>NC_045775.1:29827500-30129456 GCF_008692025.1 Phocoena sinus
TATGAGATAGAAGAGTGTTAATAGGTGGGGGCAGAGAAACGAGGGAGGTGGTTTTGATACAGTGGTCAGGGAAGACCCCTCTTAGGAGGCAATATTTAAATCAAGCCTGGATGATGAGAAAGTCCACCATAATTAGATATGAGGGAAGACCATCTCAGGCAGAGGAAGCCTGGAGGCAGGCACCAGCACAGCTTTCGGAGGAATGACAAAAAGGTCAAGGAGATTGCTGCACAGTGAACAAGGGGAAACGGTGGGAAATGAGTCTGAGAGGTAGGCAGGTGCCACAGCACAGAGACCTTGAAGGCCAAGGTGTGGATTGTGGAAGTTATTCTAATTGCAGTGGGAAGCTATTGGAGGGTTCTCAGCAGAGGGGTGATGTGGTTGGATTTATGTTTTTTTTTTTTTTTTTTCGGTACGTGGGCCTCTCACTGTTGTGGCCTCTCCCATTGCGGAGCACAGGCTCCGGACGCGCAGGCTCAGCGGCCATGGCTCACAGGCCCAGCTGCTCCGTGGCATGTGGGATCTTCCCGGACCGGGGCACGAACCCGTGTCCCCTGCATCGGCAGGCGGACTCTCAACCACTGCGCCACCAGGGAAGCCCTGGATTTATGTTTTTAATGGTCACTCTAATGTTATGTAAAGAACAGAGTATGAGGGGTGGGTGTAGAAAAGATGAGTGGAGCATGAGTATAAGTCAGGAGACCAAGTCAGGGCTGCCGCAGTGGTTTGGGTGAGCAATGCTGGTGGCTGGAAGGGCTTAGATCTGAGCAAAGGTGCTGTCTTCACATCACCGCTTAGTGTTGTGAGAGGGCTATGCTTTAAAGCCACATAGATCTGGGCGAGGCACCTCTTTGAACCTTTGATTCATGACCCGAAAACACCTGATTCACAGGTTGTTGTGAGGAGTAAATCAGACAAAAAGCATCCAGCAGGGTCTCCCACACCACTGGCCCTCAATAAACAGTGCTTCTGGTCTACAATTCCAAAATGCAAAAGCACTGAAAACTGAGGTTTACTTTGTTTTCATTTGTTTTGTTTTTGGTGGGTGTGTAGCCCCGCATCTAGACCTGAACTGACATGAGCTATTTAGAGTCTTAATCGTACTCTGTTGTCAAGTTATACATTTCACTGCAGAAATGTTTTATGATAGAGTGTTGCCCCCAAACCCTACTGAGAACATTACAAATAGATGGGATTTATACTGCCTTGCCTTTCTAAAATCCAATAATCTCTGAGTACCACAACATACCTGGCCCAAGGGTTTCAGATAAGGATCTGTAGCTGTACCATTATTTTCAGGAACCGAAGTGTCATTTAGTTTAGTCAAGAGTATGAGACCATACATCCAACTGGAGGAGGTCATAGATCTCAGAACAGTAGTTATGGAAGAGTCCTTAGCAATTATTTAACCTGAAGTCCTATCGAAATACCCTAAATCCTCAACACTTTTAACTTTAAGTAACTGCTGATCTTCAGAATGACAAGCCAGTTTGAATTTAAGTGAAATATACGTGTAAACAAATAAGGTGTTAAATTGGCATTTTTGAAAAAGTACTTACAAGTTTGGAAAAAAAGAAACAGGCGTTTCTTTTCAACTGTTTTTAATAAATCTTATTTTAATACTATGTTACCATCTTCCTAAAAGAAATCTCCATCATAATCACTAATAAATATTACGTGTCCATCTTACTCATGCCCAGAAGTTACTTTGGCTGTGCCTTGATACCCTTAGGGCAGAGCCAAGCCCCTGTGGACCTAGCCCCCTCAAAGGGCCTGTGCAAAGCTTGGCAAACAACGTGCATTCAACTAATATCTGATGAATTGAATGAATAAACAGTGTTAAGGATCTTCAGGTTCAAATAAGCAAACAGAAGAACAAGAGCATAAACTGCCCAAGATTCTAAGTTCCTAAGATTCTAAGTTCCTAAGTGACAGCAGGGAGTCTGTCCTTTAGCTTCCATCTGGCAAGGCATTTTTAGTACTAAAGAAATCACAGGCAATAGGAAGTCTCATATTCTGGAATTCAAAAGAGAATTTATGAATCAAAAACAAAGATTTAATGAATACCTATTACATACTGGGTTATACTGGCGAACAAAACCCTGCTCTTGTGAACTTACTAGTGGAGGAAAATGGACAAACCCATAAAAAATGTCACAAGGTGATAAGTACTACGTTGAAAACTAAAGCAGAGTAGGGGGGACAGCAAGGGAAGAGTGGGGTTTCTTACATGCAGGTTGTTCAGGGAAGGCTGCTCTGATACAGTGACATTGTATCTGGGGGAAGAGCTTTCCGGGAAGAAACAGGCAGTGCAGAGGTCCAGAGGCAGCGACAGTGCTTGGCTCTGCCCCAAGGACAGCCATGAGTCCTGTGTGGTCCGAACGCAGGGAGCAGGCAGCCTTGTCTGTAGGCCAATAACCTTTTATAGGATTCTGATGAAGCTATTGGGGAGCGGGTCTGGGGGGTGTCCTGTTCTGCCTTAAAGGCCCTCGGGCGGCTACGGTATTAAGAAGAGGTGGCGGGGCGGGGGACAGAGTTGGAGCGGAGGCTAAAGATGGGCAATTGGGGAACGATTGCAACGACCCAGGCAAGAGATTTGTGGCTGGGGATTCTTTTGGCCAATGTTTTGGGCAATTCAGGCCCCC
This sequence comes from Phocoena sinus, assembly GCF_008692025.1. Lineage (NCBI taxonomy): Eukaryota > Metazoa > Chordata > Mammalia > Artiodactyla > Phocoenidae > Phocoena > Phocoena sinus. The sequence continues at coordinate 29,830,146 of NC_045775.1, forward strand.
GTATTTCCCATCTGTCTGTCAAGCCATAGGGCTCTTCCGTTTTCCACTAGTCGCCCCCGCCCCAGTCCCGGACCGGGGCTAGTAGTCGCTTGCTCTGTCAAGAGTTGTTCGCGGGAAGAAAATGACTTTCAGCGCCCACCGCGCTGCACGCTCCTTTCCCCGGATCCAGCAAGGGCTCCGCACCTCGGCTGAGGGCCTCGGACAGCATTATCGAGGCGGCGGCGCAGGGGTCAGGGGCATCTTACCAGAGTCCAGTACCGGGCTGGGGACGCGGGCTGCGCACGCCTCAGTGGAAGCTCGGCGGGGTCTGGGCAGTTCGCTCTCGGTTTCGTTTTCCCCGTGGACTCCGCCTTCCTTCCTCTCCGCCTTCCTCCCGCCCTCCCGCACGGGTCCGTACGGGTCCGCACACGTCAGCCCACGTCCGCACAGGCTGAGCGATAGCGGGAAACTGGCGCCTCCACCCCGAGCCCGCGTGGGCGGTACCGCGGGGCAGACCGGGCAAGTCCAAGACCTTGCAGCCCCACCCCTGCTTCTGGGGGTGTTCCCGGAACCCCGTGCGGGCAGGGTACTCTGGCAGGTGGGGAGGACATTGAGGTCTCCGAGGCCCGCGACGTGGCAGGCGCTCTGTGATCAACGCTCCAGTTTCCTCTTCAACACAAATATTTGGGATGGGGTTGGGGGGCTGGATATCATCAGCTCCATTTTATTAATGGAAGAAAACTGAGTAAATTAACTCTCCCAGGGCAAAGCCAGGATTCCTTTTCCCATAACCACCATTTCTTTGCCCTCCTCCTTCTCCTCACGTTAACCAGGCTGGGGATGAAGAGGCCTGGGGGCATAATTTCCCTATCTGTTTCCACCCATCCATCCATTCATTCAACAGGTACTTGCCAGCTGCTGTATCAAGTACCAGACAATCCAGCAGTTAGGAGAGCTACCTGCTGCCTTCGGGACCTCCTGGAGTTTACCACCAAAGTCCTTACCAGTAGTTCCAGATTTATAAGAAATCCTACTCACCTAAGGGACTATGACACACTCCCAGAGTAATACTGGCACCTTGACGCAGTGACTGAGGAGTGCTGAAGACTTAACCTCATAACAGTACTGCAAGGTAGGTGCCATTTAACAGATGAGAAAACTGAGGCCTGAGGCACAGAGAAGTAACAGCTGGTGAGCAGGGGAGCTGGAATTAGAACCAGGATCCTGTACCTCAATATCCCAGTGAGGGTGAGGGAGAGAGGCAGTTCCAAGATGGACTTCAGGTACACATTACATATTGACCATTGGCTCCAGGCATCCTTTCCCACATCTCTTCTGCACACACACCCCCCACCCCCATATTGCAGGGTATCAATGGCTAAACACTATTTTCCTTGATTTAAGTTCCCCAAATATGAAGCACTGGTGGGAGGTTTAGAAGGCAGATAGGAGGCAGAGACATCTTTCTGTGGCCCTTTGAGATGACAGGAAATCTCCAACTGTAGTGGCCGTTCGTTTGCAGGAGTCCATTTCCCAGCTTCGTGGGTGTGGGGTGGTTGTTTCAGATGCAATGGCAGTAGCAATGACATGTTTTCTGACTTTCTGAAGCCCCTGAACTGTCCAAAAGAGCTTAAAGAAAGAAAGCTCTGACAAGCTCAAGCATGGTCAGAGGACCCAAGCTTTTATGACTGCCCCAGAAGAACCTCTTACTTCATGTAGTCTCAGGGCTGATGGAGCAGAAATTAGCTACAGAGTCCAGTGCTGCAGGGAGCCGAATTTCTATATAACTTTAATTTGCAGCCTCACCAGGTCTCTTCTAGGAACATTGAGGCTATTGACTGGGAAAGAATGAGGACCTGGGAATTTGGGTGGATTTGAATGAATCCATTGCCCTCCCAAATTCTGCTGAGTCACCACAGTCCTTCCATCCTTGTTGGATAAGTCTGGTACAGCCAAGCTTGAAGAGCCTGAATTGGTCACCTTGCAAGGACGTGCTGAAATTTCCAAACGCCCCATTCCTCCCTCTTGTCGTCACTCCTAGAACTAGAATCAGATGCTAGAAGGCCCCAAGAGGATACAGACAAGATCTGATCCAGAGGATATAGTTTATATAATGAAAGAATTACAAGATTTCGCTAATTTTCATCAGCAGAAACCCAAGAAAAGTGCATGGATATGCTTCTAAAGGTGACATGAAAGACGGAACATAGTTTAGATTATGCACACAGTGTGCTGGCTCCAGCAGCTGGGAATGGTTCTAAGAGTCTGTTTAGTTGGCTTACTATAACCTGGGCTCAGTGGTGGCCCACATTAAGTGAAATTGTGATGCCAAGTATACAGATGAAGAAATCAAAAATACTTAAGGAGTCAGGAACATTAGAGTAGATTAATCATATGCAACCTATTCCTTCATTTTCTAACTGTGCCCCCCAAGAATATCCAAAGGACCCTCCTTCACCAGGCATTCAGAAATATAGTTTCATCTTTGAAAAGCTCTGTATTGGCTGCCCACTGTGCCTGGAGAATTGATGGGAGATGTTGCCATTGAAAAGCTACCTGATTTCAATGGGGATTATGGCTCCCAGAGTGGCAAAGGCCATGTGGCAACACTTAACTCCACCCGCCCCTCCAAAAAAAAAGGGCAGCAGGGTCAGAGCAGTAGTCAGAAAGGTTTGCTCACCAGAGATCTTAAGTGTTGGTAAACTGGTCCTGGAGTTTCTAGTACTGAAATAGATGGCAGCCCACAGGTGTGTTACATGAGCAGATATGTGAGACCCCCATGGCACTCACTCCCACTCTATCAACCCACATCCCTGGTCTCATGGGGAGTTCCTTGTGAACAGGTGACTTAGAAAGAAAAATTCAGTTGAAGCACAATACACTAGCAATAATTGGAAGTAGACTGATATATTCCGACAGCACTTCAGGGAGGTAGCCCTAAAAGATAATGGGAAAAAGGAAAATCTTCCCAGTTCGTGGAACTTTGAGCAGGTGGAACTATATTTAGTTGTCACTTGGAAGACGATAAAGCTAGTGGCCTGGACAGTACCAGTAGCTAGCAATTTACCTGGATATTCAGAGATTTGGAAAGAGCAAGATCAGAGGGTTGATGATAAGGAGGTCTGGGGAAAAGGATGTGGGTGATCACTTGGAATGGACAAAGAGGATGAGTGTATTGGGTCCCTCTGTGAATATTCATCAAAGGTACCCCCTGCTGAGGAGACTTTTGAGAAGCAGGTGTGCAAGAAACCTTCTGTAGATGTCAGTCGGCCTTTTCCCCAGCTACCCCAGTGCTTGCTTGTTCCACACAAATGAAGAGCCTTCGGCAATAGGAATGGATGATATGTGTGAATTCATCAACATGGAGTTCTTGTCAAGGTTGATCTGGCTGCTGAGCACCCAGCCTTCCAACAGCAAAGACCAACACTGAGCTCCCAGCGCAAGTACCCCGTACACTGAAGGAGACCAGCCTGCCACTTGGGGACGGGTGGGTAACATGGAGCCCTTCCATCATGGAGTGGAGAGGGATTTGCCCTCTGTGGAGTAAGCATTTATTCCAGGTATGGAATTGCTTTTTCTTCCTCCAGTGCTTCTGCCAGCACCATTATTGTTGGCCTTTCCAAATACCTTGTTTGCCATAATGATATCTGTCAGTAAGGAACCCATTTTTTTTTCACATCTTTATTGGAGTATAATTGCTTGACAATGGTGTGTTAGTTTCTGCTGTATAACAAAGTGAATCAGCTATACATATACATTTATCCCCATTTCTCCTCCTCCTTGCGTCTCCCTCCCACCCTCCCTATCCTACCCCTCTGGGTGGACACAAAGCACCAAGCTGATCTCCCTGTGCTATGCGGCTGCTTCCCACTAGCTATCTATTTTACATTTGGTAGTGTATATATGTCCATGCCACTCTCTCACTTCGTCCCGGCTACCTTTCCCCCTCCCCGTGCCCTCGAGTCCATTCTCTACATCTGTGTCTTTATTCCTCTCCTGCCCCTAGGTTCTTCAGAACCTTTTTTTTTTTTTTTAAGATTCCATATATATGTGTTAGCATACGGTATTTGTCTTTCTCTTTCTGACTTACTTCACTCTGTATGACAGACTCTAGGTCCATCCACGTCACTACAAATAACTCAATTTCATTTCTTTTTATGGCTAATATTCCATTGTATATATGTGCCACATCTTCTTTATCCATTCATCCCATGATGTACACTTAGGTTGTTTCCATCTCCTGGCTATTGTAAATAGAGCTGCAATTAACATTTTGGTACATGACTCTTTTTGAATTATGGTTTTCTCAGGGTATATGCCCAGTAGTGGGATTGCTGGGTCATAATAGTTCTATTTTTAGTTTTTTTTTTTTTTTTTTTTTTTTTTTTATGCGTTACGCGGGCCTCTCACTGTTGTGGCCTCTCCCGTTGCGGAGGACAGGCTCCGGACGCGCAGGCTCAGCGGCCATGGCTCACGGGCCCAGCCGCTCCGCGGCATGTGGGATCCTCCCAGACCGGGGCACGAACCCGCGTCCCCTGCATCGGCAGGCGGACTCTCAACCACTGCGCCACCAGGGAAGCCCTATTTTTAGTTTTTTAAGGAACCTCCATACTGTTCTCCATAGTGGCTGTACCAATTCACATTCCCACCAGCAGTGCAAGAGTGTTCCCTTTTCTCCACATCCTCTCCAGCATTTATTGTTTCTAGATTTTTTGATGATGGCCATTCTGACCGGTGTGAGATGATATCTCATTGTAGTTTTTATTTGCACTTCCCTAATGATTAATGATGTTGAGCATTCTTTCATGTGTTTGTTGGCAATCTGTATATCTTCTTTGGAGAAATGTCTATTTAGGTCTTCTGCCCATTTTTGGATTGGGTTGTTTGTTTTTTTGATATTGAGCTGCATGAGCTGCTTCTATATTTTGGAGATTAATCGTTTGTCAGTTGCTTCGTTTGCATATATTTTGTCCCATTCTGAGGGTTGTCTTTCCGTCTTGTTTATGGTTTCCTTTGATGTGCAAAAGCTTTAAGTTTCATTAGGTCCCATTTGTTTATTCTTGTTTTTATTCCCCTTTCTTTAGGAGGTGGGTCAAAAAGGATCTTGCTGTAATTTATGTCATAGAGTGTTCTGTCTATGTTTTCCTCTAAGAGTTTTATAGTGTCTGGCCTTACATTTAGGTCTTTAATCCATTTTGAGTTTATTTTTGTCTATGGTGTTAGGAAGTGTTCTAATTTCATTCTTTTACATGTAGCTGTCCAGTTGTCCCAGCACCACTTATTGAAGAGGCTGTCTTTTCTCCATTGAATATTCGTGCCTCCTTTATCAAAGATAAGGTGACCATATGTGCGTGGCTTTATCTCTAGGCTTTCTATCCTGTTCCATTGATCTAGATTTCTATTTTTGTGCCACTATCATACTGTCTTGATTACTGTAGCTTTGTAATATAGTCTGAAGTCTGGGAGCCTGATTCCTCCAGCTCCGTTTTTCTTTCTCAAGATTGCTTTGGGTATTTGGGGTCTTTTGTGTTTCCATACAAATTGTGAAATTTTTTGTTCTAGTTCCGTGAAAAATACCAGTGGTAGTTTGACAGGGATTGCATTGAATCTGTAGATTGCTTTGGGTAGTAGAGTCATTTTCACAATGTTGATTTTTCCGATCCAAGACATGGTATATCTCTCCATCTGTTTGTATCATCTTTAATTTCTTTCATCAGTGTCTTATAGTTTTCTGCATACAGGTCTTTTGTCTCCTTAGGTAGGTTTATTCCTAGGTATTTTATTCTTTTTGTTGCAGTGGTAAATGGGAGTGTTTCCTTAATTTCTCTTTCATATTTTTCATCATTAGTGTATAGGAATGCAAGAGATTTCTGTGCATTAAGTTTGTATCCTGGTACTTTACCAAATTCATTGATTAGCTCTAGTAGTTTTCTGGTAGCGTCTTTAGGATTCTGTATGTATGGTATCATGTCATCTGCAAACAGTGACAGCTTTACTTCTTCTTTTCCGATTTGGATTCCTTTTATTTCCTTTTCTTCTCTGATTGCTGTGGCTAAAACTTCCAAAACTATGTTGAATAGGAGTGGTGAGAGTGGGCAACCTTGTCTTGTTCCTAATCTTAGTGGAAATGCTTTCAGTTTTTCACCATTGAGAACAATGTTGGCTGTGGATTTGTCATATATGGCCTTTATTATGTTGAGGTAAGTTCCCTCTATGCCTACTTTCTGGGGGGCTTTTATCATAAATGGGTGTTGAATTTTGTCAAAAGCTTTTTCTGCACCTATTGAGATGATCATATGGTTTTTCTCCTTCAATTTGTTAATGTGGTGTGTCACATTGATTTGCGTATATTGAAGAATGCTTGCATTCCTAGGATAAGCCCCACTTGATCATGGTGTATGATCCTTTTAATGTGTTGTTGGATTCTGTTTGCTAGTATTTTGTTGAGGATTTTTGCATCTATGTTCATCAGTGATATGGGCCTATAGTTTTCTTTTTTTGTGGCATCTTTGTCTGGTTTTGGTATCAGGGTGATGGTGGCCTCATAGAATGAGTTTGTGAGTGTACCTCCCTCTGCTATATTTTGGAAGAGTTTGAGAAAGATGGGTGTTAGGTTTTCTCTAAATGTTTGATAGAATTCTCCTATGAAGCCATCTGGTCCTGGGCTTTTGTTTGTTGGCAAATTTTTAATCACAGTTTCAATCTCAATGCTTGTGATTGGTCTGTTTATATTTTCTATTTCTTCCTGGTCCAGTCTCAGAAGATTGTGCTTTTCTAAGAATTTGTCCATTTCTTCCGGTTGTCCGTTTTATTGGCATATAGTTGCTTGTAGTAATCTCTCATGATCCTTTGTATTTCTGCAGTGTCAGTTGTTACTTCTCCTTTTTCATTTCTAATTCTATTGATTTGAGTCTTGTCCCTTTTTATCTTGATGTGTCTGGCTAATGGTTTACCAATTTTGTTTTATCTTCTCAAAGAACCAGCTTTTCGTTTTACTGATCTTTGCTATCGTTTCCTTCATTTCTTTTTCGTTTATTTCTGATCTGATCTTTATGATTTCTTTCCTTCTACGAACTTTGGGGTTTTTTTGTTCTTCCTTCTCTAATTGCTTTAAGTGTAAGGTTAGGTTGCTTATTTGAGATTTTTCTTGTTTCTTGAGGTAGGATTTTATTTCTACAAACTTGTTGTTAGAACTACTTTTGCTGCATGCCATAGGTTTTGGGTTGTCGTGTTTTCATTGTCATTTGTTTCTAGGTATTTTTTGATTTCCTCTGTGATTTCTTCAGTGATCTCTTGGTTATTTAGTAGCGTATTGTTTAACCTCCATGTGTTTTTATTTTTTACAGTTTTTTCCCTGTAATTGATATCTAGTCTCATAGTGTTGTGGTCAGAAAAGATGCTTGATATGATTTCAGTTTTCTTAAATTTACCAAGGCTTGATTTGTGACCCAAGATATGATCTATCCTGGAGAATGTTCCATGAGCACTTGAGAAAAATGTGTATTCTGTTATTTTTGGATGGAATGTCCTATAAATATCCATTAAGTCCATCTTTTTTAATGTATCATTTAAAGCTTGTGTTTCCTTACTTATTTTCATTTTGGATGATCAGTCCATTGGTGAAAGTGGGATGTTAAAGTCCCCTACTATTACTATGTCACTATTGATTTCCCCTTTTATGGTTGTTAGCATTTGCCTTATGTATTGAGGTGTTCCTATGTTGGGTGCATAAATATTTACCATTGTTATATCTTCTTCTTGGATCAATCCCTTGATCATTATGTAGTGTACTTCTTTGTCTCTTCTAATAGTCTTTATTTTAAAGTCTATTTTGTTTGATATGAGAATTGCTACTCCAGCTTTCTTTTGGTTTCCATTTGCATGGAATATCTTTTTCCATCCCCTTACTTTCAGTCTGTATATGTCTCTAGGTCTGAAGTGGGTCTCTTGTAGACAGCATATATATGGGTCTTGTTTTTCTGTCCATTCAGCCAATCTGTGTCTTTTGGTGGGAGCATTTAGTCCATTTACATTTAAGGTAATTATTGATATGTATGTTCCTATTCCCATTTTCCTAATTATTTTAGGTTCGTTATTGTAGGTCTTTTCCTTCTCTTGTGTTTCTTGCCTAGAGAAGTTCCTTTAGCATTTGTTGTAAAGCTGGTTTGGTGGTGCTGAACACTCTCAGCTTTTGCTTGTCTGTAAAGGTTTTAATTTCTCCATCAAATCTGAATGAGATCCTTGCTGGGTAGAGTAATCTTGGTTGCAGGTTTTTTTCCTTCATCACTTTAAATATGTCCTGCCAGTCCCTTCTGGCTTGCAGAGTTTCTGCTGAAAGATCAGCTGTTAACCTTATGGGGGTTCCCTTGTATGTTAATTGTTGATTTTCCTTTGCTGCTTTTAATATTTTTTCTTTGTATTTAATTTTTGATAGTTTGATTAATAGGTGTCTTCACATGTTTCTCCTTGGATTTATCCTGTATGAGACTCTCTGTGCTTCCTGGACTTGATTGACTATTTCCTTAAACATATTAGGGAAGTTTTCAACTATAATCTCTTTAAATATTCTCTCAGTCCCTTTTTTTTTTTCTCTTCGTCTTCTGGGACCCCTATAATTCGGATGGTGGAGTATTTAATGTTGTTCCAGAGGTCTCTGAGACTGTCCTCAATTGGTTTCATTCTTTTTTCTTTATCCTGCTCTGCGGTAATTATGTCCAGTATTTTATCTTCCAGGTCACTTCTCCATTCTTCTACCTCGGTTATTCTGCTATTGATTCCCTCTAGAGAATTTTTAATTTCATTTATTGTGTTTTCATCATTGTTTGTTTGCTCTTTAGTTCTCCTAGGTCCTTGTTAAATGTTTCTTATATTTTCTCCATTGTATTTCCAAGATTTTGGATCATCTTTACTATCATTACTCTGAATTCTTTTTCAAGTAGACTGCCTGTTTCCTCTTCATTTGTTTGGTCTGGTGGATTTTTACCTTGCTTCTTCATCTGCTGTGTATTTCTCTGTCTTCTCATTTTGCTTAACTTACTGTGTTTGGGGTCTCCTTTTCGCAAGCTGCACATTCATAGTTCCCATTGTTTTTGGTGTCTGCTCCCAGTGGGTAAGGTTGGTTCAGTGGGTTGTGTAGGCATCCTGGTGGAGCAGACTGGTGCCTGTGTTCTGGTGGATGAGGCTGGATCTTGTGTTTCTGGTGGGCAGGACCACATCAGGTGGTATGTTTTGGGGTGTCTGTGAACTTACTATGATTTTAGGCAGCCTCTCTGCTAATGGGTGGGGTTGTGTTCCTCTCTTGCTAGTCGTTTGGCATAGGGTGTCCAGCACTGTAGCTTGCTGGTCGTTGTATGGAGCTGGGTCTTAGCATTGAGATGGAGATCTCTGGGAGAGCTTTCGCCATTTGATATTACATGGGGCCAGTAGGTCTCTGGTGACCAATGTCCTGATCTTGGCTCTCCCACCTCAGAGGCTCAGGCCTGACACCCGGCCAGAGCACCAAGACCCTGTCAGCCACATGGCTCAGAAGAAAAGGGAGAAAAAAAAGGAAATAAATTTTTAAAATAAAATAATTAAAATGGAAAAATTATTAAAAATTAAAAAGCAATTTAAAAAAAAGAAAGAGAGAAAGAAGAGAGCAACCAAACCAAAAAAAAAAATCCACCAATGATAACAAGTGCTAAAAACTATACTAAAAAAAACAAAACAAAACAAAAGGACAGTCAGAACTCTAGGACAAATGGCAAAAGCAAACCTATACAAACAAAAATCACACCAAGAAGTATACATATACACACTTACAAAAAGAGGAAAAGGAAAAAAATATATATATACAAGGAAGAGAGCAACCAAATCAATAAACAAATCTACCAATGATAATAAACTGTAAATACTAAACTAATATAAACATAAAACCAGAAACAAATTAGATGCAGAAAGCAAACCCCAAGTCTACAGTTCCTCTAAAAGTCCACTGCTTCAATTTTGGGATGATATGTTGTCTATTCAGGTATTCCAGAGATGCAGGGTACATGAAGTTGACTGTGAGATTTAATCCACTGCTCCTGAGGCTGCTGGGAGACATTTCCATTTCTCTTGTTTGTTCACACAGCTCCTGGGGTTCAGCTTGGATTTGGCCCCTCCTCTGCATGTAGGTCGCCTGAGGACATCTGTTCTGTGCCCAGACAGGACAGAGTTAAAGGAGCCGCTGATTAGGGGTCTCTGGCTCACTCAGGCCACGGGGACCGAGGGGTACAGAATGCAGGGTGAGCCTGCAGAGGCAGAGGCCAGTGTAACATTGCAACAGCCTGAAGCACGCCATGTGTTCTCCTGGGGAAGTTGTCCCTGGATCACGGGACCCTGGCCGTGGCGGGCTTTACAGGCTCCTGGGAGGGAGGTGTGGATAGTGACCTGTGCTTGCACACAGGCTTCTTGATGGCGGCAGCAGCAGATTTAGCATTTCATTCCCGTCTCTGGTGTCCGTGCTGATAGCTGTGGCTCATGCCCGTCTCTGGAGCTCATTTAGGCAGTGCTCTGGATCCCCTCTCCTGGCGCACCCCAAAACAATGGTCTCTTGCCTCTTAGGCAGGTCCAGACTTTTTCCCGGACTCCTTCCCGGCCAGCTGTGGCGCACTAGCCCCCTTCAGGCTGTGTTCACGCAGCCAACCCCCATCTTCTCCCTGGGATCTGACCTCCGAAGCCGTAGCCTCAGCTCCCAGCCCCAACCCGTACCGGCAGGTGAGCAAACAAGCCTCTCAGGCTGGTGAGTGCTGGTCCGCACCAGTCCTCTGTGCGGGAATCTCTCCGCTTTGCCCTCTGCACCCCTATTGCGGCGCTCTCCTCCATGGCTCCAAAGCTTCCCCCTAGCCCACCCGCCCCCGTCTCCGCCAGTGGAGGGGCTTCCTAGTGTGTGGAAACTTTTCCTCCTTTACAGCTCCCTACCAGAGGTGCAGGTCCTGTCCTTATTCTTTTGTCTCTGTTTTTCTTTTGCCCTACCCAGGTACATGGGGAGTTTCTTGCCTTTTCGGAAGTCTGAGGTCTTCTGCCAGCGTTCAGTAGGTGTTCTGTAGGAGTTGTTCCACATGTAGATGTAGTTTTGATGTATTTGTGGGGAGGAAGGTGATCTCCACGTCTTACTCCTCCGCCATGTTGAAGGCACCCCTATATCTTTTTTTTAAACCAGCAAAACTCCATGCAGTTAAATATCCTAACAGAACCTGAAAATGCAGAGTCACTTAAATATCTGAGAAATATTTTATGAGAGAAATTCTTGTCAGTATAAGAACTCTGTGTTTGATTCGTTTTTGTAATCCACTTCTACTGATAATTTAAAAAATAAGCTACCTGTTGAATCTGCCAGGGTGATGGCTTTTAACTTAAAATCAGACCTTTAGTATATGTTATGTGTGTGGGGAGAGCTAAGGCTTTGTTTAGTTCCATGCTTGTAGGAGGCTTTCACTGCTCGGTCACATTATTTCAAGCAATGAAATGATATTTAGACATTTATAGTCAATTGTTCTGTGAAAAGTTAGTAGAGATCCCAACTCAAGCAAAAGGGCAAAGAATGACTTAAAATTTTTTTTTTAAATCAATGATATGGGTCCAAGTGATGATTAGGAGTCATAATACTTGATTTATTTCAAATTACACTTTTCAGTTTTGGAAGTGCTTTTACATTCATTCACAACAGTCCTCTCAGGTAGATATTGTAATGCCCATTTTAGAGATTAACAAGAGGCTTTGAGGTTTTAAGTGCTTTGTGCAACAATCACACAGTTGGAAATTTTCTGATTAAGTGATAGAGTGCCATTTCCACTAAACTGCATGGCAAAAAGTCACTTAAAGACATGAGAAAAATCTTAGAGTTCCTAAAAAGATTAGAAAAATATCCAGGGGGAAAATGGATTAATTGTAATAAAACTAGATAAACGTAGATATGTTCATGAACATATGTGATATAGCCAAACTGTAAGCAATGTAAAGACAAGATATAGATATCTCTTAAGAAAAAATATATATAGTTTAGGAAAATTTTCTGTAAAGTGAATTACTATTAAATGAAGCTTATCTTTTCACTCATTTCCATTTTAAAATAAAAGGCACATTACATAGAAAAGTATCTTTGTGTATGGTGAAGTAACAATTAAAATGCAAAAAGTACTTTTAACAATACCCAAAGAGAAAAATAAACATTTTTGATAAATTATACGTATCAAAAGACTTCAAAACCCAAAATACTACACTGAGTTAAAACATTTTCCAGAGACACTGGAGCTAGAATCATGTCTCACTCACCTTGTAGAACATTTTAATGCTAATTTAGGTGGTTCTAGAAGACTTCCTTGGTTTTCAAAATCATCTGGATCTTTTTACTAAAGCTGGGAATTACCTTAACAGGAAGTGCAACTTTGTATTTCATATTAGAGCTAAAATTTAGAATGCGAGTATCAAATTATCTTATTTCTCAAATTTCTCCTTTAACAAGAGGCAGTGCTTCTTTTTAAATCTAGACTATTTTCCTTACAGAACAGTGTTATACTATAGAAATGATTGTTTATTGTATGTCATATATTTTACCTTAAATTAATGAATATTTTCTACAGGAGCATACAATTTTGATTTTTATAAGAACCCAGCATCAATTAAGAAAAAGAAAATACGAAATGGAGTTGGCTTTAATAAACAGAGATGAAATAATAGTTTAAAACTATCAAAAGTAGTCTGTGTAAAATAGAGTAATTTAGTTTCTTAACGTCTTATCCTCCACTGATGAAGGACCATTGTAAAACTGGTTTGAGAAACTGGAAGACTGGTGTTTGATCCTGAAAAATAAACTATTACAGGGAGGGCATAGAAGTCTACAGACGTGGACATGCTTGTCTTCAGTCAAAAATCAAGATGAAAATCTTGACTACTCTCAGTGCTCCATGGCAGCTGGACTTCCCACATCCCTGCTTTTGTTTGCTAATCCCACCAGGCAGCTCCTTCTATACTCCTCACCCACAGACCTCCTCCCTCAGACATGGGGTTTCTAAATCTAGCAGTTCTAGTCATGGATTTTACAAGCTCTGTTCTGACCCATCTTGGCCATCTTCCTCACCAATTTGTGGCTTCATGCAGAGATGAACTGCCCTCCTCCCACCTTCTCCTTGCACTTTCCCCACCTACTCACTATGAAAAAGTGCCCTTGTGAAAAGGATTTGTTAGTTACCACACTTTGGATAAGATGCTAGCACTGTGTCATCGCTTCTGGCTTCAAAGGCTTCCAAGGCTTGGGAAGTCTCTGAGGTGCACATGATGATTGGGTAAGGAGTCCCCTGATAGGTGAAAAACAGGTGTGACAGTGCAGTTTCTTTTGATTTTTCCAAAGCTTCATCAATGTAGTCAATAAATTTGGAATTAGCAGTCATGTTGGCTCCCTGCTAAAGAACCTGCTCTTTGATTGTCCAGGGACAGTGGTAGCTTTTAATGGGGTTTTTCAGGAGGTGGAATAAAGGGCTCCTCCCATTCACATGAGAGAGAAATAACTTAATTCTCATCCACCCCCACCCCCAGCTTTCTGCATACCCACCTCTGACGAAAGGCACACTGCAGGTGCAAAACAGGCTGAGGATCAGGGAGTATTACCCCAAGGGTTGATTATATTACCATTATAGGCAACCCTCCCAAGGAAAGTAAGAGTAGAATCTCTTAATAGACAATAATAGCTACTAAATATCTAACACATAGGTATTTAATTGAATCAGGTATAAAATTTTCCTATTAGCAAAAAGCAATTTATGGATGAAATCTCTCTCCTTGGTTGATAGCTTTGAACATACATCCTCCATGGTGTGATGCAGGGGTGGAAAAATTTTCCCTTCTTCCCTTCTAGGTTTTTTGGATTGTCTAATAATTAAATTGATATAAGATAGATCAACAGGAGAAAAAAAGAACAAAATTCTGTACTTAATGGGGGTTCCATTATAATATGCAAACTCAAAAGGCCATCAGGTAATTGAAGCTTATATAACATCCTGAGTTTGGGGGTTTGGGGATACAAAGGGGAGGAAAGCCACTCACACAAGGTAGAGGAGATGTTTAGAGAACTAGGGTTGCCCTGTTTTGCAGATAAGTTTTTTAGGTAAAAATGTATCCCTGGTAACATGTCTCTTCCCGTACAGCCCTTATTTCCAATGTAGACTTAGGTAACTGAGGGGGAAAGTAAAGAGCTTTTCCTGAATCTGCTGGGTTTTTTAATTGCCTTCAGCTCAAAATAATCCTCATGCCAAAGTGGCATGTTTTGGGGTGGCAAAACCTGGTCTCCTTCAGTAGTGACAAGGAAGTGATGGAATTGCTCGGTAATTTAGTGGGGTGGAAAAGAGGCAATCCTAGGTACCAGTCTCAGATCTGTCATTTCCTGCCTCAATAGATTTAGAAGTCTGCAGACCCGAGTTTGAGTCTCGGCTCTACCACTTACTAGTTGTGGTTTTTTTGTTTGTTTGTTTTATTGAAGTAGAGTTGATTTACAATGTTGTGTTAGTTTCAGATATACAGCAAAGTGATTCAGTTTTTTTTTCAGATTCTTTTCCATTATAGGTTATTACAAGATACTGAATATAGTTCCCTGTACTATACAGGGTCCTTGTCATTTATCTATTTTGTATATAGTACTGTTTATCGATTTTATATATAGTAGGGTGTATCTGTTAATCCCAAACTCCTAATTTATTCCTCTCTCCCTCCTTTTACCTTTGGTAACCGTAAATTTGTTTTTTTATGTCTGTGAATCTCTGTTTTGTAAATAAGTTCATTTGTATCATTTTTTTAGATTCCACATATAAGTGATATCATATGATATTTGTCTGTCTGTCTTACTTCACTCAGTATGGTAATCTTTAGGTCCATCCATGTGGCTGCAAATGGCAATATCTCATTCTCTTTTATGTCTGAGTAATATTCCATTGTATATATACCACGTCTTCTTTATCCATTCACCTACTGATAGACACTTAGTTTGCTTACATGTCTTGGCATTTTAAATAGTGCTGCTATGAACATTGAGGTGCATGCATCTTTTCAAATTAAAGTTTTCATCTTTTCCAGATATATGCCCAGAAGTGGAATTGCTGGATCATATGGCAACCCTATGTTTAGTTTTTTAAGGAACCTCCATACTGTTCTCCATAGTGGCTGCACCATTCCTACCAACAGTATAGGAGGGTTCCCTTTTCTCCACACCCTCTCCAGCATTTGTTTTCTGTTTTTTAAAAATTTTTTATACATTTACTTTTGGCTCTGTGGGGTTTTCATTGCTGTGTGTGGGCTTTCTATAGTTGTGGCGAGCAGGGGCTACTCTTTGTTGCAGTGCGTGAGCTTCTCATTGCGGTAGCTTCTCTTGGTGCAGAGCGTGGGCCCAGGCACGTGAGCTTCAGTAGTTGTGGCTCATGGGCTCAGTAGTTGTGGCTCGTGGGCTCTAGAGCACAGGGTAAGTAGTTGTGGCGCACAGGCTTAGTTGCTTCTGTGGCATGTGGGATCTTCCCGGACCAGGGCTTGAACCCGTGTCCCCTGCATTGGCAGGCAGATTCTTAATCACTGCACCACTAGGGAAGCCCTCAGCATTTGTTATTTATACCCTTTTTGATGATGACTAGCTGTGTTATTTTGAGTTCATAATACACCTTCAAATGTATATGTAAAATAGAGATAAAGAAAGCTGCCTTTCCTGACCTATTTAACAATAGAGTTTTATGATTTCTAGAAGGGAGATGCTTTGTCAAGGGGAGCACACAATGCAATGGTGTCTCCTGTCCTCTCAGTCCATGCCCTGCTGGTTCAAGGTCCCTGGAGTGAGAAGCTCACTCTCTGTGACACAGTTTTTCCCCAGCAGTGCTCTCTTATTTTTCCTTTGGATGAATCGGACTAAGATCCCCGCCTCCTTTGCCGCTTGGTATGGCCCTGGGGCTAGTGAGAAGTGAGCAGAAGTAATGTGTGCAAACTCATGGTCAGGACCTTGACACAGGAAGTTGATTGTTCTCTAATTTTTCTCTCTCCCCTTTCCAATACCTGGAGGACAGATGTGATGCTTGCAAGACAGACTTGCTAATTCAGAGGAAAACAACACTCCAGGGGATGGTAGATACAGCAAGTGGTGAGTCACCCTCCCAACACCCACCCTACGTGTAACAAACCTCCTGAACTGTGTGTGAAAGAATACAATTATCTATCTTGTTGCAGCCACTGGATTTTTGCAGTCTCCTCGTAACAGCAATTTAGCCTGTATCCTATCTAGTACACTTTCGTGGTCAAAATGTACTCTCTTTGGCTTCTTCTTAAGTCGGGTTTCCATAAACATCTACTGAGCTTTTTTTCTTCTTTCTCCCATTCTCTTCTCCTCATCATTCTTCTTACTCTTCCTCTATTTTTTTTTCACTAACGCTACGAACATAGTTTTTTGAAAAGTCTATTTACCTTTCTCTGAAGTAACGCTAACACTGACAAAGTTAACTCCTAGTTGTGTGTAGTTACCTAGCTGCCACAGTCATTCATATATCATTTAAAATAATACCCAACATTATTGATCACTTGTATGTAGCAGACATCCTGCCAAGCCTGTAACATTACATGGATGACTTAATGTAGCTTCACAACAGCCCTGTGAAATCGGTGTTACTATTGTTACCATTTTACAAGGGGGTTCACTGGAGTTTTACAGAGGCGGAGTGAGCCATTTGAGGAGCTGGGGTTGGAATGCAGGCAGTGCAGGTGAGTCACCTGGCAAAAGATAATTACAGCAAGATCCCTCTTAGAGCCCCCAGTGTAGTTGTCAGTATTACTGCATTCTTCGTGCTTCTTTACCTGCTGTGAGAAGGAAGGCCGCGAGACTTTTCACTGAAAAAAAAAAATACCTTACCTTCTGAGGAGACAGATTTTTATGACAAGTCATAAAATTCCCTGGATTCTAAAACATTTTAATTAATAACAGCATTTTGGGACAAACACTATATTAAATGTATCCATCGATTGTGAGATGCATTCCAATTTCAGAAATGTAAACATACGGAAGCATCATAGAATTGAGGAAATTTTACCTGTCAACATAAAGTGTCTTAGTGAGGCAGGTGGTGGATGTGGGAGAGGAAATTTTTTTTTTTTTTTTTAAACACTTTTATTTATTTATTTATTTATTTTGTGGTACGCGGGCCTCTCACTGTCGTGGCCCCTCCCGTCGCGGAGCACAGGCTCCGGACGCGCAGGCCCAGCGACCATGGCTCATGGGCCCAGCCGCTCCGCGGCACGTGGGACCCTCCCGGACCGGGGCGCGAACCCGTGTCCCCCGCATCGGCAGGCGGACTCCCAACCACTGCGCCACCAGGGAAGCCCCGGGAGAGGAAATTTTAATCTCCATTTTACTGAAGGGAAAGAACTGATCCAAGGGGTTTCCTAGATAAGAATGGGTATCTAGGGTTCATTATATTTGTGATTATATTTTTGAGGTTTGTAAAATTAAAATATTTGAGGGTCTTGTTGTTTTTCTCTTTCCATACAGCACTCTCCCTTGAAGGTCTTATTACATTACATTGTAATAGGATGTTATTCAGTGTAGGTGGGAAGGTTGTGTATTTCAGAATCTCCCTCCCAAAAAAAGAAAAGGTGTAAGACCGGACCCCTGCCAAGCTGCTTCGTGGGATTGTCCCTTATATTGTAAAGAGTCTGTTTCCCTGGGGAAGGTAGAATTTAAGACATTAATTCAAACAGTGACGTTAAAAAAAAACATGGCTGGATCCTGTTCTGACACTAATGCCTGTAATTACAGGAGGATTTGGGGGATGTCTGGAATTGGTAATGTGATCTCTGATTCTTGTTAGTCTCCCTAGGTTCACAGCAACCTGTCAACCTTACAATTCTGAGTACTTGACTCTTGATTGTCTGGCATGCATGATTGCATAATAACCCAGATTGGATCATGCATTTGCACTAGTGAGCCTTTGACTGCAGGTGGGCCTGATGTTCTGTGAAATCCCAGCTTCCCGTTTGGCTCCTGGGTCCACCCAGGCCTGAGGTAAGTGGTGGTGGACCTCTCAGATGGTGCTGCCCTGGCTTGGCTCTTGCCTCTGGTGGCAGCAGCCTAGGAGGCTTATTATATTATATTTTATTTATTTATTTTATTTTTGGCTGTGTTGGGTCTTCGTTGTGGTGTGCGGGCTTCTCATTGCGGTGGCTTCTCTTATGGAGCACGGGCTCTAGAGCGCAGGCTCAGTAGATGTGGCGCCCGGGCCCAGTTGCTCCGCGGCACATGGGATCTTCCTGGACCAGGGCTCGAAACCTGTGTCCCCTCCATTGGCAGGTGGATTCTTAACCACTGCACCACCAGGGAAGTTCCATGGGAGGCTTCTTTAAAGCTCCTTTACACAGAGGGGAAAGGAGAGGGAGAGAGAGGCCTGTGTGTGGAGAGAGAGCACAAGCACAGGTGATCTTTAAAAAGTCTAAGGTGATTGAAATCAAGGCTGATTAGTAAAGCAGGGTTTATGTAGCAGAGGGCTCCTGTGTGCCGATTGGCCCAAGGCTGGTTTTTAGGGGCAGGTAAACCTGGCCCTTCCTGTGCCATCTTCCTCTCTACGTAGTGGGGTGCCCCTTCAGATTAAGTTGTGTTTTGGGTTTTTATTTCCTCTACTTTAGCAAGAGAAGTGCTACTTCTCAGTGCAGTTCAGGATTGAAATTTAGCTTGGAATCCAATATGTAGGGAGAGGGGTGTAACCTCTGTATTTGGGGACTTTACTAAAAACTGGCTCCCCTCATCAGAAGTTGACCATGAGGAAGTCAGGAATGGAGTCCATGAAAAGTGGATGCTGGAAACATTCAGGATCCAGAACGGTTTATCTGGTAACACTTTGGTCTCCTAGACTGAGGGTGATGGAGAACCACTCCACTCCAGAGGCCAGCAGCCAGCAGAGCCGGGGTCCTGCTCCCACCGCCCCTGCTTCAGGGACAGTGCCCCAGAGGCCATAGCTCTCCACTGCTCTGTGTCCTGGGCCATCTGAAGGGAAGGCTAGGCCAACCCCAAGTTCCTGGGCCCCTCTTGTCCAGTAGGTGCCCTTTAGCAACCAGCAGCAATGGGTTATCTAGAGTAAAATTTCCTAGGTACTTGGTTTTTATTTTTTTGTTTGTTTTTAATTGAAGTGTTTATTTACAATGTTGTGTTAGTTTCAGGTGTGCAGCAAAGTGATTCAGTTATACATACACATATATCTATTTTTTTTCAAATTCTTTTCCCTTATAGGTTATTACAAAATATTGAGTATAGTTCCCTGTGCTATACAGTAGGTCCTTGTTGGTTATCTGTTTTATATATATGTATATGTTAATTCCAAACTCCTAATTTATTCTTGTTAATGTGGAGATCCCTGCTGCCCTTGCATTTGTGACCATTACAGCAGACTGGAACTTTAGCCAGCTTCTGTGTCTCGGGCATGATGCAGCAAGGAGGGCTTTTTCGTAGCCACTTGCATCCCTCTGCTAGAGTTAGCAAATCAGGACCACACTGGGAATGTGGACCCTTTGGGATGGGTGCTGGAGACTTGGAGGAGGATGGCCGGGACTTCTGAATGGGAGAGCTTGAGTATTTGCATTCTGGGGTTAGGGCTGGGGCAGGTTAGTTACCTTCTCACCCGGATTATGTAGAGGCACAGCCCTTATACCTGCTACTTGTGAGTCCCTCCACTTGACGCTTGTGAGAATCAGTGCCACTTTGGAAACCTGCCACCAGAGTCTCTCCCACCTCCCCCAACATCCTCTGCCTTCTACTCCAATTCAGTGATCGAATCAGCTTGGTAAGAGTCTCCACTAGAGTTTAGTCTAGTTGTCAATTAACAACCTCCATTAATTAGTTTATATACATTCCCCAGTGGAAGTGATTGAGTTTCTGTGCAATTATTTTAGTCTTTGTTATCAAGCTTTTTTATTTTCTTTCTTTTTTCAGTCTGAACCATTCGAGTTACCTTCCTAATTTGTTTTGTCATCCTGGTTCCTTTAACACTGAGGCTCTAATATTTCAAACCAACATAGCAGGGCCTGGCAACTCAAGGCACTGAGTAGTGCCTTAAGTGATGTATAGAGGTTGCTTTTTTTTTTTTTTTTTTTTTTCGGTACGCGGGCCTCTCACTGTTGTGGCCTCTCCCGTTGCGGAGCACAGGCTCCGGACACGCAGGCTCAGCGGCCATGGCTCACGGGCCCAGCCGCTCCGCGGCATGTGGAATCTTCCGGAACCGGGGCACGAACCCGTATCGCCTGCATCGGCAGGCGGACTCTCAACCACTGCGCCACCAGGGAAGCCTGAGGTTGCTTTTTACATGAGAAGTATTTATTGTGGATGAGTCTTTGAATGGGAATGAATCTCTAAAGATTGTGCATGTTCTGGTTGGAGGGGAAAGCGAACCTCAACAGAGTAGGTAACGCCTGCGGGGTGTAGGTCTGAAAAGTTTTGAGAAAAATAGGTTACGACAGCAAAAACAATAACAGACAAAATAAAAAGCATCTTAGTACTAAAAGAGATCTTAGGAAAGCGTGAGAGAAAGTCAGACACAAAATGCTAATAAAATGGAGGTTCAAGTGAGAGACAGTTTCTATAGAGCAGATAGATCAAAAGATTGTACAAAGCCCAGACGTTAAGAGGATACCAGTAGCGGGAGGGATGGTTTGGGGCTCTGGATCTGTGTAGCCCTGGGTGACTTTGACTAATAATGACATGCTTTAAACGAATATAGCTTACGCGCCCATATTTCTCACATGTATCTATCACATTTATGATTGTTCAGTTGTGCCAGTGAACCATATCAGCTGACTGTGGGGCTGACCACAAACTGGGTCTCCTCTTGGTGGGTGTCAGACCAAAAGACACAATCAAGCCGAAGATCGGGAGAAGGAAGGACTTATTACTTGCAGTGAGGAGAACACCGGGGACCTTTCCCAAAGCAGTGTCTCCCTGAACAGCAAGACTGGGGAAGTTTTAAGCTAAGGGGGTGCATGCATATTCATGAAGGGGTTTGGGTGGTATATGCATATTCATGGAGGGGCTTGAACAGAGGAGAATTCAGCATAGAATTGGGGCACAGGCTGAGAGAATCCAAACTTTAGCTGATTGAAGTCACAAGTGTCAGAAAAGGTCAACTCATCTTCTTTAGGTTCCAGTTGATCTTGTGGTTGAGTTGGTTTTGAATTCTGCAAAACAGCTCAAGAATGTGCTTCAGGCTAACCTTTACCACTGAAACAGAACTGGGAGTCTTTACAACCTGACTTATTATCTTGCTATTGTTCCTTCTCTTGCCCCATAAGAGTCATTTTGTTCCCTTAAGATTATTAATTACTGAGACCTGTTCAAGGGCATGCATTGTGGCCAGGCTTGGATCACAATATGGCTTAGGCCAAAAATGGCTTCTCTTATGTCAAGAAAGCCATGCCTGCTTTTCTTTCTCCAGGGACCCCCTACCCTATCTGCTCACGGGGGTTGAGTAAGAAAATTGAGGCAGTCACAGAAAGCTCCTCAGGGGCATTTCCTTTACCTGGCATTAACAACACTCCAACTATTACACCTTCATGGATCCCTCAAATCAGAACAAGACCCTAATCACGGTGTACTCTTCATTAGTTATTTGTGGATATATTTTACCCCCCATTTGACTATAACTTCAGTGAAGGTAGATCTGTGTCTAACTGTTTTGAGTATTTCAGGCTTTGTCATGCACATGTGTACAGTCAGCATTGAAGATGGCTGCTCTCTTGCTCTCTACCTCCCCTGCTTGACCAGTCCCTGCTTCACTCACATGACTATCCAATCCTCTTAGTTATAGGGCTTAATTAGTAACTGCCTACTTGCTTGCGCCCGGCCCCAGCTGCTGGTTTCCCTGATGGGCCAACCTGATGTCAATTCCACCTGTAAATGGTAGCCTCCTTCACCCCCTCCCTTCCAAAGTAGCGAAGATTGCTGCCATGTTCTGTCCACTCTCTGCCACACACAGTGGGGTGTTGCTCCAGGACCTTGCTTCAGATGTGTAAGATCTGCTGTCCGTAATCTATTGATGTCTCTGTTGCTGTCTCCAGGCTGTTTCTTCGGTTTCCAGGCTGGCAACTACAAAGCTTGCAGGCCTGTGGGGTGTAGCCCAACCACATGGAACCTTCATAGACCTTTATATTCCTTTTCTCCTCCTCCTACCCTTTCCCCTTTTCATTCCCCGCTTTTCCTCCTCTTATTTAGTAGGCAGTACAGGCAGTGACTCAAATTTTGATTTACGAACGAATTGTTTAGGGATCTGGCTAAAATGTAGATTGACTCAGTACGTCTGCAGTTCTAACAAGCTCCCAAGTGATGCCAATGTTGCTGATGCCACTTTGGGTTGAAGGGTGTAGAAAAATGATTGAGCACAGGCTTTCCAGTCAGTGCCCTGGGTTCAAATCCAAGTTCTGGCTCTTACTAACTGTTTAATTGTGGGCAGGGTTAAACTCTCACCTCCTCTGTAAAATGAGATACTCATAGCACCTATCATGACACAAAGTTGTTGGGAGGATTAAATAAAACAATGTAAGCAGCCTGCAGTCAGGGTAGACTTTTAGTAAGAGAACAATAACGGGTGATTACGGTGTGGGGCGGGGCGGGGCGGGGCGGGGCGGGGCGGGCCCAACCCGGGAGGGGCGGGGCTCTGCCAGCCCTGGAGCATGCGCAGCCCGGCGAGTACGTGCCTCAGGTAAGGCCTACGTGCGGGTCTCTTGCTCGCTCAGCTGCCTCCCTTGGCAGGTCTTCAGAGCGGGGAGCAGAGCAGGCTTTTGGGGGGACCTCGGCAGAGTTCTGGGGCGATACGAAGAACACTCGGTGTCACTGTATCCGTCCGCCGGAGGGGCGCCGGCCCGGCCCGAGTGTTTCCGGGTCGCTCAATGACCTTGGCGCGGCACCGGTGCAGTGCTGCTTGCGCTGCGCGTGTGTCGGCGCCTGGCTGGGAGCCCGGGTGGGGGCGAGAAGCCGGGTGTAGGGGGGAACCGGGGCACCGGAGATGCGGAGGCCGCGAGGGGCTGAGGATCGCGGGTAGCCTCCCCGAGGCCACTCTCGGAGGCGTCGGTGGTTGCTTGGCGCTTGACCGTGGGAACCTGGAAAAAGTGCCCTTGTAATTGAACCCGGGGTCGTAGCAGGGAGACCTTGTCCCACATCTGGAGTGTGAGGAAAGACCTTGCTGTTTGAAATGTTGCCTGGAGATGCTGAGCCGCGTCGATCTCCAGCTTTGGTGCATAGACGAGGGGTTTTCGGACGCAAACATTGCACATTTGTCTTAAGCTTGTGCACCCTAAGTCAGCTTCTCAGCCCAGTGTGATGTAAACTCATGACACACAGCCCTGCTTTTCTTCGAGCCCATCAGAGGACTGCTTCATTTTAAACTTCACCTGAGTTCCATCCTTCTCCAAAATCTTGTCTAGTCTTAACTCTGCCTCTGCCCGTTAGTAACCTAACTGTCGTGGATGGCTATGCCTTTGGTGGTCTTTATCAAATGGGTTTTATCAGTCATTATAAACACCTTTTCTGAAGTTGAGGGACTTGGAATGTAAAATGTATGTATATCCGTTTTTAAGAAAGGTAAATGCTTTACTATACAGTTACTTGGACTTTGTTTTTTGAACCCTTATCCTCTCTCCCTCCCAACAAAACAAAGCAAAATTCTACTTGGAGTCCTTACACTGTGGATCTGGCTGCAGGCAGGCTTTGTTTTGTTTTGTGTTTCACCCTTTGAACATTAAAAATAACCCCAGGAGAGCTCCCTGTACTGATCATGGCTTATTTCCTGTCAGTTATGTACAGCATAGTAGTAGACAAAGCAAAACAAGTCTCCCACTCCCTCACCGCCTCTTGGTTATGTGTAAGTTCTTTTTTAACTCCCTCCACTTCACTTCTCTTAGGTAAGAATAATGAAGTTTTAATCTTTTAGTCCCCAGGGTGATCACATTATCAAAATGAGAGAAGGGAATCTGGGGGCTGGGGGGGAGGGACACCTGGTTACAATATTAGTAGGATAATCCTACCAAAGTAGGGTATTTAATTATGCCCACCCTCAGACATTGTGAAAAGGAGTTAAAATTGAATGGAATGAGCGGGAGAGCTGGAGCTGTAGAGTATTAGAGAGGAGGTGCCACCTCACACGGAGAATGGAAAAGTGTTACAGAGCATACACAGGACAGTTGAAATCCTGAGTTTAAAAAACACTGTTCTCCTGTTCTTCCTGACTTTGATGGGCACAGCCAAAAGGAAAAAAAAACAACAACTTGGGTTTACATTTCATATATTGTCATATATGCTATTTTCTTCACTTGTTATATAGCCCTTTCCTTGTTAGCTTTTGCTTTAGTGAAAGAGAATAAAGACTTAAGCCCTTCCTTCTGAATGGCTTTTAATTATAGGAAGAGAATCAAGATTTGAAGTCTAGTTTTGCCACTTACTGGGTGATGGTGGTCAGTGTTCCCCTCACGTGGTCCAGAGGCCTCTTGTATAAAAGTCACTTGGAGTTGCCTGCAAAAGGGCAGATTACTGGGCACCAACCCTAGAGTTGCTGAATCAGAACCTGGGGATTGGGGAATTGCTGAGGCCCAAGAATGTGCATTTCTAACAAGCCCTTTGGGTGACGTAATTAGTTTGCAGCTTAGAATAGCAGCTCCTCAGGAACAAGAACCAGTTTATTGCTCAACTTTATATAAAATGCCCAGAACTGTGGCACATAGTTCAGTATGTTGTATAAATAAATGAAAACTTCTAGCTATAAAACATGTACAACGACTTGCAGAAGAACCATACT
Source organism: Phocoena sinus (assembly GCF_008692025.1). NCBI lineage: Eukaryota > Metazoa > Chordata > Mammalia > Artiodactyla > Phocoenidae > Phocoena > Phocoena sinus. Next base: position 29,854,928 of record NC_045775.1, read on the forward strand.
TTTGTAGGGTACTTCATAAAGAATTTCACATATTGTGCCCATTAGATCATATCTTATTTAATTCCTAGTTCAGCTAAAAAAAAGTTTTACCCTAACTCGCACCATTCTATATTCTTAGGCAATTTAAAAATCTCAGTTCCATAAACTGTTAGTTCCTTTCACAATGCCTTCCATTTTGTCTCCGCGCTGTGCTTTCTCCGGTCATGTCTTTGGTTCACTTGTGCCCCTTAGGCATGGAGGTTGAAAACTAGGAAAGTGAGACATGTCTAGTACAACTAAGGATACGGTAACTTTAGGGTTTTATTTCTATATAATCATTCAAACTATGGGAATGAACTGGCAGTTATTTTTATAGAAGTGGTGCTAAGCTTGTATATGCTTATTCAGGTTTACATTTATTTGTTATTGTTAAACTTAGGATGGCCCGTACTATGGATCCACTGGCAAAGAAGATCTTTAAAGGAGTTTTAGTAGCTGAACTTGTGGGCATTTTTGGAGCATATTTTTTGTTTAAAAAGATGAACACAAGCCAAGGTAATCATAATTCAGAAATTAGTGTTTTGTAGGGGGGTGTACAGTTTGCTTATGCATTTTAGGTTAAATGGCTTCTTTAGAGAAACTGCCTTTTCAGATTCAGTGTATTGATATTAGCCATTTTATAGGCACAAGGGGAAGAAGCTAGGTGTTAATTATTATAGAATAAATTACTCCTCTCCCTAAAAAAAAAAAAAATTAATGTTTGTAGACTAGGGAAAATGTTTCATACTTCCATGGATTTTACTAATGGGGGGCATAGAGCAGTGTGCTTGGTCTGGCTTAGCACAGATGGAAAAAATCCAGCCTGCCCATTACACCTCATTGTTTGGTAAGACTGGAAAAGCAAGAGGTAGCATAGCTGAATTGTCAAGTAACCAGTTTCTCAAGCTAGCAGAGTGCTTCCTCTGCATCAACACTAGCCACTAAAAGCCTTTCCCATGCCACTGGCCATCACCAAAAGTGCTTTGTCATTTTGTGGGGGAAATTTTATATTAGCGCCTTCAACTTGTAAAATCAGAAAGTGCTACTTTCTCTTTCCCTAAAGCAGGGAATAGTAGTCCTGGGGTGGTGGCCATCTTTGAAACTTGTCATTTGCCTTCTTAACGGATGGAAGGGTATAAAAGAAAACATCCAAACGGTATTTAAAAGCAAAGTAAAGTTTAAGATCACTTCAAAAATTGGGTGTAGTGAAGTCTTATGTCTAATTCTCTAAAAAGGTAAAATGGCATCCATAAAAACAATTTATAAAATTACACAAGGGAATTTCACATTAACACTGAAAATTTGCTTTTAAATACCATTTCAAAATAAATTACATCATATATATAGGCCAAGTTTTAAAAACTCCAAAATAACTAGGGAAGGCTACATATAAGGTTTAAGTGCAATTTACACCCTATTTAAAAAGATACAGTTCCTGGATTACCAAGAAGGACTTTAACACAAATGTCTAATTTATAGGATTCCTATCTTATAGACCCTAAAGCTAGCACTAAACTATGCCTCCATGTGTTAAAACAATGAATTTCTAATCATACCTAATTTTAAGACTTTTCTTTAGATTTCAGGCAAACAATGAGCAAGAAATTCCCTTTCATCTTGGAAGGTATGTTTTTCCTTAAGTGAAATTAAGAGTACAAAACAACTTCTTCAGGTAACCTTTATAAATTGTTTCTTTATGACCAATTAAGGGCTAAATGGCTTCTTAATTTTGTGATGCCAGTTTCCAAAAATACTGTTCATTTCGATTTTCACTCCTTCTGAGAACACAGTGGAGAAAATTCTCATCCCAGTTAGCCAATGGGTGAATCCAGCTAACAGGCTGGATTCTTAATTCTTCCAGTGGGTTAAGAATGTAGACTTTGGAATGAGACTCATATCTGAGTGTGATGGAATCAAATCCACAGCTTAAAACTTAAAACCAATCTCTGGTTTGCGAACGGGCTTTTTCTTTCTCCGTCAAGTAGAGATAATGATGCCCATCTCATGAACTGTTGTAAGGATTAAACAAGATAACATTATGTAATTAATTACTGCACACAGTATCTGGTATAAAGTAATGCTTAGTGAATAGTGTTCATTACAATGATTAGCAGAGATGCTAGAGCTTATATACAACACATGTATCCTACTGTCATCCTTTTCATTTTACCATGTAGAAATAAGGGGAAAAAAGCTTGATTTTTTTCTCAATATAGTTTAATTTTAACACTTTTACATGATTTCATAAATGACAGCTATTTCTATTTATAGTTTATTACACATCCATTGAACACTCTGGAACGTATGGCATCAGAGAGCAAGATCAAGAAAAATGGCTGAACAGCAAAAACTAGGAGTAAGTAGAATTTTAACTTGTAATTTACTTAGAAAACACTCATTTTCTTTGCTTTTTAATTTTTTGAGTGGTTTTTGGCCTCTTCTTTCTAAAATTTTTCTTCCTCTTGATGATGCTTTTCACATCTCTGTTGTGTAACCAGTCATCGCGTTCAGCCTCCCACCTAAGCTGTTTGAGACCTTTGAGGAGGGAGAAAAAAGATAAGCACATTGTAGACTCTTAGAGGCCCCACCAAACATCCTAACAGGAACTTCCAGTCTGCCATGACCTACAGTCATTTCCCATCCACTACGCAAAGCCCTCCTTGGTTGTTGCTTTCCTTCCATATTTACCGTCAAAGATTTACTATTTACAGCAAAGGAACAAATGCTTCACAGATTTTATTTCCCCGAACACTTACTGGTGAAAGAAGAGCAGCCAGTAACTATCAGTATCAGAAATAATTAAAATGCCTGTATTTATAAAGTTACTTAGCAAATTCATATTATATAAAAATAGCCTGCTTCCATAAAAAAAAATTAACTTTTGTAGGCTGTAGTCTTTTTCTGTAGTATAAATACTTTTTAATCCCATGTGCTCTGCAGACAGAGGTGGAAAAGCCATTCTTTTCAGGTTGTGAGGAACCATTTATCCCTTCTTACTATAAAAAGGTCCTCCAGGGCTTCCCTGGTGGTGCAGTGGTTGAGAGTCCGCCTGCTGATGCAGGGGACATGGGTTCATGCCCCGGTCTGGGAAGATCCCACATGCCGCAGAGCGGCTGGGCCCATGAGCCATGGCCGCTGAACCTGCGCGTCCGGAGCCTGTGCTCCGCAACTGGAGAGGCCACAACAGTGAGAGGCCCGCGTACCGCAAAAACAAAAAAAACCAAAAAAAAACAAACAAAAAAAGGTCCTCCAGAAATATTCAGATTTTCAGAAATTCTAAGTTAAAGCCTAAGTTAGTTACCCTAATTCGAAGTTAAAACCTAATAAAAATTCAAGTTACTTACTTGCATTATCTTTGTTAGCCATGGCATTCATGCCAATGTTATCAAACTTGGATCCCATATTTTCATCCAACAGCTGGCCAAACTTTAAAAGAAAAAAGGGGGGGATGCATGTATTAGAAAACTTAAAAAACAATGTATCAATAGAATAGCTAAGTGCTTAAAGCAGTACATTAGCCTTACCTCTTCAGCAGATACAAATAGGTTGGAGTCATTGAAATTTCTTTTTTTTTTTCTTGGTCCTTAAAAAAAAGTATAAGTCTAGATTATTAAATTGTAAATCCAATGATTTTGGATAAATATAATCTTCAACATAGTTTTGTTAAAAATATATATATATTTGGGTTAAAACACACAATTATCTCCTAGTATCATTAGGTAGCTGGCATTTAAAGACAGAAAAATAACTTAGAAGTTAGTTTAAGGTTTTTTTTTTTTAAGTTAATATCCTAAATAGGACTGTTCAGGTGACAACAGTGTCTTCTTGTCTTTCAGATTTGACCATCGATCAAAGTTCGTCCTATTTCATAGTATCAGGCAAGATTACAATTCTAAAGTTGACATGGATAGATTTTAGACTATTTAAGTGTAAACTCTAAGTCAGAGGTTTCGTTCTAAGAAATTGATGGAAGGTTTATTATGTGATAAATGGAGTTTTGTTTACTACTCAAAATAAACCTGTTCTTTAAAAAAAACTCCCCTATAATTCTAAACATATAAACCTTTCAAAATAGATAAGATAGTAAAATATCTATTTTTAATATTTATTACATTTTTTCTTTTCCATTATAGTTTATTACAAGACATTGAATATAGTACCCTGTGCTATACAGTAGGACCTTGTTTATCCAATTTATCCTCCTCTCCTTTGCCCTTTGGTACCACAAGTTTTTCTTCTATGCCTGTGAGTCTGTTTCTGTTTTCTAAGTAAGTTCATTAATGTTTATTACATTTTAACTCACACTATCTAAAACTATATTAACTAAAAATATTGCTTTTATCCATTTTCACTTTACCTGAAACAATACTTAAAACTCTACATCAATGTCTCTACTAGAGCCACTTTGGAATAAAATTCGTCATAAAACATTTATTGTGCTTTCTACATTTTTATCAAAAACTTAATATTGTCACCTGATATAGTACTTTTTTCCTTTTATTAGCACCGTAGAAATTACACTAAAAGACATAATCTGTTATCATATACTTTAAAAATTCCTATCTGTTTTATATATTTTTGAGGTTATAATCATTTTGTCATGGCAGATCTCATTAGAAAAGGAAAATGAAGTTAATAAAGAGCATGGGTTTTTAGATGGGTCAAATGGGAAGGATAAGAGTTGATAGAGAAAAGGAAAAAGGCAACAGGTGTCTATGGAAAATCCATGGCTTACGTATTATTGAATGGTTTAAACATGAATGAAATGATGATCTAGAGCTATTTAAATGAGAGGAGTGAATGTGGGAAGAAAAAATAATTGAAGGTGGATGTGAGAAACAACATTTTTCATATATTAAAAATATGTTTAAGACTTCTTATCCTTTAGAAAAGTTAATTTCCCAAAATGATAATGAACAATAGCTTTCCCATACTCATTGCTTAGGTTTAAAAGAGACTCAATAAATTTTCTTACCTTGAAATGACCCAGCAAAGTCAAAATCATTTGCACCTTTTCTCTTGCTTTTCTTACTATTGACTTTGAAGCTGACATCATCATCAAGTTCTGTTACCAAAAAAAACACCGCTGTTATTAAGCAATTTAAGAAAACAGTAGAACTGCTGTAGGGCTCTGATGATGAATATTGATTAACTTTTAAAAACTACAAATTACCATTACCAACATTTTAAAAAGGCAATATAACAGCTCGACAGGTATAGCACAGATAGCCTCATTGCTGATTAAAATAAAAGCCCAAAACAGAAACTCAACTGCTGATAAAACAACAACAAAAAAACCCTTCAGTTTCAAATGAGAGGAGAAAAAAGGTCCTCTTTAAATTTCTGTCTGATCTGAGTATTAATCTGAATACAGGGTAATATTAAAAAACCTTCAACAGAAAAACTAGCCTATGCTGAGGAAGAAAGCTCCAGTTTGTTTTTGTCTTATATTTTAAAAGTTTACCTGGAATGCCCTCATTTTCATCATCTAACACATCCATGAATGTTCCTCCATCTTCCTCAATTTCACTAAATTCTTTATTCATACTTCCTAAGGAAACTTCATCATCATCCAAATTACCAAGGTCCTCATCTTCTGAATCTTCATCTTCTAAGTCATCCTTAGCTCCTTTTGCTTTCTTCTTCATGTTGCTGAAGAAAAACAACAACTTGAAATGTAAAAGAGGACTTTGTTTTCTCAAGTATGTTTTGGTGACCAGCAGGGCATTAGGCTGTTAACAGAATTCAAAGGAGAGTTACAGACAGCTCAGAGCCTTTATTTAATATACTAACGGGCATTATAAAGGTCCAAAATGAAAGTACTGTGTCCACTTCGCAAACTTCCTTCAATACCTAATACCTTTCTCCTATACAACACATATTCCTGTGCTCCACTGTTCCGAGGGACAATAATTTGAGAAATGCTGGGAAAAGTTAAAAAAAAGAACTGAAGAACAGTATTTTACCTAGCAAAGTCAAGGTCATCCTTTCCAGAGGTGAAACAATTATCATCTTCAAACATGTCTGCCAGAGAACAATATACAAATTGTAAGATGTAGCAAGGAATAACAAAGTTGACATGTCTTATATTTGAATCAATCAACACATCATGATTTGGCTGTTCATGATAAGTAAACACCAAAATGATACACATTTGACACTGCTGGTGTTTTATTAATCTAAACAAACCCATGAATATGCTGACCTTAATTAAATCCCTAAACTAAATGCGTTCCAGTTAATTTTAGCTTCTTTCTACAGTTCTTTTATGGAAAGAGGGAAAATATCAAATAAAACAGTATTTAGCAATTGCAGACCTTTTTACTCCATTAGAACTATTTATGTGCTTATTTTTAGTAGGTATAATATGATATGCAACATGTGAGCTCAATGTAAGCTTATCTAATTTCCCATTTTATTTTCAGTCTAAATTCCAATAAAATTTTTCTAACTCTGTGGATTATAAAGGTAAACAAATTACCAATCATCTTTTCAAATTCCTCATCATCCACATCTTCTATACTTTCTTCATCTTCATTCCGTTTTTGTTTCAGTTTAACACTAGCAACTTTTTTATAATACCTAAAATAAAATGCATGTTATACATTTGATAATTTTATCATAGGGCCCATTTTACTATAATCAAAGCACCTATGGCCAGTGTCACAAACAAGTGTAAAAACTGTTAACTCAGCTGGATATAAATGACTAAAATCTGTATTTATTATAGAAAAACTAGTTTTGAATTCAAAACATTTGAAAACTTTTGAAACGTGAAGTATAGTAAATTTCAATGATTTAGGCTTGGTTCTTCATAAAAACACCTTAACTCATCTTAATTAAATGGCACTGTAAAAGGTTGTTTTAGCATCAGCACGATTGCAATGATACAAGTATTCGAATATTAGAAACTGGGGCTCTAAATGACCTGTAATCACAATATTTTATCAGTTAGACTTTTTCTTCTATCAGGGTACAGTGAAACTTAGCATTTTGCAGATGGGATCATAGCCTCAAAATTGTTTACACAAAAAATTTTTTAAAAAAGCAAACCAGGGACTTCCCTGGTGGCACAGTGGTTGGGAATCCGCCTTCCAATGCAGGGGACACGGATTCAAGCCCTGGTCCAGGAAGATCCCACGTGTCACAGAGGAACTAAGCCTGTGCGCCACAACTACTGAGTCTGCGCTCTAGAGCCTGCGCGCCACAACTACTGAGCCCGTGCACCTAGAGCCTGTGCTCTGCAATGAGAAGCCCGCGCACCGCAACGAAGAGTAGCCCTCGCTGCAGCTAGAGAAAGCCCGCACACAGCAACGAAGATCCAGCGCTGCCAAAAAAAAAACGGAGCAAACCAAATCGAACCCAATTACCCAATCAACCAGATGAGATACTAGTTCCTTTACTATTACAAGGCATTAGTTTTAATACTAGTAGGTTTAGGACTTATCTCCATAGTAGTGCAGTGTTTTGCTAATTCTACGCAGAGCCATGTTTTGGACAAATAACTCATGAGTTACAGATTTAAGCCTGTAAGAAAATTACTAGAGTAAAAAAACTTTTTTCAAAGTCAAGGTTCTTAAAATTTATGCTAAATTATTAAAAACAAAACCCTCAAATTTACTTGTTTTAGTTTCATTTATACATCTCAACATTAGCAAAATGACATTTCTAAACTCCCCTCACAAAAATGGATTGACATATCGTTTGCCCTTTTCAAGATAGGCCTATGTTAACAAAGCATTTATGGAATCTAAAAATTTTAAATTTAACAGTTCTCCAAATGAAACAGTATTAAATATATTACCTGTAGAAAAACACTTCATCCTCTGGTATTTGACTTTCTTCTTTTGCAAGGAACTCCTTACTGTTAACTAGGAAAACAAGTTAAGAATTTTATTTAAGTAATTCTTTTTATGTTATTCAAGCTCTTAAGACTAAATACAGAATACCTATAATTCTTTAGAATCTCAAAGATTCTAAAGTCTCATAATGTGAGGAAGTTGAACAGAAGGCATCTTATAAATTTATTTATTTATTTATTGGCTGTGTTGGGTCTTCATTGCTATGCACGGGCTTTCTCTAGATACAACGAGCAGGGGCTACTCTTCGTTACGGTGCGTGGGCTTCTCACTGTCGTGGCTTCACTTGTTGCGGAGCACAGGCTCTAGGCATGCAGGCTCAGTAGTTGTGGCTCACGGGCTCTAGAGCACAGGCTCAGTAGTTGTGGCGCACAGACTTAGTTGCTCTGCGGCATGTGGGATCTTCCTGGACCAGGGCTTGAACCCGTGTCCCCTGCACTGGCAGGCAGATTCTTAACCACTGTGCCACCAGGAAAGTCCCTGGACAGAAGGCATCTTATACGGCAAAGGACAACCTCTGGAAAAGTCTGTGTAGAGGAAAACCAACATTTGAAACTTCATCGGCTACAATACAGTTTGTAGCCATCAGTGCGTCACAGTGAAAGAACAGGGTTCTCTTGTCCTCCAATTGCATCCAGGATCCAAATTTCAAGAGAAACAAAGACTCAAAAGAGTTCTAACTCGTCATTCTTCACCTTGGAAAAATGACAACAATGCCTGCCATTCTGGGAATAGGAAGCAAACACAGAAGTATCCACAATTTAACTTAATACTGAGGAAAACTAAGAAACAAGAATAAGGAACTACAATATATTAGTGTTTCCTCATCAGAATAAAAATTTCAGGCTCATCTTGGTTAAAAGAGTATTTGGCTTCTGATTCCAACTCTAACTTTGGGCAAGTCCTTTTATGTCTCTGGACCTCTGTGATATAAGTTAATTAGAAATTAAATGATTTATAAGTTGTAACTGAACCCTAGACTGTGAAAAAAAAGGAGCTGGGATCTAGTATGTAAAGAAATACCTGCTGTGAATACAAAAGCAGAATTAGATCCACAAGATTGGTACCAAATACCTGTTGAAATAAGTTTAAAATGAGGCTCTGTGACAAAATCTGTTGTGGGTATTTCCACCAAGCCCATTAGAGAGCTTAAAACGGTCTGAGCTGTAAAAGGTAATTATATATGGGGGGTGGCGGGGGCAGTGTCACTGATAAAGCTATAGCTTTACCTATAGATGATACAAGAATGGCAAATGCTAATTGTTGAAGATGGGTGATGGTTATGGGTGGGGTAGGGTGGGGTCCATCATATCACTTGTGTATATATGCTTTGTATGTTTGAAATTTTCTGGAAAAAAAAAAAAGGCCCAATCTCAGTAAACTTGAAAATGCATACCAATCTTGGCAACAAAGATGGATAATATCTCTGGTGCTTAGGTTTTATTCTGATAAAGTAGAGCAAAGAATAACACAATTTATGTGTTACTGACTTGTACTGTTGTCAGGTTCAACTGTCCAGGCTTTATACTTACCAGCAAGACTACGAATATCCTTCATAAAATGTTTTCTTTTTGGCTGCATCACAACACTGTCTGTGTTTTCTGAAATGTAAAATCAAGACAGTGTAATGTAAAACCCAGTTATATAATGTTGTTTATTGAATGTTAACAGGGAAAGCCAAAAAATTCATCAACTAGAAGCGTACCTTTGCCTTTATGTGGCTTTGGATTTCGGTATACAAATCGATCCAAGAATCTCATTAGTGTGAAATCCTGTAGTGGATCCCCTGAATACTCAACATAATTTCCCTGAAAGGTAGGGGGAGGGAATTAAGAAATTATATATATACATCCAGAGAAAAAACAAGAAGAAAAGCATAAACATCTATTACATTGCTTCGAAGGCACAAATACGCAATAAAAGACCCTTCAAATATCCCTCTCATGCATGTTATTCTTTTCTTGAAGAAATTAAACACACACTCATACATATTCTACAATGCACTGCTGATTTTATGAATAGTCAAATAGTATTATGTAGGTTATCTAACTATTAACCAGGAACCAAACCCCGACTGGCAAACACCACAAAAGGGAAAGGGGAGGGCAATCTTTCTTCAGGAGCAAAGCCAGGATGTAGTAAATAACTCTTGTGGTTTTGTAATATCCTATATTTCCATTCATCTCACAGTGGGAAGAATTATCTGCTGCTCTGTATCAAACAAGTCATTGCTCCTTTACAACAGCAGAAAAATGTACACGATTCTATCTAGTAAACACTGACTAATTATTATCTAAAACTGGATTATTTTCTTTAATTTCTTGTCTTCTGAATATTTGAGACTTACCTGAAGGATAGTCTTTGCAAAAAGGGCCACAGAGGGATGAAAATGCTCAGAAAGCTAAAAAGAAAAATGTGAAATAAGGTCAACTCCTACCACAGTTGCAGATTATTTAAGAAAATACAAAAAACTGAAACTTAAGCCGATACATCAGAAGAGTGATTCAAAATTTTGGTCTCAGGAACACTTTATATACTTAAAAATCAAGGACCTCAAGAGCTTCCGTAATTTAAGTGGGATATATCTATTGATATTTACCTTATTAGAAATTACAACAGAAAAATTTTAAACACTTATAGTTCATTTAAAATTAACAATAGGGCTTCCCTGGTGGTGCAGTGGTTAAGAATCTGCCTGCCAATGTAGGGGACACAGGTTCGAGCCCTGATCCAAGAAGATCCCACATGCTGTGGAGCAACTAAGCCTGTGCGCCACAACTATTGAGCCTGTGCTCTAGAGCCCACGAGCCACAACTACTGAGCCAGCGTGCTGCAACCACTGAAGTCCGTGCACCTAGAGCCTGTGCTCCACAACAAGAGAAGCCACCGCAATAAGAAGCCTGTGCACCTCAACAAAGAGTAGCCCCCGATCGCCGCAACCAGAGAAAGCCCGTGCACAGCAACAAAGACCCAATGCAGCCAAAACTAAGAAAATTTAAAAAATAAAAAAAATTAACAATAAACCTATTACATATTAATATAAATGTTTTATGAAAAATAACTTTCAGAATAAATATTAGTGATAAAAGTAGCATTATTTTACAGTTTTACAAATCTATTTAATGTCTGGTTTAACGTAAGAGTGGATTCTCATATCTGCTTCTGTATTCCATGTTATTTTAGTTGAAGTATATGAAGAAAATCTGGCTTCACACAGATATATAGTTGGAAAAAAGAGGATTAACCAATAGTCTTTCACATAATTGTGGGTTTTCCTTTGATACTATACAAAAATTGAAGATTAGTTGCAGTATGGAATCTGAAACCCTATCAATCAGCTTTTGGTACTTGCTACTTAAAATTAACTGTTCTACAGTGAATGGATCTTTTATCCATGCTTGACTTCATAACACTGTGTATTAGTCATATGGAAAATACTGACTTTGTGAGTTATGCAATTCTTCCAAATGCTGGTCACATTTCATTCAGTATCACAAAAATCACATTGTTAGTATCACCACTCCTTTCAATCAGAAAAGGTATTGAGAAACTGTTAAGCTCAAGATGGTGGTTACAGGAGTTCTAAAATTTTAACCTTTGCTTAAAAGCTTGAACTTTATCATTGACAACACATACTGTCAGCTGTTTTGATTGAAGTAACAGGTTCACGTCATTCATTTTCAAGAAAATATCTCCCAAATACCCAAGTCTGAGTGACCAGCCTGTCTGTCAGCCAGACAGCTTAGCTGTGTTTCCAACAACTACACAGGCACTTTTCCTTGAGACATGAGACAACCCTCATACTTAGGTCTGCAGCAGAGTGTGTTCTTGTTTTATATATATACACACAGAATGTTAAAAAGACATGTATGTACTCTGGAGTCAAGATAATAAAATCAACAGTTTTTCCTGCCTCATCATTCTTATGTGATACTGGCTTTCTTCCCCCGCTGCAAGTATATGGCAATGAAGAATGTAATGCCCATGAGTGCAGCTTGGTACTACTGTCTGTATTTGCTTTAAGGCACCAGCAGTTTTATCCATTTAATACCATCAGCGCCACTGTCAATAGTGACAAAGGCAAATAATGTCCTGGTATCACTATGAAAGTAGTTGTGACCTTGCAGACTCGCTAACAAGGTGTCAGGGACCCACAGGAGTCTGCATGGGTAGACACTTGCTTTAGCAAAAAAAATCATAGAAAGCTTATTAGAAATATGCGTTCCTCTCACATATTTAAAAAGTAACTTTGCTTGCAAAAAGTTCTATTATCACAAAACCTTTCAGAGATATCTAATGCATAAAGCAAAATTTATCCATTTTACAGAGCCATTATATGCAATAGTGTGCTTACAAAAAGCAAAATTTACTTATAGCCATGTATAACATCCTTATTTTGCATGCACATTATTTAAGATTTTCTACACGTGAATGTAGAAATGTGTAAATTTAATGTTTTTCAGAGGCAACAGAAATATGGGTTATAAGGCATTACAGCCAGGTGACATACTTCAAATTGCTTTCTTCTGCCAATTAATGTCTAAATAACTAAACTCCTATATTTATCACTTATAAGAAAAATGGAAACTTCAAGGTGTTAAATCCATGGGGGCAAATATATAGCACAGTTGAATTAAGAGACAATTTGAAATTATTTTACCTTTTTGAGTTCCCAAAGACTTGTATTTTCAGCTCCACAGAACAAAGGGTTTCTACTGAATGGATCATATGTGTTTAACTGTTTGCCACCTGAGAACACAAATATAGTATTTCTCAAATGCTCTATTCCTAGCCCAAGAGGTCACTACACCCACCGGGATCAATGCTGTCACTGACAATTATTAAGTATCAGCATTTTTAGTTAGCCAGAATAACTACCTAGAATAAAAACTCCAAGCCACCAGAATTTATCTTGGTACCTAAGCTAGCATTTGTTATTGAGTAAACCAGGCAGCATATTTATCCCAACTACTAAAAGCTCCCCTTCAAAATTTATCCCCTTTCAAATAGGTACCCATTTCTCGGTCAATTAGGTAATAAGTTTTAAGATGACAAATGACCTGAAGATGAAACAGGTCTAAATTCTTTTGGAGCTTTACAGTACACTGAATGTTTGTCATTAAATTATGCCCAGAAGTAAGTCTCACTTGGAACAGGTTTTATATTATCTTCTTCATGTTTTTAGCAACTCCGGATTAGAAAATTTAAAACAAGGAAACTTCAGAACACGCAAGGAACTGTCTACTTCACAATGCACGTGCTTGTCATCCTTCTAAAGGATTATTCCCAGTTTAGCCTTCAGGGCAACTGATGGATTCTTTTAAAAACTTCCTGGTGGCTACCATATTTCTCTTTTATACTTCACAAGCAAACTAAAGTTCAGAGAGATGAAATAATTTGAACAAGAGTCCCACAACAAGTTTGAAGAAATGGGTCTGGCACCTTTCTTGATCCTCAAGGCTAGTGTGCTTTTCTTTACAGCCTCAAATGAAAAGCCTGCATTTCTAAGATTTCTTTTGGCTCTAATAATCTATTAATAGACTTAATTCAGTTTGTGTGTATGGAAAACATAGTTTCTATATCAAGAATGTTTTCAATCCTAAAACATTACTTGAAGGAACTACAGAGGGTAAACATGATGCTTGAACAAAGTAACCACAAGTTCCACACTATTCACAATATGTAACCAAATACCTCTGTAAATCAAACTTTGTGTGCACACGTGTTGTTTTCATGTATGTTCCATGCAAGAGGCCTTTACATGTACAGATAAAGATCAAGAAACTAAAACTCATTCAAAAGTATAAACTTATTACACTTCAGCTGAAGGAAAAGAGATCTACTGTGCATCTAACATGGCCACATTTTTCTCACTAAATCTTCACAGCTCCAAAAGGTATCTGCTTTAATTTCTAAGATTTAAATTATTTTAAAAGATATATTTATTATCTGTAGTACTGTTCATAAGTAAGTCAACGATTCATTATATTAAAAATTTACTTCTAGGATCCTAATTATATCTGATTATGCATGCTCCCATCTAAAATAAAGCAATATTGAGGACTTCTAAAATGGTATAATATTAATTTCTATTAAGATTAAAGGGGAATCCAGTTCCTCGGTTTAAAAATTCAAGAAAATAATTTAAAGATTTAAGAAACTCACCTTTCAAATTATCAAAGTGCACCCAAGAAGCAGACTCTAACTTTTTGGTTTCCACATGACGTTCAGACACAGTTTCTTTCATCTCAACTTTTTTCATGGTATCTGTATCTGTTTCTTTATCTGCATCAGTGAATATTTCTGTTTCTTCATCATCTCCTATGTCAATAAAATTTTCTTCCTCATCAAACTCCTAAAAAAAAATGGTTTAATGAATCTGGGTTAATCAATTAGAAAAGTATTCAATTACGTGAAGTAGTTTTGAAGATTCCTTTATTGCAATTCTGATGAAACGTGTAAGTTCCATCAATGGAATTTAGAATGAGAGGAGGCCACATTCTTATTCCTAAATGTAACAGAGTTAAGTTTTGAGCCAAGAATTCCTGAGACTTTGAAAGCATTCAGCCCTCAAATGAATTTTTGAGTTGTTGTAAATAACCCTACGAGGTAGGTGCTATTATGTCCATCTCACAACTGAGGAGATAGGCTTAAGAGATCTTTTAGCTCTATAACTGTAACTATCTCATATAATCACATTTTAGGGTAGTTTCTTATGTGTAAAGGGGTGAAGCAACATGCCCACCTAGTAAACTGTACACCTGGGACTAAAATCCAGGTCAGTCTAATTCCAGGACTCACACTCTGCTCCAGAGAACTAAGTAAGTTATTGTCACTGAAGCAAAGAAGAAAAATACCAAATATATTTCAGAACCCACTCGATTTAAAAAGCAATTGTAAAATATACCGGAGGATCATCTAGTTGACTTCTTAAACCTGGTTTTGCTTTAAGGATCTCAGACACGAGATATAAAGCTCCACATATAAATGGCGGCATCTGTTCACATGTAACTTGAAGTAACCTCTTCACAAAAGCCTTCACCCTCCGCAACACAATGTCAGCTTTCAGAGACTTGTAGACAAGGTTAAGAAACATGGCTTGCTTAGAACACAACATTAACCCCGGATCCAGCATCTTCCTGCAAAACAGAAACAAGATTGTGTGTATTCATAAAACATCCCCATACCCAGCAACTACTAGAGGCAACTACTAACCTCATCTTAGTCAGGAATAACCTTGCTGCTTATTTTAGAACAAGAGACCATTTCTGCCCTAAGATGGAAGATGGAAGTCAATGACCAGAATAGAAAGAGTGATGATAGTACCAGGGGGAAGAAAAGCCACAGAAGCACGACATTCTTTTTTGTGTGTGGTTTCTTTTCTCTTTTCCAAGTGGTTTTCTATTCTCTAGACCAACAGGGCACAGCCCTAACAGTATAATTTTTCATATAGATAAAGAACTCCACAAGGAAGGCTAATCCAAAACCAAACAGTGAAAACTGACCTATGAAAGCAGTCAACTAGACCAGGGTTCTTATCCTTGCATCACTACCTACTAGCTGGGGGACCAGTGGCTGCCTCCACATGGCTCTAGTGAAGACTGTACATGTATAGTAGAAAACTGAATGGTGAGAATCTCTTGTTCAATGTACTACCTGTGTAAATCCTTCCTATACACTATTCTGTGCCCAGAATGCTATTCTCCAACTGTCTGCACATCCATAGGTTCCTCCATTATTCTCTCTCTCTGTCCCACGTTTATCTTCTTTATAGTTTAACACCTTTTGTTTCCTTTCTCTTTTTCCCCTCAAAGTCCAATGGAACAGGGACTGTGCCTGTGTTATTCACTGTTGTAACCCCAGTGCCTGGCACTTAATAAGCACTCAATATTTGTTGAATAAGTGGTTCATTCCATGGCAAGTGCTTGTTCAATATCTCTCGTGA
This sequence comes from Phocoena sinus, assembly GCF_008692025.1. Lineage (NCBI taxonomy): Eukaryota > Metazoa > Chordata > Mammalia > Artiodactyla > Phocoenidae > Phocoena > Phocoena sinus. Next base: position 29,870,750 of record NC_045775.1, read on the forward strand.
CTGGGGACTGCTCACTCTCACTCTAGGAGCACAATCCAATTTTGGACAACTCATTTTTGCCAGAAAACATCTTCTTTATCCACAGCTGAAATTTGCTCCTGTGTAATTTCCAACCATTAATTTTACTACTGCCTTCTGAAGCAACACAAGCAACAAGAGCAAAGTAAACAAGTGGGACTACATAAAACTTAAAAGCCTTCTGCACAACAAGGGAAACCATCAACAAAATGAAAAGGCAACATATGGAATGGAAGAAAATATTTGCAAACCATGTATCTGATAAATGGTTAATATAATAAAATATATTAGGAACCTCATACAATAGCAAAAAACTCCCAAATAATCCAATTTAAAAATGGGCAAAGGACCTGAATAGACGTTTTTCCAAAGAAGACACACAAATGGCCAAAAGGTACGTGAAAAGGCTCTCAACACTACTAATCATCAGGGAAATGGAAATCAAAATCACGTCGAGATATCAACTCACACCTGTTAGGATGGCTATTATAAAAAAGACAGGAGTTAACAAACATTGAAAAGGATGTGGAAAAAATGGAACCCTTGTACACTGTTGGCAGGAATATAAATTGCTACAGCCATTATGGATAACAGTATGGCAGCTCCTCAACAAATTAAAAATAAAACTATCATATGACCCAGCAATGCCACTTCAGGGCATATATCCAAAGGAAATGAAATCAGTATCTCAAAGAGCTATCTGCACTCCCACATTCACTGCATTATTCACAATAGCCAAAGTATGGAAACAACCTATGTGTGTGTCAACAGATGAAGGGATAATGAAGATGTGGTATATACACACAATGGATTATTATTCAGCCACAAGAAAGAAGCCCTTTTTGTGACATGTATGAACCTGGAGGACATTATGCATGGTAAAAAAAGAGAAAGACAACTACTCTAATGTCATGTATATGTAGAATCTTAAAAAAAAAATCAGATTCATAGAAACAGGGAACAGATTGGTAGGGGGTGGGGGAATGGAGAGATGTTGGTCAAAGGGTGTAAGCATTCAGTTGCATGGTGAATATAGTTAATAATACTGTATCGAGTACTTGAAATTTGCTGAGAATACATCTTAGGCATTCTCAACCCCTCCCCCCAGTAGTAACTATGTATGTGAGGTGATCGATGTGTTAATTAACTTGATTATGGTTATCATCACAATGGATACATGTATCAAATCTTCATGTTGTATGCTTTAAATATATACAATTTTATAGGTCAACAAACTGGTTAAAAAACCCACAACAAAATAACCTAATTATATTTTTACATAACAGCCTTTCAAATACTTGACCATTTACTATAGCTATTATTTGTCCTTCTCTCCCCCAAAGTCTCTCTTCTGCAGGTTACTGAGATATTATCTCATACAATAATTTTTAAATTCTCTCTTTATCCTGTTTGCTGAATCCTAGAGATGCTCCAAATGGTCTGGACCCCCAGACATTAGGACACCCAGAATTAATACAATCCTCCAGATAACCACTCCAAAAGTGGAATCAATCCTTTTGTTCCAAGCACTTTAATTTTTTTCTACTAACACCAGAAATGAAAATATTTAACCTTGTGAGGCATTTTCATATTGCTCACATACCTAGTTTTCCCCATTTGTCAGTTCCACAATTCTAGTACCTATTGGTGATATTCTGAGAAAGTCTGTGTTATTCATATAATCTTTGCTATTCCACTTTCTCTCTTCTCATTTGAATTTTCAACATTGCCATCCATTTTGGCACTCATTTTAAATCATAAGTTCCATTACGCATCAAGAGAAAAACTTGAGAATTTAGATGGTTGTTGTCTCCACCATTTGACCCAGAATATGTTCCTGGAGTTTTTGATAAATCACGTTTTTGTAAACCAAATCACTTCTTCATTTCTTTTACCCCTCAACTAATATCAGGGAATTTTTATTTAAAGGATTTTTAATAAAACCGAGAGAAAATAAATACTTTAAAAAGGCTTAAAAGCCCTTTGAGGGAATCCATCTGTGAGAGCTCTTGACAAACAGTAATTTAAAGAGTTTAGGAATGTACTCCTCAGAGATGTTAGACTGTTGTGTTAAACTCTGAGATGTTAAACGGATATTAGAAATATGTTTTCCAATAGATTCCACACACTTTCTAAAAATTAGAAATTCTTATGACCCTCAAAAGTTACCAAAAAACCTAATCCTAAAACCTCTACATTTTCAGCCTTGGAAGTCTTTCCAAACTAAAAAAAGTTTTAAAGTATTTATTACTTTATTTTTATTTATTTATTTTTTTGCGGTACGTGGGCCTCTCACTGTTGTGGCCTCTCCTGTTGCGGAGCACCGGCTCCGGATGCGCAGGCTCAGCGGCCATGGCTCACGGGCCCAGCTGCTCCGTGGCACGTGGGATCTTCCTGGACCGGGGCACGAACCCGTGTTCCCTGCATCGGCAGGCGGACTCTCAACCACTGCACCACCAGGGAAGCCCTTGGATACATTTTTAAGGAATAGTCAGCATGCTCTCCTGATGGATTGGACTGGGGTATGAGAGAAAGAGAGGAGTCAAAGGTAACTCCAAGATCATTGGCCTGAGCAACTGGAAAAATGGAGTTGCTCTTGACAAGATGGAGAAGAGTGGATAGACGAGTTTGGGGAGGAAGATGAGAGGAGTTCATATTTCTTCCTGTGAATTCGAGATGTCCACTAGACATCCAAGTGGAGAATTTGAGAGTGCCTTTGGCTGTGCAAGTCTGGAATTCATTGGAACTGGGGTAGAGGTGTACATTTGGGTGTCATCAGCAGATAGATGGCTTTTAAGACACAGGAAGGAATGAGATAATCAAGGGAGTGAATAAGGCAGAGTAAAGAAGAAATCAAAAGCTTTGGGGCAGCCTAGCATTAGACCCAGTCTAAGAAGTTAGCAGGGAGGAGAAGAAAGCAGTAAAGGAGACTGAGAAGAAGGAAGACCAGTAGGACCTAGTGACCCCTAGTCATGTGACCCCTTACAAGATCAGGAAGGAATGCTATGTTTTTTTTTTTTTTTTTTTTTTTGCGGCACACGGGCCTCTCACTGTTGTGGCCTCTCCCGTTGTGGAGCACAGGCTCCGGACACGCAGGCTCAGCGGCCATGGCTCACGGGCCCAGCCGCTCCGCGGCATGTGGGATCTTCCTGCACTGGTTTACGAACCCGTGTCCCCTGCATCGGCAGGCGGACTCTCAACCACTGTGCCACCAGGGAAGCCCCCTGCTTTATTTAAAAAAAAAAATTAAAACATTTCTTTTTGGCCACAGTGTGTGACTTGTGGGATTCTTAGTTCCCCAACCAGGGACTGAACCCAGGCCATGGCAGTGAAAGCGTCAAGTCCTAACCACTGGACTGCCAGGGAATTAGGGTTACGGTACTTTAAAAGACTGTAGACTCTTAAGAGTTGTGGAAAGGCCTCTGAGACTCTTTTTAGTGTATCAGTGCAATCAGGGCCATGAAACACCATGAACTCCAAGTCAGTAGGCCTGGATTTGCCACCTAACTTGGCCTCATACTGTCTGTGAGACCTTGCACAAATTATTGTACCTCACAGGCTGGACAGCTGTTAAGAGGATTACATTTGGGCTTCCCTGGTGGCGCAGTGGTTGAGAGTCCGCCTGCCGATGCAGGGGACACGGGTTCGTGCCCCGGTCCGGGAGGATCCCACATGCCGCGGAGCGGCTGGGCCCGTGAGCCATGGCCGCTGGGCCTGCGCGTCCGGAGCCTGTGCTCAGCAACGGGAGAGGCCACAACAGTGAGAGGCCCGTGCACACCAAAAAAAAAAAAAAAAAAAAAAAAAAAAAGAGGATTACATTTAAGAAATGTATGTGAGTAGTAATAATAATAATGATGATGATAATGGTAGCAGCCAGCATTTACAGAGCACTTACTATGTTGTTGGACATTGTTAAATTCATACCATACACTGACGATGACATGGGTTTACAAATACATTAACTCCTTAATCTTATTAAAACCCCAGTTCTGTCATTTTTTAGCTGTGTAACTGTGGGGAAGTTTCGTAATCTTCATAATAACCCTACGGGATAGGTGCTTCTCTTGACATTTTATAGATGAATAAAAGCACAGTAAAATGGGATTGATCATGTTTACCCATATGGTTTTAATGAGGATTAAGTAATTTGTCCAAAGTTACACAGCAAGCTAATGGCTGGTATTCAAATCCAGGTCATGTAACTTAGGTCCAAGATATTAACCATGTTACATTTCTCACAAGATATATGTATGTAAAATTAGAAAAACTTATTAGAAGGAAATACATAGCTTGTTGGTGTACTTCAACAGTTCCCAAGTGTACAAACTGTTCAAAATATCAGCCCTCAGTGGGTGCACTGCAGGACAGTTGCAAAATTCAGTAAATCTAGTACCAAAGTCTTAATCCCAATATTTAAGAAAAATTCCAAAACTGCAACCCCCAACCCTCCTATCTAAAAACATTCTTGTTTACCATTTGTCCTCCGCAATTTGAACGAAAGTGCCTCTAGAGGTGCGAATTTTGTTCACTGTGCTATATCCCGAGTTCTGGAATAGTGCCCAGCACATAGTTGACACTCAAAAAATTCTTGTTGAATGAATGACTAAATGGCTGTGCGAAGGACAGGAGGAAAGAAATACAGGACCGAGGATGGGGACTTCCCAAAATAAAAAATAATAAATGACGTATTCAAAACATATAATACAGATGCCCAACAGGGAACCAAAGATTAAATGACTCAAAGTTGGTGAAGAGCAAGTTGCTGAGAGGGGCCAAAGATCCTACTTTCTAAGTCTTTCTATTGCCCCACAGAGGGGCACTGCGTTATATTAGACCACATTACTTCTCATTCACACACTGGAATAGTAGGTACTTACCGATATAATGCTGCATAATATCGATCTGATATCGTCTGCTGAGAATTCATTACTTGGAAGAGCAACATTAAAGCCTGCACACTGGTATTAAAATTCACAATATGCAGCACTTTGAACAGCGTGTCAACCTGCTCCCTCACTTTGTCATCACCAGTCTGGGCATAGGGATATGCCCTATTCACTCCTGTTAAAAGGGCACTGAGCATTTTTGACTCAATATCTTTTTTCTTGATGCAAGTCCGAAAAAAACAAAAATAAAGAGTTATTAGTTTGTTAGCTAATTCACTTTCTTCATGGGAGAGGGCCATTTGATTTAAAAAGCAAATTGCATAATACTGGGCTTTGGAGCTGATATTTGAACGGAAAAGCAGTCTTTCTACTTCACTACACACAACTCCTTTCATATTGGGATGTTTACAAAGCAATGTCTCCAATAGATGGGAGGCTTTGGTGGCTATTCTGTTCTGAGGATCTCCCAGTTTATTTACCACCTGCACAAGAAGGGCCTTTTCTTCCTCGGGTTTGTTACAAAGAAGCTCATGAGCCACTACAAGGGCTCGAATTTTGGTGGTTACTAATGAATCATGACTTAAAGTTTCTAAGACTTGCACAAATTCAGCCACTAAGTGTTTCAGCTGGTGTTCAAAATACCATAATATGAGTCTTCTATCTCTTGAGTCCTTGTTGCCACTGGACAACTGTTCTAGTTTGTCGAAAGGATGCTGGCTGAAAATCCGTAGCTTTCGACTGTCTGGCAAAAGGTCTGTAATGAGTAACTCTTTGAAAGTATCCAAAGCCATGAGGCACTGCTGTTTGCTGCCCTTCTTTTTAACAAGGTTCAGGAGAGTTTCTACAAACTGGAGTGTGTGAATAGCATCATCCTGAATAAGAAGAATCATGGCTGCCATTCTGTCACCTAGCGTCCCTGATGACACAATTGCCTTCATCCAGGTAGAAGAGGCTCCCTTCTGATTATGTGTCTTATTTTTGAATAAGTTGATTTCATGTTCATACAACTTCTGAGCCAAGGTTTTGTACTTAGACACAACATCCCGAGGCTGGGGTCCCAAAGAGTATTCATTGCTATACTCCAGATCATACCATTTGCCTCCAGACTTAAGTAACAATGTCCATCTCTCAAAAAATTCAAAGATATCCTGTTGCTTCTCTCTCTTTGCTTTTGTTATGGCACTGCTGTTCTCATCAGAATGTTGTTCTGGCCTCTTCTTATTTTTCACCTTACTTTCACTTTCTCCTGTATTTTGCTTTTTATTATCTACTTTAGATACTCTTGCTTCTTTTTTGCCGCCTTCTTGTTTTTTAGCTGGTTGATCTTCTTCAATTAAGAAAGCTTTTGCATACTTGGCTAAACTAAGATTCTGAATAAATGCTTCCAATTCACCCTGCTGAAGATCATCAATTGCTCCTTTTTTGCCTCCATCCACCACTTCCTCATTCTCATCCAAAGCAGCCAGCATAAGGTAATCTTGCTGCATAAAAATATAAGTTAAAAATAAGTTACAATTCCAACAGTTTAGTTAAAACCTCAAAAGTTAATTTGATACCTATATCCTTGAAATCAATTATCCATGAAATTGAGTTATCACAGTATTGCCTAGGCTCCCACCTACACCCAAAGTACTTACTTGATAGATCAAAGATTTAAATGTGAAAAATAAAACCATAAAGTAATAGGAGAAAGCACAGCATAATTTAAAAAATAATTCCAGGGACTTCCCTGGTGGTCCAGTGGTTAAGATTTCGCCTTCCAATGCAGGGGGTGTGGGTTCAATCTGCTGGTTGGGGAGCTAAGATCCCACATGCCTTGTGGCCAAAAAAGCCCCAAAACATAAAACAGAAGCAATATTGTGACAAATTCAATAAAGACTTTAAAAATGGTCTGTATCAAAAATAACTTTAAAAAATAAAAATAAAATAAAAATTTTTAATTAAAAAAAGAATTCCAGAGTAGGGAAAAATCTTTCCAAATGTGACATAAAACTCAGGGTCCATAAAGAAAAGAATGGATATATTTATCATTCTCTTACAGACAAAACATATACAAAAATTGAAAGACAAATAATAAGCTGGAAAAAACAACTGGCAACTCATATCAAAGTAATTTGGCTTAATATGTAATATAAAAGTTCCTATACATCAGTTAAGGAAGTGACAAACCAACAGAAAGATGTGCAAAGGATATAAACAAATGGTTCATAGAAAAAAAAAAGTGGTTCTTTAAAAATGTGAAAAGATGCTCAACCTCACTGATATTTAAAGGAGTCCAAATCAGAACCACAATGATACATCTATTTTTTAATCTGCCAGAGAAGCAAAGATAAAATTAAGACAGGTGGTGTTGGGGAAAGGGTGGAGGAAAAGGCACTTTCCTAAATGGTTGATGGAAGTATAAACTGGCACAACTTCTATGGAGAGCAATTTGTCAACTTCAGTCGAAATACAAGACACATCCTTTGACCCAGCAGTTCCATTTCTATACATTTAGGTTATGCATACACTTACAAATGTGGAAAAAGATATATATGTTCAAGGTTATTTACTGAAGCATTATTTAAAATAGCAAAAGACTGGCAACTTAAATATCCACAATAAATGGCTAGTTAGATAAATTAAGAAAATGATGTTATGGGCATAAAACCAAAGACAGAACTTTATACTGATGTGCAGGGATCTCTAATAAAACAGTAAGAAAAAAAGACTTAAAATATTATACAGTATGGTACCTTTTGTGTAAAAAATAACAAACATAGGTGTGTGTGTGTATTTGCTTGGAAGATCTAGAAGACACAAAAATAATTGCTTCCTGGAAGGGAAACTGCATAGCTGGAGATAAAAGTGGGAAAGAAGATTTTTCATCATGCACCCCCCTCCTTTAAACAAAACAAAACAAAGCAAAAACCAAAACAAAGCTTTTCGTAACATGTGCATATATTATGTACTCAAAAATTAAATACAAGGGAGACGCAAGAGGGAAGAGATATGGGAACATATGTATATGTATAACTGATTCACTTTGTTATAAAGCAGAAACCAACACACCATTGTAAAGCAATTATACTCCAATAAAGATGTAAATAAATAAATACAACCCAAGTACAGAGCAAACTGAATCTGCCCCAGTAAGTTGCATTTCTCCTGCCTCTAATCACTCATCCTCCCCATCCCCATGTTGCCCAGAAAGTCTAGTCTGAAAACAAAACATTTAATAAAAAGCAAAGCTCTGTCACATATTTGCTACAAATCTTCTAAGGTTTCCCATCAAATTCAGAACATAAGCCCATCTTCTTACCTCTCTGACCTCATTTCTTTTTTTTTTAAACATCTTTATTGGAGTATAATTGCTTTACAATGTTGTGTTAGTTTCTACTGTATAACAAAGTGAATCAGCTATACATATACATATATCCCCATATCTCCTCCCTCTTGCATCTCCCTCCCACCCTCCCTATCCCACCCCTCTAGGTGGTCGCAAAGCACCGAGCTGATCTCCCTGTGCTATGTGGCTGCTTCCCACTATCTAGTTTACATTTGGTAGTGTATATATGTCAATGCTACTCTCTTACTTCGTCCCAGCTTACCCTTCCCCCTCCCCGTGTCCTCAAGTCCATTCTCTACATCTGCGTCTTTATTCCTGTCCTGCACCTAGGTTATCAGAACCATTTTATTTTTTTAGATTCCATATATATGTGTTAGCATATGGTATTTGTTTTTCTCCTTCTGACTTACTTCACTATGTATGACAGACTCTAGGTCCATCCACCTCATTACAAATAACTCAATTTCGTTTTTTCATGGCTGAGTAACATTCCATTGTATATATGTGCCACATCTTCTTTATCCATTTATCTGTCGATGGACACTTAGGTTGCTTCCATGTCTGACCTCATTTCTTACTGCTCTCCTCTCACCTCACTGCACTATTTTTATTGTTCCTGGAACTACAAAACCAAAAAGGCTCACTCCCTTCTTTCCTTCAATTTTCTGCTCGAAAACTCGGGGGTGGGTCCCCCGATCACCTCGTTTAAAACTGTAACGCCTCTTCCATTTATTATCCTCCCTCCCCGTTTTAATTTTCTCCACTCAGCGTCTGATATACAATGTATTCCAAAGTTTGGTTACTGTTTCTTTGCCTTAATTAGGATGTAAATTCCAAGAGCGCAGAGAGCTTCTTGGGCGTAAACTGAGCGTGTGGGTGTACTTTGTGAGAATAGAAGTTAAATTCCAATACCAGTGGGGCTCCAAACACTGATACCACGAGGTCAGGACCAAAAAAAAGGTCAGTCCTCTCCGACCTGATGGAGTGCCAGTTATACTACGTCAATAAAATGAGATGACGCCTACATCCTAAGAAAAGACACGGCATAAAAACGTTCAATTCTAAACGACTTTTCTCTTGCAAAGAGCAATGGGAAAGAAGTGCGGGAAGCGCACCGAGCACATTTCGAAACTGGGATCTTGGTCCACGACGCCCTCCCACTCTGCAGCTCGGGGGCTGCCGCGCCACTTGCCCGCGCCACTCGCGGGACCACTCCACGCGCCTGTGTCTCCCTTCTCCTGGAGTCCAAGGCCATTACCTTGGTGCCTCCGAGCCGTAAAACCTCCTGCAGGGAGAACCCATCGTCGGCTTCATCGTTAGCATCCTCGTCGTCTTCGTCCGGATCTTCCACCGCTTCCTCCGGGAGCCAAGGCCGCTTAGCGTGGAACTCCAAAGGTTTCTTAGCAGCCGCCATAGCAAGCAAAGCTCACGCGCACGGCCCAAAGCTTCCTTCCGCTTGGCCGGGTGACGTACTTCCTGCACGGGGCGTGTCCTCCCCCGGAAATAGGAGCACTCCCTACCTACGGGTGGCTGGCAGCTTCCTGCGGTGTCTGAGATGAGCTTCTTGGCTGCGGCAGGCGCCGGGCGGCTGTACGCCGTGCGCGCAGGTAAGCAGTTGCGGTGCCCGAGCCCCCGTTGCCGCGAAAACCGCCCGGGGCGCCTTCTCCAGTTGAGGGGGCTCCGGGGCGCTCTGGGCTGCAGCCTGGAGTCCAGCGTCAGACACGAAAGGGCTGTGTGGTCGTGGGCCAAGCGCGTGCCTGCTGCGCCCTTTGGGCGTGCTGAGGGCCCGAGACCGCTTTCCTGGCTTTGGCCGAGGTGGAGGGTTGACGAAGCCGCTTTGAAATCACTCCGGCTGCTGTGCAGATGCCAGTACTAAGGTTTCTAATGAATGCCGTTTAATGTGTGTTTTCTACAGTCTTTACTTGTCTTTGGAGAGGAAAGTACTTCAGCTCCGGGAATGAGCCGGCAGAAAACAACCCGGTGACCCCTATGCTGCGGCATCTTACGTACAAAATCAAGTCTACTGGTCCCATCACCGTGGCCGAGTACATGAAGGAGGTCTTGACCAACCCAGCCAAGGTATGGGTCGGGGAGCCCGGGGGCCAGGCCCGCTCTAGCTGCGCTGCGAGCTGTGAACCAGGAGGATATGCTCAGAGAGGACCCCGAAGGTCCTCAGCCCTGGCAGTTGCCTTCCAGGGGAAGAGCCACGCTCGAAGACCTGGGGACACATAAATGAATCTGTCAGTTGGTCAGGGCTGGGTCAAGTCAGCGGCAGTGGCTTTAAAGAGAGGACAAGTTACAAAGATGTTCAGGGGACGATGTAACCGATTGGATTTATGAGGTGAAGGAATGATGACTTCCCTACCTGGGTTTATGGTAGATACTGGAGTCATTTTTCAGGAAGAAGTGAGTTCAGGTGGAGGTAGAGGTAGGAAAGAGTTCAGTCCGAACTCTTTGAATTTGAAGTGTTTATGGGGCTCAGGTGGAAATGTCCAATAGGCAACAGGAAATACGAATTTAGTGCCTGGAAAGCTGTGTTGGGATGGCATCAGCAGGCACTGGAAGCGTATTCCATTGAGAATGGAAGGTCTGGGCTTTTACGTTCTAGCATTAGGCATTGTCACAGGTTTTTGTTTGGTTTTTTTGGGGGGGGTTTTTTTGCAGTACGCGGGCCTCTTACTGCCGTGGCCTCTCCCGTTGCGGAGCATAGGCTCCGGACGCGCAGGCTCAGTGGCCATGGCTCACGGGCCCAGCCGCTCCGCAGCATGTGGGATCTTCCCGGACCGGGAAATGAACCCGTGTCCCCTGCATCGGCAGGCAGACTCTCAACCACTGCGCCACCAGGGAAGCCCTGTCACAGGTTTTTGACCTTCATTTCCTTGTCTGCTCTACAAAGTCACTTGGTGAAAGCCTGTGGTCCTTTTATTTTAGAATGTTTCACCTTTTGTTGGGTTGAAATATGAGATCTGTGGAATCCTGGGATTCGTTTGGCCTTTTGCTGTTGGATATAGTAGAGTGACTCAGGGTCCAGAGGTTTAGTAATGGAAGAGATCCTTTAATGCCTGAATGCAGTGTTACAATGTACCAAAAGCTCAGATAAGGAGAAGCTTTAAAACAAACATCTCTGGGTTAGAGTTGAGGTCCACTCATCATTTATCCATTTATTGAGGCGCCATATGTGCCAAACACTGTCTCAGGCTCTGGGAATACTGCAGTGGACAGTGGAGCATGGCGCTTATGTTCTAGTGAGATAATGAACCATAAACAAGGAAACAAATAATTAAACAAGATCATTGTGGATTGTTGTAAGTGCTTCTGAGGGAGGAAAAAACAAACAAACAAAACTGCGTTAATAGGGATTGAAAGCAAATACTGTGGTGGGAATAGGGATTGTAGAAGTTCCTTAGGTAGGTGGTCGGGGAAGGCCAGTACATTTGAGCTGAGGCTTGAAGGATGGGGATGGGCCAGCCCGGCAAAAGTCTGGGAGAAGTGGGTTCCCAGCAGAGGATCCAGAAACACAAGGTTTTTAAGCTGGGAAATGCTTTGGTACACAGAGAAGAGAAGGGCACCAGTGTGGCTGCAGGGCAGTGACTGGAGGGTGGGAGGGTTTGATGATGAGGAAAGTAGTATGAGATGAATTTGGAGAGGAGCCAGTTCATGCAGTGCTTTCATGAAATTTAGATTTTTGTGTTAGTGCAATGGGAAACCTTTAGGAGGTGCATTCATGTACATTGTGTTGGCAGTGACATCAGGTGGAGATAGTAAGTGAGCTGTTGGCCATAAGAGTCTGGAGTTGGTGAGAAAGATTGGGCATGCATATATAAATTTGGTCATCATCAGTATATAGATGACGTTAAAATAAAAAGGAACCAGTAAAAAAAAAAAAAAGGAACCAGTGAGAGTATACTTAGAGAAGAGAAGGTTTTTCAGGAGTAAGCCTTGAGGTAACTCAAATGTAAAGTAGAGGTTCTTAACCTAGGGATCCTTGAATAGAAATCAGGGGGTTTGTAGACGTGGATGGGAATAAAAATTACACTTTTATTTTCATTAACCTCTAACTGAAGTTTAGTGTTTCTCTGATTATGAACATAGGCAACAACCAGTACCATCAGCAATACTCTGATTTTAGCGTCAGTGGAAATCACTGACATTGTCATATCACAACAGAGTGATCATGATATTTCAAAATACTATTGTACTTCTCTGTACTTCAAAACTTCATTATTTATTAGAACTTCAGCTCAATTTTGCTTTTTAATACACTTATAAAGGTGTATATATATTACTATATCACAAATTTATTTTTAAAATATTTGATAAGTATTTTTCTTTTTTTATAAATTTATTTATTTAGTTTTGGTTGTGTTGGGTCTTCGTTGCTGCGCGCGGGCTTTCTCTAGTTGCGGCGAGCGGGGGCTACTCTTTGTTGCAGTGTGCGGGCTTCTCATTGCGGTGGCTTCTCTTGTTGCGGAGCACGGGCTCTAGGCACGCAGGCTTCAGTAGTTGTGGCTCGCGGACTTAGTTGCTCTGCGGCATGTGGGATCTTCCCAGACCAGAGCTCAAACCCGTGTCCCCTGTGTTGGCAGGCAGATTCTTAACCACAGCACCACCAGGGAAGCCTGATAAGTATTTTTCAATTGATTTCATATTTAGTCCTGTGTGTTTTAAGTCCTGTGCATTTAAAAACATTCTGTGAAGGGTCTGTAGTGATCATTAGACTGCCAGAGTGGTTTGTTTCTCACACACACACACACACACCCCACCCCTGAAATACTTCCTTACGAAGGGAAAGAGAAAGGCTAGAGGGGAGATGCTGTATGGAGTGAAAAAAATTTTTTTAAAGATGGAAGTGACTTCATTAAATTTCTAATGCTGAGGGGGAAAAGTTGAAGCTGTAAGAGAAAGCTGTGATAGAAAGATCCTGGCCCATGGGGGCTATGTGAGGAATGGTGATTGAGCCAGAGCACAAGGTTAAGTTTGGAAAAGAGCAGAAGGTGTAGGTGTTTCATCCTTTGAGTCCCAAGGAAAGAATGGGAACAGTGGAGGCTGGATGGGGTCAGGAACCTGAGGAAGTCTATTTAATAACATTCTTTAATTCCTGTGTGGGCCAGAGCCCAGGTCACCTGCTGAGAGTAAGCTGGTAGAAGAAGGGGCTTGAAGGGCATAGGGAAATTTTAAACAATTCTTGAGTGTTTCTTGAAGGCTAGACACTACGCTAAAACTTGGTATATGAAGGTAAATAAGACATAGTCCTGTCCTCCAAATGACTAATCCTTCTGGTGAAGAATTTAGATATATAAAGAAATAAGTTTAGAAAAGGAGGCATGCGGTTTTGCCTGAGGTTGGAGGGCTGGAGGAGGAGGTCAGAGAAGATGGCATTTGAGCAGATTCAGTCTTACTGAGTAGAAGATTGCCAGGGAGAGATGGGAGAGGAGAAAGGAGAACATTTGTGATGGCAAGGATGTATGGCCAGGCAGGGCAAATTAAAAACAAAACAACAAAAGCAAACAAAAAAATCAACTTTTTATTAAGATATAACATTCACATAGAAAAATGCAAAATCACATTTATACAGCTTGATGAATTTTTTTTTTTTTTTTTTGCGGTACGCGGGCCTCTCACTGTTGTGGCCTCTCCCATTGCGGAGCACAGGCTCCGGATGCACAGGCTCAGCGGCCATGGCTCACGGGCCCAGCCGCTCCGTGGCATGTGGGATCCTCCCAGACCGGGGCACGAACCCGTGTCCCCTGCATCGGCAGGCAGACTCTCAACCACTGCGCCACCAGGGAAGCCCCGGCTTGATGAATTTTGACAAAGTGAACACTCCTGTGTCACCAGCACCCAGGTCAAGAAGCAGCCTCAAGAGCAGGCAGGGCTGATTTGAAACACAGTGGGAGAGGTTGGGTGAGGGGCTTGCGGGGCAGCCAGGGTCTTTGTGTGGAGGCAGGAGAGGGAGGGCAGCTGTGCAGTGTGGAGAGGGGCCCTGCTTGGCTTCTGCCTTTGTAGTCAAGGAGTGATTGTTTTTCTACCAGTTCTGCAAAATGACTGTTACTTTGTAAAATTTACGTAAAGACGCTGTTTATTTTGCTTATTTAGAAGACAGAACTTTCTTATGAAATAACTTGTTTATCTCATTGTATACATTATGTGAGATTTTGGAGGGGTGTTTTAAAAAGCTTATTTGAAAATTAATTTGTTTTCTCCATTTTTTCTTTTTACTTAGGGCTATTATGTGAACCGTGACATGCTAGGAGAAAAAGGAGATTTCATTACTTCACCTGAAATAAGTCAGATCTTTGGGGAGGTAATATCCAACGTAAACTCTAGAAGAAACTAATTATCAAACATTTGAGAGTAGATCAAGTAGTAGTATTCTACAGTAGTGTTTTACAGCTTTGTTTTCGGTGATTCATCGAGTTTTAATTTTTTAGTGGTTTATATACTGAAGGAATAGAGAGTAATAGAGGTATCGAGGACATTTGAAAGGTTTATACTTTACTGTAGAAAAGGAAATGTAGAGATACAAAGGCCAGAAGGAAAGAAAAAGAAAAGAAATGGAAGAAAAGGTGTTGGAAAAGAGGAGAACCAGATGAAAAAATGAGAATGGAAAGACAAAGAGAGACAACAGGCAAGGTGAAGAAGAAGGTTGAGAGTTCCCTCAAGAAGGAAGAGAGAAAAGATTAAAAATACTGAGGAATTAGTGGAATCAAAATGCACTCTATAGCCTATACCCCTTATTTAGCTCTATTTACAGTAGAAGTTTCCTTAAGAACTTTGAATTCTTTTCAGGAATTCTAGTTCATTTATTTCTATATATAACCTTTGATCACTTTAGAAATAGAAAATAGTACACAAAAGGAAGAAAAATCTAGGGATTAAAAAATATTAATTATGACTTAAAGCCATGTAATTATTGAAATTACATGAATATGAAGAAATGGCAGAATCATATTTCATATGTCTGTTTGCTTTCAAATACTAGTACCTTTCGGTAAGTGATATCTTCTTATCTATGTCATGGGACTTTTTATAGTAGAGGCTGCCTTTTAACTAGGTGTTTTCTTCTGTTATTAAGCTTCCTAAGTGGTGTGTGTTTTAATGTAGTCCCAGTGAAGTTCCTGTGTGCATATACATATATTAACATGTTAAATAACGTGTATGGTTGTTAGGAAACATTTTGCCTTCCGGCGTAAAGTCTATTTACATAGAGTTTTATATTGTGGTATACTTTTATGCTTTTATAATGCTTGAATGTAGTTCTTTCCTTGTCACAGCTCCTAGGGATATGGTTCATCAGTGAATGGATAGCTACTGGAAAAAATGCAGCTTTCCAATTGGTGGAACTGGGCCCAGGCAGGGGTACCCTCTTGGGAGATATTTTGAGGGTAAGTAATAAAAGAATGTCTTAAAGTCTCACGTACCTGACCCTTGTTACTTTTGACTGAGTTTGAAAACTTGTTGATTTCCTTGGTTTTCAGTCTTATCTCCTTAATCTCATATTTCTCAGCTAAAATGTAATGTCAAAATAATATAATGAATCATTACTTGTTATGTTTCTAATCTTAAAAAATGGGGGTGAGGGGAGAATGTAAAAGCTAAAAGTATAAAACATTTAGAAGATATTATGGGAGAATATATTCATCTTCTGAGTAGGGAGTTTTTTACGTTATATAAAAAGCAGAAGCCATAAAGGAAAAGATTAATAACTTCAAATACATTAAAATTAAGAACTTTTTTGTTCTTTAAAGAAACTAGGAACATTTTGTTCTTCAAAGACACCATAAAGAAAGTGACAAGACAAAACACAAAGTGGGAGGAGTTATTTGTAACACATATAACTAACAAAGAACTGGTAGTTAGAATACATAAAGAACTTTTTTCTTTTATAGATTTATTTATTTATTTATTTTTAATATTTTGGCTGCGTTGGGTCTTCTGTTGCTGTGCACACTTTCTCTAGTTGCGGCAAGCTGGGGCTACTCTTCGTTGTGGTGCGAGGGCTTCTCATTGCGGTGGCTTCTCTTGTTGCGGAGCACGGGCTCTAGGCTCGCAGGCTCAGTAGTTGTGGCCCATGGGCTTAGTTGCTCTGTAGCATGTGGGTTTTTCCTGGACTAGGGCTCGAACCTGTGTCCCCTGCATTGGCAAGCAGATTCTCAACCACTGCGCCACCAGGGAAGCCCCGAAGATCTCCTTTAAATCCGTAAGAAGGTGACAGATAACTCAGAAAAGTCACGCCAAAGATGTGAACAGGCCTGTCATAAAAGAGGAAATCCATGTGGCTAATGAAAACAAAAAGATGCTCAGACTCATTGCTAGTCAGGGAAATGAAAATTAAAATCACAGTGAGTAACCCCTGTACCCTCAAAATTAGAAAGTCTGACAACACCAATGTTGTCAGACATTGGTTGGTGAGGATGGGGAGCAAGGGGAACTCTCATGTACTGCTTGTAAGTATATTTTGGTACAACCTGTATGAATAGCTACTGGGCATATTCTACTAACATCAAAGTTACTTACATTGTATGTTCCAAAATAAATTGTGAGTTTATTTTGTGTGTACCTGACAAATCAGTGTAAAAAAAATGCATATTCAATTTAAAGAAATTTAAATTTCTTGGGCTTCCCAGGTGGCGCAGTGGTTGAGAGTCCACCTGCCGATGCAGGGGATGCGGGTTCGTGCCCTGGTCCGGGAAGATCCCACATGCTGTGGAGTGGCTGGGCCCGTGAGCCATGGCCGCTGAGCCTGTGCGTCCGGAGCCTGTGCTGCGCAGGCGGGAGAGGCCACAGCAGTGAAAGGCCCATGTACCGCAAAAAAAAAGAAAGAAAAAAAGAAGAAATTTAAATTTCTTGATGCTATATGATTTCTGCTTGAAATTAAGAATTGAAGGATTTTTTTTTCAAAGAAAAATTACAAATATCTGACAAATAAGAATCCTTATTGTATTGTATGTTTTTGGTGGTGGGGGTAACCCACTGATTTATGTTTCCAGGGCTCTATTTTGTATCTTTTTAAATTGGCAAAGTCATTTGAATATAAAATATTTAATAAGATTCTCACACAATATTTTGTTTCAAGAACTTTAAAAATTAAGCCCAAAGCTCTTTTTTTCTTAAAAAAAAATTTTTTTAATTGAAGTATAGTTGATTTACAGTGTTTCAGGTGTACAGCAAAGTGATTATATATATATTTTCAGATTATTTTCCATTATAGGTTATTATAAGATATTGAATATAGTTCCTTGAGCTATACAGTAGGTCCTTGTTGTTTATTTTATATATGGTAGTGTTTATTTGTTAATCCCAAATTCCTAATCCCTGTCCCCCATAATCCATTCTTTATGCTTGTCTTTTGGAAAGAAAACGCTTGGCTTTATCATTCCCCTGCGGAAACATCTTTGGCAGCTACCCTCTTATCAGTACAAGATGTTCACAACCAGACTTGTTTCTGTGCTCTACCTTGAATTCCGTGCTCCAAACTATATGCACCAAACTATACCCACAGCTCTTAAAATGTCTAAAGGATGCTTCCCTAGATCAAGTCCTGAGAACTCTTAAAAAGCCAAAGAATTTAAAGGAATGTAAAGAAAATAGCCAAAGGTGTAATTACAGACTTTATTTTTGATCATATTTCTGAAGGATTTTTCTCTTGGGGAGAAGTTTTTCTATGTATAGTTTCATCTCAAAACTAAATTTGGAAAAGTCGCCTTGTCCTAATCAGTCTGTACCTGCATATTCAGGTCTCAAAAGTAGGAGGCAAATCACCAGTGAGTATTAAATTCAAATGAAAAAAATATTGATGTACTTTATGCAATTGGCATTGAATTTTTAGCATTAAGATACTGATAAAACATTAGTATATTCCCTTTTTTCCTCATGTTTACAGTAGCAAAAAAATGTGTGTGGCTAAGAAGAAATTGAAAATGGGAAAGAACCTCAGAGTTAAACTGTCAAGTAATTAGTGCCATTCAAATCTGATTTCTTGTGGATACAGTCTGATCATCTCAGGGGTGAGACTTTTGTAGGCATAGCAGCTTTTTCGTTTTCTTTTTTTCTTTATTTTTTTTTTCAAGCTGTTGCCACAGCTTCCTGCTGCCCAAGGTTTGCTGGCCTAATCACTTGAGATACAGCAATTTGACTTTCGCATCACTTTCTAGGGCCCTACTTGCTGTATCAGTGGCTAGTCAATGATCTTCTTTGGGATACTCCCTTCATAGCAGCTTTTTATTTTTATTTTATTTATTTTTTTTTGGCTGTGTTGGGTCTTCATTTCTGTGCGAGGGCTTTCTCTAGTTGCGGCAAGTGGGGGCCACTTTTCATCGCGGTGCGCGGGCCTCTCACTATCGCGGCCTCTCTTGTTGTGGAGCACAGGCTCCAGACGCGCAGGCTCAGTAGTTGTGGCTCACAGGCCTAGTTGCTCCGCGGCATGTGGGATCTTTTCAGACCAGGGCTCGAACCCGTATCCCCTGCATTGGCAGGCAGATTCTCAACCACTGCGCCACCAGGGAAGCCCCCATAGCAGCTTTTTAAAATCAAGCCTAGCTCTTTACCCATGAACTTGCTGTGTGGCCCCAGGTGTGATGTGTATAATAATTTTCAGGTCTTATAAGTAATAAATCTGTTTTTTTCAAAGTTAAAAAAAATCAAGGCTATATACATTTTATTTCTTGGGTCTTTTTTTAGACTCCCTAATCTGAATCATTGTTTTTATTGGATGCTAAAGCTTTTATTTTCATTTGTTAGTCCTAATTCTCATTTTTATCAGTAGGAAACCAAACTGTACTGTGTACTATGTACTGTTTGTTTCTTATATGGACCATGTTTAATAACTCCGGTAGGTTATGATGCTCATAGACTGCTGGAGAGTGACTTGTGTGAGGTTCTCTGAAACCAATTATTACTTTTGCTGTGACATGAGCAAATTATTGAGGTAAATGGTTAGAAAACCTAAAATCTACTCAACAAGCTTTTGCCAGTTTCTTTTTATATTTAGGTGTTCAGTCAGCTTGCATCTGTGCTGAAAAACTGTGACATTTCAATACATCTGGTAGAGGTGAGCCAAAAATTAAGTGAGATTCAAGCATTAACGTTGACGGAAGAGAAGGTCCTATTAGAGCGAAATGCTGGATCCCCAGTATATATGAAAGGTGTCACTAAGTCTGGAATTCCAATTTCCTGGTACCGAGATGTGCAAGATGTTCCAAAAGGTAATTATTTTACATTGATTAATTAAAGAATTTTGATCACAACCCCTCACAGTAGTGATGGGTGACCACAACCTTGTAGAGCAATGTAGTAGATTGAGTTAGGGCTGCCAAGTCCCTTACCTATAGAGAACAGCATTGTGTTAGAAAATAATTTCATGTGGTGTTGCAAAAACCAAAGCAAACCAAAACCAAAACATGGATCTCGGTTGTACTTTTTATTTTTTCCCTACCCCTCAGATAGTACTGATGATGAAGTAGCCCAAGGCAGTGGGGCCCGAAGGAAGCAGTGTTAGTAGATGAGTTTACTTTAATTATCTCATCTTTTGATCATCCTTACTTGCCTAGAGGCAAGCAAGGGGTGGTAGGAGAATCCCTTCACTCCTCAAAAATGTTATATTGACGAGCCCCAGCTCAAACCTAAAGTGGTGGTCTGACCTTGGCCAAGGCACCACAGCCATTCCTGGCCTTAAGCATCTTGGATGATTTTAGGAAATTCAAATCCTCTTCCAGCTAACAAATTTGAGTTCTGATTTCTTTTGGGCCTGGTGATGAATAAAACATTAAACTGATAACTGGGATATTTCAGCTCTGACCCTCTATGCGGAAAATGGAAATAGTTATAATTGTTCCTATGTATGTTCTGCACAGTAGGTTTGCCATGAAGAGGTGGGTGATTCTGTGGAAATTATAATTATGGAAGCATCACAAGTTGCATTACGAAGAACTATGCATTTTCTTTTTGTTAATGTTCAAAACAACCAATTGATTGCCTTGAAAATGCTGAAATGTTAATTTTTTTCTTCTGTTTTTAAATAGAGTACAGCTTTTATCTTGCACATGAATTTTTCGATGTTCTTCCTGTGCATAAGTTTCAGGTATTGATGGGAAAGAAGTCACATTTATAACTGAATAACAAAGGGCCTTATGTTGTAAGAATAAACATTTATGGTGTTTAATTATTGTTGAAGTTAGCTGTATCTGGAAGTTTGATGAATATAAATAATTGAAAGGCAAAAGTGAAATATTAAGAATTCTTAGTTCTTAGGATATTAAAGATTCTTAATTCTTCTGGGATAAAGATGTATGAGAATGTAAGATAGTAAATCACTGTAGTGCAATGAAGGATTATTTTTTAGCAACTATTTTTAAATTCCAAAAATTAAAAATTTTCTTCATTCTTTCTGTGAGGAGATTTAAGATTTGGTGGTAATGCACATGTACTGGTAACTTGTAGGGCTAAGAGTATATATTATTATGTAGTAATTTGTTGGCAGAAGCGTCTGATTAGTCCTCCTAAGTCTGTTTTCCATTTTGGGGGCACTTTCCATGTTGCTTATTTCCTCCTCCATTTCTTATCTAAACAGCATTAATAGTTTGCATCTATCATTCTACTCATACTGTTAAAAGGAAATGAAGTAATGCCTTTAAATAATTTAAGTGGTAAAGTGCTCTGTAAATGTTAGTTATCTATCTTGTATATGATAAGAGGAGAAAAGTTATTTTGGTAGAGGCAATTTTGAGAACTTGCAAAAATTTGTTCTTATGTGTTATTTTGTGTTTAGAAAACACCACACGGATGGCGAGAAGTACTCGTTGATATTGACCCACAGGTTTCTGATAAACTGAGATTTGTTTTGGCGCCTTGTGCCACCCCAGCAGAAGCCTTCATACAAGTAGGAATAATTTTTTTTTTCTTAGTTTATTGCCAACCAAATCTTCAGTCTTATTTTCTGAGTTAGTATTTTAGAGTTCCTTGTAACATGAAAGGTGCTTTTTATTAATAGTGAAAACGCACAGGATTTAGAGTCAGGAGACTGGGTTCAAATCATTTCTTAGCTGTGTAACCTTAATGTAATAAGAAAGTAAGTGCTTACTCAGCAGGTCCCTGACTGTCTGTGTTTACCTCAGTTCTCTATCAAATGGTGACAATATTGTCTACTTGACAGGAAGTTATGTATCTGTGAAAACAATGTAGTACAGTGTAAAGTAACAATATTTATTGAATATTTTGTATGTATTACTCTTTTTTTTTTAATTTATTTTTGGCTGCACTGGGTCTTCGTTGCTGTGCGCTGGCTTTCTCTAGTTGCAGCGAGTGGGGGCTCCTCTTTGTTGCAGTGTGCAGGCTTCTCATTGCGGTGGCTTCTCTTGTTGCAGAGCACAGGCTCTAGGTGCGCGGGCTTCAGTAGTTGTGGCATGCAAGCTCAGTATTTGTGGCTCGTGGGCTCTAGAGTGCAGGCTCAGTAGTTGTGGCTTGTGGGCTTTAGAGCACAGGCTCAGTAGTTGTGGCACACAGGCTTAGTTGCTCTGCGGCATGTGGGATCTTCCCAGACCCGGGCTCGAACCCATGTCCCCTGCATTGGCAGGTGGATTCTTAACCACTGCACCACCAGGGAAGCCCCTGTTACTCTATTTTCTCATTTAATTCTCAAAACTATTATTAGGTAAGTTGTATCACTCTCTTTGGGCTACTGTTAGAGCATGCCTTTTTTCTCATGCTTCCACCCAAATTAAAATTTGATTACTCCTTCTTTCTATTGTCCTCAAGGAATAATTGCAAGAGCTTGTGTATCTTCGGTTTGAGTTTAAACGTTCAAAACACCTGTACTTCTCAGGAATGTTTGAGCTTTAGATTGCCTGTTTTATTCCCTTTTTTTCGAGCTCAGAAAAAGATGATTTCTACTTTCTGGACCATAACTAAGAATTTCTGCCTTAGAAGTTATCGATTTTAAAAGCAGAAGAGCTTTTAAACGTAAACCTATGAATTAAGTTTTCATTGCAAAGCTTAAGTTTAAAATGTCAGCCTAAGTGCTTGTGAGCATTTCTACTTTTTCATACTCTGGCTAATTTACCTGAGTGAGAAACAAATTCATAAAGCTACTGAGAGCTAACCCGCCGGGAGTTCATTGTTTTTAGGTCTTCACTTGAACAGTGTACACTTATGAGAAAGGGAGTGATGATTTCCCTCTCATTTGGATGGAGCAAATGGTAATGGAACCTCTTGTCTTGAAGAGCAGTCTAGGATATTAAGAATGTCAGCATGGAACGCTGAGTCGTGTCACCTTATGCCTGAAGCAGCTGACCCCATGGTTTATATAGTCAAACCACAGTAATTTATTTAATAGCACTGGAGGCTTAGTGGTTTATTATTTCATTTAATTCTCACAATAAGCCTAGTATATGAAATAGACTGTGAAAGGTTAAGTAACTTGTCTCTAGTAAGCAGTAGATGAGGTGAGACTCAAGGGCTGAGTCTGCCTGACTGTGTACCTCTTCGACCTGTGCCATTATAGGCAGAGACATCAGAGCAGGTCAGTACTTCACTTGTACTAGGTGTTAGGAGGGAGCAACAGTTAATGTACGTTTGCACAATGAGGAAAATAATTCTTTCATTATCATAGGAATTAGTGAAATTTCGTATCTGCTAGTCCAGTTGGTAAGAATTACTATTTATTGTCAATACACGTTTTAAGCTAGTATGTACTTCTTGAGGACCCTTAGTTGAACATCTTGGGAAATTAGGGCTTCAGGTACATTGACACTAGTTTATAAGCTGGTATTGCTAGATATAGGGCATATCGTTGAGGTACCTTTTCCCGCCAAAGAAGGCAGATATACTTGCTTTAATAGGGTCTGTTTTGTTATATTGGATTTATATCATTTGTTCCGCCAGCACAACTTTTCAGTGTCTCTTATGTGTCAGACACTGTTCTAGGCAGACAAAAATTCCTTTTCCATGCTTTCAACCCAGTGGAATATATTTATATGAATTACGATACAGAAGTAAAATCACCATAAATAAAATGATAATGTTCTTAGCCATCTGGAGGGTTGAGGGGGCATATGCCTTTCTATAAATGGCATTAAAATTAAAATGTCTTTGTAAACTGAATGGGTATCAGAGAACCAAGGAGTTCTGTATAATAGAAAGGATGTCATGTGAAAAGTTGAGTGTAGACAACATATTCATATTGAGAAGGAATTTATTTTTTTTATTTAAAAAAATTTTTTTTTTTTTTTTTTTTTTTTTTAATTTTTTTGGCTGTGCTACATGCGGGACTTTAGTTCCTTGACCAGGGACTGAACGTGCGCCCCCTGCAGTGGAAGCATGGTGTTCCAGCCACTGGCCCACCCAGGGAAGCCCTGAGAAGGAATTTATTTTTATTGTAACTAAGAAATGCTCATTGTAGAAAAACCCTAAGGAAACAGGTTTTTTGAATGATGTATTTTGATTCAACTGTTCCCTTACTAGTGTGATGAAACAAGGGATCACGTGGAAGTGTGTCCTGATGCTGGTGTTATTATTCAGGAACTTTCTCAACGCATTTCAGTAACTGGAGGTGCTGCCCTGATTGCTGATTATGGTCATGATGGAACTAAGACAGATACCTTCAGAGTAAGTATAATTCAGTCACATGATTTATCAGAATTTAACTGGTAGTTTACTTACAGTTGTCATTTGTTAGGTTTGAAGCTCACTGAAGATCTTTTATCTTATTTTGGTTTTTACAGTGCTTAGCACTGTTGTATTACATTATTTTATAATTAATCCATGTTATTATAATTACCCTTAACCCTGTATCTTACTGTCCACCTCTCCTTTGAACAGGGTCTGGATTGTCTGCATTATTCCTTAAGTTGCACAACCTAGGTTTGCATAGATCCTAGTAAGCATCTGAATAATTCAAATTGAAAGATTTTCTTAAAAGTTCTTAAAAATTTCCCCTCCTTCATTTAAAAAAACATTGTTACCTTTTTTTTTTTTTTTTTTTTTTTTTTTTCGGTACGCGGGCCTCTCACTGTTGTGGCCTCTCCCATTGCGGGGCACAGGCTCCGGACGCGCAGGCTCAGTGGCCATGGCTCACGGGCCCAGCCGCTCCGCGGCATGTGGGATCTTCCCGGACCGGGGCACGAACCTGTGTCCCCTGCATTGGCAGGCGGACTCTCAACCACTGTGCCACCAGGGAAGCCCCCATTGTTACTTTTTATAGATTTGATCTAGCTACTGTAATCAAACCTTTTCTGTCATATTTTCAACACGTTTTTTCCTTTCCAGGTGTATTGTTTTATCCTTCCTAAACATCCTTTCTTACGCTTTTGGAACAGGGGTCCCCAACCCCTGGGCCTCAGACCATTAGTGGTCCTTGGCCTGTTAGGAACCGGGCTGCACAGCAGGAGGTGAGCAGCAGGCCAGTGAGCGAAGCCTCATCTGCTCCCCGTCGCTCCCATGACCACATGAACCATCCCCAAAATTGTCTTCCACGAAAGCGGTCCCTGGTGCCAAAAAGGTTGGGGACCGCTGTCTTGGAATACGATCAGTTCTGTTCGATATACTTTAATTATATTGAAATACATTTAACTAGATGTTATTAGGTCATTTTCTAGATCGGTGTTTCTCAATTTCTAACTTTGTTCATTTAAAGAAAAACCTGGAGAGTTTTTTTTTCTTTAAGCACTGATTCTCTAGGCTTATCTCCAGGATTCTGATTTGCTAGGTCTGGGTAGAGTCCAGTAACATGTTCTCAGGTGATTTTTTTTTTTAATAATTTTTATTGGAGTATAGTCACTTTGCTCTCAGGTGATTCTGATGCATATAGTTGATGGATACACTTTGTAAAACACCATCTAGGTTCTGGTATCCTGAATTCATCTGGAGAATTCTCTCTTATACTTCATCACTATGGGCATTAATGAAAATTTTAAACTGTCAAAGGCAGCATCTTCAGGCACTATAACATAGCACTTTATAGTGGGTTTTCCACATAGCATCTCATTTGAAGAAAGGGTGCTATTTGGTAAGAGTTTGTAAACCACTGATATCGGCTATATTTTCCTTTTTAACAGTTGTTATGTAAAATGTACTAAAATGATAGCATTTCTTTAATCTTGATAATGATAACCATAAAGGTACAAAAACTCATCATTTAAAAAATTATGTTCAAGGGGTTTTGTGGCCACAGGCTTCATGATGTCTTAATTGCCCCGGGAACAGCAGACCTCACAGCTGACGTGGATTTCAGTTACTTGCGCAGAATGTCCCAGGGGAAAGTAGCTTCTCTGGGTCCAATAAAACAGCAAACATTTTTAAGAAATATGGGCATTGATGTCCGGCTGAAGGTAATGATTTATGTTATTTCACTGTTATTAAATATTTTAATTTCATACTATTTCAATAAATATTTTAAGTTCACTTGGCCTTAATGCTCTTGTTGTTAGTCAGATCCTTGGTATTCCAGTCTTTTCAGTAGTATAGGGTTCAGTGTAACCAGACAGCCTGGGGGTGGAGCAGCCTGGTAAGTTCCATGCATCTTTTCTGAGGTAAAATGAAGACTTGCAAATAATATTCACGTTTGTTAAGAAAACTTGACTGCCTGTATGAGTATGAATTTTACAACTGTTTTGAAGACATCTTAACCCTTCAGTGTAGATCAAAGCACCTGGGAATATTTGCTAAACATACAAATCCATAGGTTTGGGTCACAGCAACCTGTGTCTTTAATAAACACACCATGATTCTAAGGTAGATGATCAGAAATTACATTTTAAGCACTGTTTTATTGAATAGCTAATAGTCATTAGTATTGATGCAAATAACTAGGAATCCTTTCTCCTGGTTATTTTCACTAAGAAATCTTTTTCTTTTCAGGTTCTTTTAGATAAATCAGATGAGCCATCACTGAGGCAGCAGTTACTTCAGGGCTATGATATGTTAATGAATCCTACGAAGATGGGAGAAAGATTTAACTTTTTTGCCTTGATACCTCATCAGAGACTTCATGGTAGAAATCATCAGATGAATGCATGTCAGTCAAAACCCTCTCCATCACCCGTAGCTGGGTTTGGTGAACTTGCTTGGCGGTGATATTTCAGTTTGGACTTTCTACTCCCAAGTTGGCCTAAGAAACTAGAATAAAGGGAACACATTTTATATATCACAGGTAAAATAAGTATTAAAATATTTTCTCTCTTCACAGCCATTAAAAATAGCCCATACAGTACAACTGAAAATTGATCTTTTAAGATTGTGTTTGATTCTTGGTACAAATGTGTGTTCTCAATTTAATGAAAATTATTGGGTTTCCTCTAATTAATAAAGCTAGTTGCTGTATTTTTATTTTAAAATGTAAACGTGAATTCTGATTGGTTTTATAACTGGAAACAACTGGCCATTCACAGGGGACTGATTAAATAGAACTATCCATATATTTTTAAAATGAGGTAGAGTAGTATGTTCTGACATAGATTGCTAAGATTTAGTAAGTGAAAAAGTAGGGTGCAAAATGTTTTGCAGTTATGATTCCATTTTTGTTGGAGAAAAGCTACGTTTAAAGAAATGCTTAGACGTAATTTCACAGCAATTAAAACACTAAATGCGGACTGGTTGTTTTCTGTTCAGTGATACTTACTTTTATATAAAAAGTAAGGAAAGGATGCCCAATAATCACTAGTTATTAAAGGGACTGTCTTCTCCATTGTATATTCTTTCCTCCTTTGTTGTAGATTAATTGACCATAGGTGCGTGAGTTTATTTCTGGGCTCTCTGTTCTGTTCCATTGATCTGTGTCTGTTTTTTGTGCCAATACGCTGTTTTGATAACTGTAGCTTTGTAGTCAAGTCTGAAGTCAGGGAGCATGATACCATCAGCGTTGTTCTTTTTTCTCAAGATTGCTTTGGGAATTTGGGTCTTTTGTGGTTCCATATTAATTTTAGGATTATTTGTTCTAGTTGTGTGAAAAATGTCATGGGTATTTTGATGGGGATTGCATTAAATCTGTAGATTGCTTTTGGGTAGTATTGACATTTTAACAATATTAATTCTTCCAATCCAAGAACATAGGATATATTTCCGTTTCTTTGTATCATTTTCAGATTCCTTCCTCAGTGTTTTATAGCTGTCAGAGTATAGGTCTTCCACCTTCTTGGTTATTTATTCCTAGATACTTTATTCTTTTTGATGCCGATTTTAAATGGGATTGTTTTCTGGCTTTCTCTGATAGTTCATTATTTGTGTATAGAAAAGCAACAGATTTCTGTGTATTAATCTTGTATCCTGCAACTTTACTGAATTCGTTAGTTTAACAGTTTTTTGGTGGAGACTTTAGGGTTTTCTATGTACAGTATCATGTCATCTGCAAATAGAGACCATTTTATTTTTTCCCTTCCAATTTGGATTTTAGAGGGAAGATTTTCAGCTTTTCCCTATTGAGTGTGGTTAAGTGGCCTTTATTATGTTGAGATATGTTCCCTCTATATCAACTTTGTTGAGAGTTTTTATCATGAATGACTGTTAAATTTTGTCAGATGCTGCTTCTATCTCTTTTGAGATGATCATATGATTTTTATCCTTTTGTTAATGTAGTGGGTCACACTGATTGATTTGCAAATATTGAACTATCCTCGTGTCCCTGGAATACATCCCACTTGATCATGGTGTGTGATCCTTTTTATATATTGTTGGATTCAGTTTGCTAACTTAACGAGGATTTTTTGCATCTATATTTATCAGAGATACTGGACTGTAATTTTCTTCTTTTGCTAGAGTCCTTATCTGGTTTTGGTACTAGGGTAATAATGGTGGTCTTGTAGAATGAATTTGGGAGCATTCCATTCTCTTCAGTTTTTGGAATAGTTTGAGAAGGATAGGTATTAGCTTTTCTTAGTATGTTTAGAATTCCCCTGTGAAGCCTGAACTTTGGTTTGCTGGGAGGTTTTTTATTAATTACAAATTCAATTTCACTACTAATGACTGGTCTGAACTGTTCAGATTGTCTGTTTCTTAACTCAGTCTTGGCAGGTTGTATGTTTCTAGAAATTTTTCCATTTCTTCTAGGTTGTCCACTTTGTTGGCATATAATTATTTGTAGTATTCTCTTATTTTTTTTTGTATCTCAGTAGTACAGCTGTGTCTCCTCTTTCTTATTTTGTTTATTTGGGTCCTCTCTTTTTTCTCGATGAGCCTGGCTAAAGGTTTATCAATTTTGCAAAATGGTTTATCAATTTTGTTTATCTTTTCAAAAAGCCAGCTCTTGGTTTCATTGATGTTTTCTGTTGTTTTTTGGTCTCTATTTTATTTCCTCTCTTATAATTATTATTTCCTTCCATCTACTAACTTTGGGCTTTGTTCTTCCTTTTCTAATTCCTTTAGACAGTAGGTTAGGTTATTTGAAATTTTTCTTCTTTCTTGAGGTAGGCCTTATATTGCTATGAACTTCAATAATCACTAGTAAATATCCCAGTCTGGTTTGAGGGGTGGGAAAAGACTTACTTTTTTAAAATTTGTCTTCCTTTTTGGTATTTGAATTTTTTACCATATTCTTCTGTGAATTTTATAATTAAAATTAGATTAAAAAATTTTTAAAGTCACAGTAAAACCAATAAACCTAACAGGTATTTAAAATATGACTTAGAATAAATCCAGACTGCTTAGGAGGAATAATTTTCTAAATTGAGTTAATTCTCTCTTATTTTCAGATAATTGTCAAGATTTAGTTCTATAAGTTCTCATTTTTTGGTTCAAAAAACTTTTATTAATAGCAGACATATGGACTTTATGAAGGACTGTTATATAAGCAACACAAATTTGTGAAATTAAAGAAAAAGAATACTAGCTATATGTCTTGAATTTATAGCTTAACTATATTGGAAATTCATTGGCAGAGTGATGAATGGTTGTTTCTCATTGCTTCTTTGGCTTCACTGAGAACAGGACTAGCATTCTCTATCTCACGCTAAATTATAGGAAGATGGAGGCCTTATTTTTCAGATGCTGCTCAACTTTGGGCCATTCCTAGCCACCCTTAAAGACTCGGTTGGAGAATTTTTAGAAGATTAAAATGCCCATAGTTGGCCCTTCGCAATTATTTAATAGTTTTTATGATTAAGGGGAAAGAGGCAATGCTTCTTGACACCTATACATGTACTTTGGTGTTAGGTATTTAACTTATGTCTTTCGGTAGTTGCAGTAGTGGAATATTTGATGGTGGTTTCTGAAAAACCTAAAATTATTCCAAACTTTCATTCCAAGAAGTGAGACCTTGAGGTTATTACCTCAAATTTTGTATAAAATTGTAATAATGAGTTGTTTTTTATTTTAGTCAGATTTAAAAAAAAAAATCTGTGTTCTTAAATATAGCATTGGTTTCATTTACAAATACTATTTCCAAAACAGTTCTATTACCAAAGCCTGGGAAAAGAACACAACCAAATAAAATATTCTTTGGATACCTCTACTAGAGATAGGCTCAGGTTTTCACATGGAAAAGTATGGTGATATGGAAATACATTTTATTATCAAGCTTCTTTGAGGATATTTACAAAAAGTGGGATGTAATAAAAAATAAAAATGTACTAAACAGTGTCATTATAGACTACTTTGTACATTATCAAATGTTTCTAACAATTATTTCTTATACAAACACAATGACTTCAAGACAAAAAAAGGTTATGCAGGTTATACAGTAACTGGAGAAATTACTCAACTCCAAATTATGACAGTGCCTTTACATTTTTTTTTTTTAGAAAACTTCTTAGGCATTCAACAGAAACAAAAAGAGTGCAATTAATTTCATGGCTTGTAAAGTTTGATTATGTAAGTATAGCAAACAAACGTCATTCCAGTTAATTATCATTTTACGCAGTAAAACCACAATAGGGTGCCTAGTGACTCAGAATTACTTCATTTTAGCATACTGATATAAACACTTACTTTAGAGAAATTTGGGGAAGTTATCCTCTATCACGGGGAAAATGCACTTTCCAGAGGTTTTGCAAAATTAATTTGGTTTAATTTTTTAAACTCCTCTTTGACAATGAAATACTGAGACATTGTGGAGTGTCTCCTGGAGATATTTAGGGGTAGGCAGTATAGTAAAATGGTTAGGAGGGGTAAGAAGGACTCTGGAGCCTCATTGCCTGGGTTCAAACCCACATCCTAACTGTGACCTTCAGCAGCTAGTTACTTAATTTCCCTGTGCCTCAGTTTCCTTATCTGTGAGATAGAGTTCACGTGCACTTACCTCATGGCTGTTGTGAGGTTAAAACACATAAAGAGCTCAGAAAAGAGGAGCACTGTGTGTTTCCTTCCATTCTCTCAAGGATATTTTAGTCCTAGATAAGGCAGTAGCTTCAGGATCTCTAAGGGCCCTCTCAGTCTTAGTCTGTTCACAAGAAGAACATTCTTTTCCTTTGCTACCTCAAATTCTGTGGGCAGTGATAGTTAACACATTTATAACTTTTAGCTTATCAACATCTGATCTTCACAACAACACTGTGAGAAAGGTACAGGCAAGAATTATAATCTTTATTTTATAGATTGAGGAACTCAAGGCTCAGACAGATTGTCACCTGCCGAGGCCAACATAGGTAATTAAAGAACGGAGCCAGAGTTTTTGGCTCCACATCTTTGGCTCTTTTTGGAGGGAAAAAAGTTTACAATGATTACTGAGGAATCAAAAAACAAAAAGTCCCTAGATTTTTTATAAGTGAATGGTCCCACCAGATCTTTAACTTTTTTGGGGGAAAACTGTTAGTAACTTTTAAAAAGCTATGAAAAAATCTAACCTCTTAAATATGATATCTGGGTAGAAAAAAATGTCTTTAGCTGGCTGCTGAAGCTGCAGTGTTAAAAAAAAAAAAAAAACTTATTTCATTCTTTCATTTGTTCAGCTGATAATACAGCCGTACTCTTACAAACTGTTTCATGCTCCACCCTGTCCACTCCCTCAAACTGCTTAAAATATAATTGGTTTTAAAACATTCCAGGTATCTGTAAAGCCTTCCAATAAGCTAAGGGAAGAACAAAAGGATGCTGTTATTCTTTCCTGTAGCATTAACTGACTCTGCACTGGCCTACTTCTAGCATATATTTAATTTTCTTCCTCAAATTATCCAACCCTGTGTAAAGATAAATTGTGTAATTAGAGTTCAGATCTACACCTATTAAATGTTGGAATCCAATTGTGGCACCACAATGGCGTCAGTGGGAACGTGAATAGTTAGCAGCAGAGTTGAGCTATAAGAAGACATACATAACAACTCAGCACTGAGACCAGCAGTTCCTACTCCTGGTTTTGTACATCAGTTGTCCCGAATGACCTTAGGGGCTGTTGCAACATACCAATACTTACAAAAGGTGACAACTTAATTTTCATGTTCCAAAGAGCATATTCAGAATTTCAACTCCAAAAGGGTTTAGGGATCACTGTTTTGGAGTCTTGACTGACCTAAAAAAGAAAGGTAAAACAGTCCAGCACTCCCTTTCCAGGAGTCTAGGAAAAACCCCTCAATGCCTCTATGGTCGGTTAAACAAATGTTTATAAAGTCTATAGGAAATGGCATGCTGGCAGCCTCTCAGTTACCGCATAAATGCACATCTGTTTAGTAATCAACCTTGTAACTCTTGTATGATTTGGTCAAGCTATGCAATAACTGGACTCTAGCTTGCCTTTTTCTCCTTTTTAAAAAAATGTTAAGAATAGGAAAGGGAAGATAAATTAAGTGCCACTATTGTACTAAAATGAACGATTAGGAAAAATACAAAAACCAGTTATTGCTTATGCTGTAAAAATTTATGAAAAGCTTTATCTTGGGTTCCATTATGTGTTTTTATTACTCAGTTTCCCCTCTTGTACCTACTCAATATGAACTACAGTATTGGTGTCACTGATTCCTTATCATATTTCCTCATGTCTTTGCATCCTTTCAGATGACAACCTACAAAGAACAACAGTTATGCAGCAAAATACCAGTCCATAACATGAAATACTTCCTTATTGAAGTTAGCTCAATAATAATTAAGGATCCTCTTCCATGTCATCTGGATTGGGAGCCATAATGAAGTGCTTTGGGTATACAAGGTTGTGTGTATATGCATGTATTTCCCAGCGGGCATCGTCACTTTCGTGTGTAATGTAACGTTCACCAATGCGAGTTTCAAATTCTCTAAGGTCAAGCCAAGTCTGATAGTCCTAGGGGAAAAAAAAGATTATGAACCATAAAAGAAACAATACTGTCAACCTTCTTTTTTTTTTTGCTCAGCACCCTAGTCATAAAATTGACAACCCCTACCTCCTAAATACTTGCTACACAATAAGTTCATTTGTAATATTTTAAGTTAGCAATGTTAAAGATAAATACTTTTTCAAATTTAGAGTCTCTCATGAAGGAAGGAACTAGTTTCTAAAATTAAAAAAGAAAACATTGCCTCAGGCTTCTGAGGTGGCTAATAATAACCACTAAAATATTTTGTTGGAGAGGCCTACACCTTACTTCTCAAAATAGGGGAAAGTGCTTAGAATCTGTTATCAGGATAATTTAGTAACTGCTGAGACTAAATATGATTATATTTGTTTTGAAGTTATTTCTACCCCTCATTCCCTTTAAAATTGTTCTGAAGCTTCTCTCTTTACTCTGAAGTTTGGGGGTATCTTTTGACAAATCTATGCAATAGCTTTTGGGGGGAATTAAGCCAAACATTTTAAATGGCATCTCTGATCTCTTCAATGCAAATATAAACCTTTTAGTGGACATTTTAAAAATAAAATATATTTGACAACATAATGTGTCATGCTCACCTTACAGAAAGGTAAAATGAATACTATAAGGCCCTAAGACATGTAGAATCTATTGCTTTTAAGAGTGGTTTCATTAAGACAATCACCATGAACTGCTCAAATGAGAATCGCCGAAGAGAGGTACATTTTTTTTTTCTGCCAAGAGAAATACTTTTTTTTTTTACCTGCAGCCAGGGATGACTAAGAGATTTGTCCACACTGTAACGTTTTCTCATCTTCACTTGAAGTAGGTTGTTTATCAAATCAATTGCTAAGGGAAAAGACAAAATTAGATACATGCATTTGAGCGTATGGAGCATCTCAAACCTGTGACTCTGCCTGGAAAGCAGTTCAATCCATAGAAATATAAGGTTGAGGATTTTTGCTTCTCAAGGACATGGCCTTTAAGCTAACATGCTGGTGATCCATAAATATTTACTGAATTCACAGTGTATCTGGTTTATTAAGGAGACAGTATAGAGTACAGGTTAAAAGTACAGACTGGAGCCAGCCTGCTTGAGCTGGCGTTGTTACTACGTGTGACATAGGGTGAGTTACTAAAGTATACTGTGCCTCGGTCAACTGTAAAATGAGGTTGTTGAGAAGATGAAATAAATTTAATACACATAAAGGGCTTAGAATGGTGCTCAGCATATAAATGCTGAGTATTAACTATTCTTTTTTAAGATGAATAAGACAGACTCTTATTATAGGCTGATTTTTTTTGTTTCTTTTTTCCCGCCCCAATGATGCCATGTTCTTCTCTAGTCTCGGGCTTGGTCTGGAAAAGTAGCCGAAGCCATTGCCTTGCTTCTACAGATGTGGTTACAGTGAGGTGATAACTTATTACCAAGAGTTCATACTTAACAAGTTTTAGCAAACAAGTTCATGGTATTTTGGTGTATGTGGCGAGATCTTGGCATACATATCTTATCCAATTATTTGGAGAAATGGGCCAACTGCAAAACCAAAGCAACCAGGTAACTATACACTGACAACATCCCTATGTAACAATACAGTTGTTACTAAGACATGGATCCAGGGATGAGCCAAATGAACGACTTATACTATACTATTTCTAGTTCTAAATACCACCAAACTAGCAACGATTTTCCATATTTTTGTTTTTGCCCTAATCAAGTTATTTTTTTCTCATAAGTATTTTAATTATTAATTTCTCTGTATTCTAAATACTTCAGACTTCTATCCATTGTTCCTTAAATGGCGGTCCACTATGTGCATCAGAATCATTCAGTGTATTTATTAAAATGTATTCAGTGTATTTATTCCTGGGCATCAATCCAGCTGGTGAGTCTGAATCTCTGGGATAGAGCCAGTGGGGTCTTCTCTTTAATAAATTCACCAAGTGATTCTGATTTAAGAGGTCTGCAGACCACACTGTCCAAGGAGCTCTAAGATGACTTTGGCAACATCCCCAAACCCTCATATGTACTTCTTTAGTTAGCTCTGTTCATTACCAGGTAAGCCTACTATTTTTATGTTGTTCCTCAAACTTTTCCCAGTTTAATGGGCTATATCCCTATGATTAGGCACTTTTGGGAAAACAAAAAAAAAGACCCCCCTGTTCCAAGGGTTGGCTAAATTCAGGTGGGGATGTTCCCCAGTACTGGTTCTATCAAATGCTATGGGAATGTTAAACAGTGTTTTAAGTGGTATATAAAGAACCTAAGTTACAGGTCTCCATTCAAGGAGATCAGAATCTAGTTCTGAAGATAAGTGGTCGTGAAAAGATACGCCCAACTAGTAGCCTAAGTAGATCTTACAGTTTGGAGGAGGAGTTCAGGGAAGACTTCTCAGATGAGCCACAAGTTAAGGGATCTCTGAAGAACTGGAAGGATTTCAACAGCAAGGAGGAGAAACGGGTAGGCAGGGAAAAGACCTAAGCAAAATGCAGTGAATAGTTGTAAGTACCTTGCGTAGGGCAGTAATGGCGGATGAGGCTAGAAGGCAAACTTGGGCCATATCACAGAGACCTACACGTGCAGCCTGGTTAGAGGGAGGCTGAGATTAATGTCCGGGAGCAGCGTAAGATGAAAGTAGTGTTTCCTGAAGAAGGATTTGGCAGTGGTGACTGAGAAGGACAGTTAAGCTATTTGAGTAGTTTCAAAATGAGGCAGTTGGGGCCTGGATTAGTGCCCTGCCTGCGAACTATAAAGAAGATAAAGAAAAGATAATGTAAAAGGAAGCGTGCTAAAAAAATTGGTAAACAGTTGAATTTGGAAGGTGAATGGGAAATATTAAAAAGAGAAGTCAGAAGAGACAGGGTGATTTGGGATCACAAAGATTTTGACTAAAAGGCACAGACCTAAAACTTTTTTTTTTACCTTCACCAGAAATTTCTCTCCATGGATTTGGTGGGTACATAAATGCAGCATTTTGGATTTGGTCGTTTATGTCTTCATCTTCATTAAAAGGAAACGTGCCGCTGAGGCTCACATAGACAATAACTCCCACTGACCACATATCTAGAGAACGGTTGTAGCCTTTGCTCCTGAGAACTTCAGGGGCCAAGTATGCAGGAGTTCCTACCACAGATCTCCTGAACGACTTTTCACCAATGATGCGTGCAAAACCAAAGTCACACAGCTTCACCTGGAAATTAAAGGATGATGTTAATTTTATATTATTGATATATGTATCAATCTATATATACATACCTGTCCCTAAATATGATACTGTATCATTTCAACACATTTGCCAACTGTATTATGAATGTCAAGATTATAGATAAGGAAATTGTAAAATACCCTTTTCCCAATATTTAGATACGTTTATAACGCTGTGATCCATTACTAACAGTATGAAGTGCTTTGCTAATGCTCATTTCAAAAAACCACTTTTGAATTCTAGCTTCCAGAATGCCAAATACCAGACTGGTGTTATAAGTGCTCAGCGTTTTTGATGAAATGGAGGGTGCTGATCTTTTATCATTTGGCTTTTAGGAGATCACTTTCTATTACCTGTAAGCAGGAACTATATGTTTCACTTTTAAATGCTCAGTGGCCTCTCAGTGCCTGGATAGAGGTACTCAAATGTTTGCTGAATGAAAAATAAGTTATGATATTTAAAAACTTACCCTTTATTTTGCTTACCCCTAGAATCTCTCTTCCCAAGGATACTATATATTGGCAAGTAAATGAAATTGAGGTGTATTAAAGATAAGTATTAATGTGGCCAGTAGAAGAGTCATATTAGAGATTGTTTGAAAGAGTGTTTTCTATGACTGCGGAACAAAATATTGCTAGTTAGATGTTCAGATTTGAAACAAGTTATATCTGGGGGTAGCTGCAGTCACTACCATGCCCCTTTGGGAAGAGAGTTCTGGAAATGTAGTAAGATTGGCAGAGCTCAGAATACTTATCTTGCTGCCCATCTTCTACGAGGTTCAAATTTTGGTGATTAATGATACATCCATGCTGAACAAGCAAATGCCAAGTACCGTCCAGGGGAAATGCCTTGATTCACAAAATGTCTTCACTAAAAACTTCAAGATAAATTGGGAGGCCTCTACAAACCAGTGGTACAAACAGTGAGTGGAAAGCAAAGACGGACCTTCATACATGTTTTTATGATGATATTTGTTCTGTGTCATTATTGAATTCAACTACTTCCTCTGAATATTTGAAGAAGACGATTATTGACCATGAAGAAATAACTTTTTTCATTAAATGCCATATTTCAGTTAGCATTTTGATGAAGATATTTTGGCAACTGAATAAAGAAGAGGGGCCATGGCTAGCACTTGACCAAAAAAAAGAGTATCAAGTAAGTGACATTATTTTCCCTTTGTTCCTAATGGAGGTCAGAAAGCTGGAGTTTTAGCCTTAGCTGTAGGGGTGTACATCCTTTGTCCATACTCTCTTGAAGATCAAATGAAATAATACATGAAATAATAATTCTTTAAAATATTGCACCAATGCTTATGGAACCTTTTTGACCTCACAAAGATAGAGGATTATTTTTATTCACATAGGCATTACAAAAGGAATATGGTTACTTCCTTAAAAGTAAAAGAGTTGAATAATTTTTCTAAATACATCTTTTTCTTGAAAGAGAATCTGAGTTGTATTTACCAAGTGAAATAGTCATCTGTTGTCCTTATTCTAGCCACTTGTCTAATTGTGTTTTAAATGTACATAAACAATAATCTGGCAACAGATTATTCTAGCTGATGACAATCATGAGAAATATTCATAGGTACCACCAATATATATTCCTCAGGACAAATGTTTCAGACTTTGGGTTAATAACTATTTTTAGGTTATGAAATAAATTTGGATCAAGATCAACACTTTTTAATGAAATGAAATTTAGCCAAGTAAAACAATGAATGCATCACACGCAGCAGAGACACACACATACATATCGTAATACGTATGTGAGCACTGGCAGTGATGGGAAATGTAATTCTTTCATAGGTTTTGCTGAAAATGTTTGAAATATAGTAGTACTCTAAAGAGGAAGAAGTGTTGGCTGCCTGCCTCAACCAAAATCTAGTCTTCTCATTTCAGGGTCATCCCTCAGTTTGTTTCATTTCATGGGGAATTTGTCCTGAGTACTGAGCACCAACCAAGGCTGACTCTCCCTACTTCATTCCCAACCCACAGGGAGGGGTGGATTGTGCAAAAAGTGCAAAAAAATTATTCCTTTGAGAACTGGTCTAAAAAGTCATTAAGTCTAAAAAGTCTTCATGAAAATAATATAATTAGTAAAATCTGAATTCAGACTACTCAGGTATACATCCTCAATGGCAGTTATAAGGTAGAAACTTTTTTTCTGTATGATGGTTATGTACTGAACCTACAGCACTGCCTTTCATTACGTGGGTACTTCATAATGTTGTCAGACAGATACTTAAAACCATACTTTAAAAAGGTTCTGAATATCTCACCTGAGGAAATGGCTCTGCTGATGCGAGTAGCACATTTTCTGGCTTTAAATCGCAGTGCACAATATTCTTAAAATGTAGATTCCTTAATGCAACAAGTATCTGTTATTGAAGAAAACAGAATTTTTTTCTATTTCTGGAAAAATCACAGCTAAACACTAACTGGACCCCTTGAGTGGTATAATAATTTAAAAAGTCCACTACAGTTCATCAAGATTTAACTAAAAGTGTTATTCTGTTCTTCAAAGTTAACAATTCCCACAATGTTACAATATGTAAAAGCACTACCATTTCTTGTAGTTTTTATTATTTTCTAGTTTCAAAAAAAGTTAAAATACCTGTGTGACCATGAATTTAGTTATTCGTTCTGGTAGTCGACTTTTCTCACTGGATAGAATCATCTCCAACATATCTCCATGCAGCTTTTCCATTACTACAAAAACTCGTTCTGGGGTTTCAAACATACATTCCAGGTTTACAATCCCAGGATGGTGCAAATTCTGAAGAGTTGCAGGATATTTATGTGACCAACTTGAGTAAAAGTTTTACTGTGCAAATATTAATATCTAACAATGTGCTGCAATTAATTGTATGGAATAACGGCACAGAAAGCAAAAAATAGCTTAGAAAAATAAATAAAAGCAAACAAAAAGGATCATAGATTTTGATTTTCCAAGTTCTGTACTGGAGAGTGGATGCACTGAAGGGAAAGAATATCTTCCCAGTTTTTCCAATATAAATGCCCTTGTCCATTACTACTTCTATTCCTTCCTTCTCATCTTTTTAATCTTCTGATAGTACTCCAATTTTATGCTGTCCATCAATAGGCACCAACTGCCAATCAAAGTTTAGCCAATTACACAGAGCTTTGGTTCTTTGGGGCTGTTTGTGAGGGTCTTAGCTCAAACTGGTGGTTTTGTCTTTAAGGTAGTTATTTATCTAAGTCTTGATCTCGTTGTATTATACCTTGATTTGGTCTTCCCTCTTTTAGGCTCAGCATGTCTTTACTACCATCACCCCTTTTTCTTAAGCACTACTAGGTTAACAGGGTTGGAGAAATACAAAGCTGAATGTGATACTGTATCTGCTAATAAAAAAAGCAATCTATCTTAACTGATATTTAAAAAAGAAACAAAACTTCTTCAAAAGCAATTTGAGAAGTCAGCCATACACAAAAAACATTCAATGGTTCTTTATTTCTGGACATAAATCTAAATTCCTCTGTGTGGATTTTAATATCTTCAGTAGTCTGGTTTCATTCTTATTCAGTCTCAAATATTGGCCCAAGTGATTAAACTTTTTAATACTTATTAACAGAAACATATTTTTCTTATGCTTTTTTTCCTTACTATGGGTATCTAAGTATGCCAAGAGGGCAAACTTTTTTCGGCCTATGTGAAGTTGGGCTCCATCTCTAAAATGTGTTTTGAATACACCATCATTTCTCAATTCCCACTGTAATGCCTCCAGTTTAGCTCACGTTGCCTCTCTTCCAGACTACTGCAGTAGTTGCCACTGCACTCTATGCAGCACTGCTTATCCCATGGTACTGTATCACGTGTATATGTGTCTTACTCTGTAGCCTAGTAAGTTCCTTGAGAGCAGAGACTGTGTCTTAGTCAC
Organism: Phocoena sinus; assembly: GCF_008692025.1. NCBI lineage: Eukaryota > Metazoa > Chordata > Mammalia > Artiodactyla > Phocoenidae > Phocoena > Phocoena sinus. Next base: position 29,910,268 of record NC_045775.1, read on the forward strand.
TTTTAGCTCAACTTCTGAATCATGGTTGGTGTTTTAAAAATGTTTAGAAAGTGAATAGCAAATGCAAGATAAATACTGTTTACTAATCAGCTTAAAACAAGTTAATGACATGGTGTTCCAGGTAGCAAAATAAAAAGTGACACAATCTTATAGTAGATACATGAAAGTGAAATACCCCACAGTGGTGGGGCATGATAATGGCAGTAAGCAGAAGATTCAGAACATCATAACTCTGACCGATTTAGAGTTGGAAGTGTGGTTGGCTGTCCCCTATGTTGCAGCTGACTACCTCTTAAGTTTCTTTTTTCCCCCCACCATCCTTGGAAACACATGCATGCACACACAAAAATAGAAATATGCTGTAACATAAATTCTTTTAACCACTTCTTCTATTTGTTTAAATGTCCTATTTCCTCTAGAGTCTGTTTTGGTAAATTACACTTTCATAGAGAATCATTTTCTCCAGGTTTTCAAGTTTATCTAACAGAGTTACACAAGATAGTATCTTAAGATTCCCTAAAATTTTTTCAGTATTTGTGATCGTCTCTCCAAAATGTTGTTATATCTTCTTATATTGATTTGGTTGGGCTTATCTTATTGTTATCCACTCCCCACCCCCGCCCAATAATCAACTTTTGGATTTATTATACTAAATTTATTAATTTCCTTTTTTATCTTTGTTAATTCCTTCTGTTTTCCTCAGGTTGACTGTTCATCCTTCAACTTCTTGAGTTAGACTCTTAATTTATTTATGTTCATTTTTTCTTGATTAAATGTTTGAGGTTACCAAGATTTCTGTAAGCAATAGTCCAAAAGCTCTGATATACAGTATTTCCACAATTATTTTCTAAATACTCCAATCTTGATTTTGCTCTCTGATTCAAGAATTAAGACTCAAAAAAAAATTTTTTTCAGGTGGTGGGAGTTTTTGTTTTCTGATTTTATAATTTATTCCTAGCTTTAGTGCATTAAGACCAAAAAGTACTGTTTATTCTACTGTTTTTTTGAATTAATAGGGTGCTTATTTGTTTTTAGGGTACAGTGTTCAACATAAACTGGTTAGATCTACCTTATACTGTTTAGGCCTCCTATGTTCTTTTGTCTATCTCATCTGTCATGGACTACTAATGTGCTCCCTGTATGGTCTCTAGTTTTCCTTTATAGATGTTGTTGATGCCATTTGGTTTAGTGTGATTTGCACTCTTCCACTGTTAAGAGTGCCCTACTTCAGTTCACTTCATGTGTTTTCTCTTGAATTAAATCTTATTAGATCATGACTCCCTTGGCTTTCTTCTATTTGAGAGGAACTAGAGAGAGGCTGTCACGACTGTAGAGCCAGAAAGAGCCAGCAAAACCAGTTTTTATTGTGCGTCTTCCTACATTTGCCTGGTCCATTTCCACTGTTTTTGGAAAAACTTCCACCTATTTTGTAGGGCTGAACTCTTTTCTATTTTTGTTAAAGATAGAGTATGCTTTTCTGTTTATCATTTTTCTTGTAGCTTTTGGGTGATTTCCAAGAAGAGAAGGGGAAAATACTGAATTTATACTACAACAAACTAGAAATTTTGCTCTTAAGTTTCTGAGAACGTTTTCCCCTTTACATAGGGACCCATGAGAGTGCCTCACCTTTTATCCCACTACTCTACTACCCTCTTCAGGCAACAGCAAAAGGACATTTGACATTACTATAGCCCTGTGAAATGAAAGTGAAAAATCCCACAGGCGACAATTATTTAATTCTGAAATATTTTCATTCTGAAAATAACCAGAGGGCTATAATAATAAAGTGTTTACATTGTGTATTATCTGGAAATTCCTAAATTCAGTTATTAAGATTTGCAGTTGATAACATGTGGGAAAAAAGCTTCAGTATTTAGTACAGAGCTGTGTTTGTGATGTGATCAAAGTAACGAGAACTTTTACGTGGAATCTAAAATACGACACAAATGAACGTATCTACAAAATAGAAACAGACTCACAGACACAGAGAACAGACTTGTGGTTGCTAAGGTGGAGGGCGGGTGGGGGCAGGATGGATTGGGAGCTTGGGATTAGCAGATGCAAACTAATATATATATGATGGATAAAAAACAAGGTCCTATTGTATAGCATAGGAAACTATATTCAATATCCTGTGATAATGGAAAAGAATATGAAGAATACATATATGTATAACTGAGTCACTTTGCTGTACAGCAGAAATTAACACAACATTGTAAATCAACTATACTTCAATAAAAATATTTTAAAATGACAAGGAAAAATCAATCCTTATGAATAAATCCTTAATATTTATTTTTTTGCATATTGATTGGATATTGAGAAAGAGTCCAAAATTAGATATGAAAAAAGATCTCTAACAGTATATTCAAACCCTAATGCAGAGTCTGAATGCTGTTAATATCCTATTTTAAAGGTAGCTTTATAGGAGGAGGCAGCCTTGAAGTGACCACAGGTAGCTTGTAGACCACAATCTTTTGATTATCACTCCTCTGAAAAAAAGTGAGGCAAATGTTACTAACAGTGACCAATAATGTAATAAATGTAAAATTAATTACATGTTTATAAGTTTCTTACCTTCTTCTCCAAAGAAGCACAAGTTCAATAGGCTGTGTCCTCTTGAACTTCACCCACAAGCAAATGGGGCTCTGACAGCATTAACTATCATATCACCATGATTTCTTAAATACTATGCAAAAGCTACACAATGAATTAATAAATATTTGCATATTATAAATTAATTATATGATATTCAGAAAAATAAAGCTAAATTTTACTCTTCTAGATGACGTCCAAAAGAGATAAAAATGCTAAATAAAAATACACAGTAATTTATTTTATGGGATTTAAGTCATTGCCAATATATCTTTAAAAATATACTTTAATGGACTAAACTATTATAATGAAACGTGGTGGTAGAAGTATCAAAGTATTTTGAGCTCATGGAGTGATGAATTAAGAATGAAATTTGAGTTTTTTTAGTTTAAGATTTTCCTTAGGAAAATGTGTTCTAAACAAACTACTACCATAATGGCAGTCCTTGTAACTCCTAGATTATTGTATCCTAATTTTGCCTTTAAAAAAAAAAAAACTTAGGGAGTTAATTCAGATGCTCACCAGCCTCTCACTGAGCCAAAAGGTCATAAAATGAGAACGAAGAAAAATGAGAACAAAGAAAGCAAAAACCAAAATCTTATCAGCACACTAACTAGACTTGGATTTAAAAGCTCATAAATCAAAAATTAAAACCAATACAAAGCAACTTTTTGGGGTTTTTTTTACCTGTAAAATAGCCACTTCATTACGGAGCTGACTCTCCTGTTTTGTGGGGAATCTCATCTTATCAATTACTTTAATAGCCACATCCCTTCCAGTCTTCCTGTGTTTTCCTATTTTTAAAAAAAGTACAGAAAAGAAAGACGACACAAATTGACATCCCACATACAATACAAAAGCTTTATCAGGAAGTTATCCACAAACAAATTGATATGTATGTATTTTTGTATTTCTTTTTTTCAGCTCATTTTGTTCTTTCTCCATCATTAACCTTTAATTTTAAGAAATAAATTATATTTTCCCTTATAGTAACTGCCCCTAATAAAGGCTGTTTCATTATTTGAAACAGCAGGAGGAAATTTGAATGAACCTGTTTGCTGAAAAATAATCCACTTTATTAAAGAAATGATAGTTAAATATGTGACTTAGTCTTTAGAAATTCTGTCAAGATAGAAACATTGTACCAATTAATTAATTTTATTCTAGGTTTACTGGATCAGCACAGAGTGACTTAACTATACAACCTTCAGGCAGAAAGGCCAACTAGTCTCAGTAAGGAATGAAAGGGTTTAACATTACTTTCCTTTTATACCTTGTTTCATAGCTTATAAAGTACTTTTATATATAGTAGGTTTAGAACTATGCAGGTCAGGTTTTATTAGCTCCATTAAACTGATGAAAGATACTGAGGCACAGTGAGGTTAAATGACTTTGCCAATGGAAGTCACAGAGCTGGATAAGATTCCATGTCTTCAGACCTGATACCATTCATGCCAATAGTAGACAAACGGTGCCATTTGTGTGAGAAAACCAGTGGGGCATATACTTCAATAAACAAACTTTCATAGTCCAACATAAACTTCAAACCATTTATTTTTCCCAAACATCTTTATGTGTAAGCTACAAGAAAAGATAAAGACTATTGTGAATTTTCTTATTCTTTCTGTTACTTTTTAAAGTTCTTAGTTTAAATTGAGGAATTAATACTCAGTTATAGTGAAAAGAGCTTAGCTAAATGTATGTAGGTTAACCTTTGAGAAAAACACCACTTGACGAAACTGTGACAAGATGTTAACAGCTGGTAGATGTTTTTAAATTTCATAATTTTTCTATGTTATCTACAATATGCAAAAGGCTGTAGTTGCTTACCTCCATAAACGATACCAAATTGGCCTGAACCAAGCACCTCATCTGCAAAGATCTGGTAAACGGTACTGATGTCCTATTTAGGGAAAAAGTAAGCAGTGTTATTACCTCTGTGAAATAATGTCAACATCTCAGACTCTTTTCATTCAAATACTTAAATACATTTTAGTTTTTATGATTGACAGAACTAATTTTCACAAAATGTTTTATGAAATATAGGCTTTCTATGTCCTAAAAAAGCCCAACTTTAATACAATGACTCAATGCACAACTATAATGTATTCTGTAAGAAGACACTTGGGAAAAAATGCTTTGAATTAAAAAATATATTTATTGGGCTTCCCTGGTGGCGCAGTGGTTGAGAATCCGCCTGCCAATGCAGCGGACACGGGTTCAAGCCCTGGACCAGGAAGATCTCACATGCCGCGGAGCAGCTAAGCCCGTGAGCCACAACTACTGACCCTGCGCTCTAGAGCCTGCAAGCCACAACTACTGAGCCCACGAGCCACAACTACTGAAGCCCGTGTGCCTAGAGCCTGTGCTCTGCAACAAGAGAAGCCACCTCAACGAGAAGCCTGCGCACTGCAACGAACAGTCCCTGCTCGCCGCAACTAGAGAAAGCGGCACACAGCAACGAAGAACCAAAGCAGCCAAAATATATATATATATATATATATATATATATATATATATATATATATATATATTTATTAAGTAGTGATCTATAAAAAGTAAATTAACATAAAAAATTAAGAACAAAGTTTTACCTACTTTACCATTAAAGAGATTTGCTATCTTTGATTTGAAAGAAAAACTCAAAGGTTCATATTATTGAGATCAGACTAATTTTAAAGACTGATGAAAAGAGTATGTGTAGCTCATATCCACTCCTCTATCTCCTCCCTTCCGCCCCTCCCTTCCGTCTTCCTTTTTCTTCGCTAGTGGTTGTCGCTGTCAGAGAGCTCCTGGAAGGCGCTTGGCAACGCTCCCCACAGGTCTTCAGTCAAGGTCTGTCTTTTGTTTGGGTATGTGCTACAGTCTCCATGAAGCCAGGGACTACACCTGTCTCGTTCAGTGTTACATTCCCAGACAGTGCGGGTCTCACTGCAGTCACGTGACTGGATAAACCAAGTCTCCTAGGCCTCATTCCCTCATTGGTAAAGTGGATATAATAACATCTATCTCACTGGATTTTTAAGTGAATTAAATGAGAATATATACAAAGTGTCAAATCCAGTGCCTGGCATATAAAAATCAGTAATTCTGGGCTTCCCTGGTGGCGCAGTGGTTGAGAGTCTGCCTGCTGATGCTGGGGACACAGGTTCGTGCCCCGGTCCGGGAAGATCCCACAGGCCGCGGAGCGGCTGGGCCCGTGAGCCATGGCCGTTGAGCCTGCGCGTCTGGAGCCTATGCTCCGCAACGGGAGAGGCCACAATAGTGAGAGGCCCGCGTACCGCAAAAAAAAAAAAAAAAAAAAAAAAAAAAAAAAAAAAGTAATTCCACAAATCCTAATTTCTGTTTAAATTAGGTAATCGTAAGTAAGCTGAATTCTCTGGGACTGGTCTTCTTATCTGTAAAACTGAAATGAGAAAACATCTTTCTCTCCCCAATAATCTGGTACCTATTCTACCTACCCCTAGGACAAGAGAGACACGGATTAAATCTCACTGAAACCCTCTATCTCCCATAGCACTACTGGATATCAGTCTTCACTGCAATCTTAGAAAATCCAACAACATTTACATGTTATAGAGCAATAACAGCTGGATGCCCCAGTTAAAGAATAAGAGATTTTATCAGAGAAATTTATATATAGCTAATGAACAATTTTCTGACTTCTTTTTCTAGGCTTTTTTCTTTCTAATCCAGGGGTTGGCATACTATGGCTTGTGGGCCAAATCCAGCCTGCTGCCTCTTTTTGTACAGCCCCTGAACTAAAAACAGTTTTAATTTTTTTTTAACAGTTTTAATTTTTAAATGGTTAAAAAACATCAAAATAATAATGTCTTGTGAAACATGAAATTATATGAAATTCAAATATATGTGACCACAAATAAAGTTTTACTGGAAAACAGCCATGCTTATTCCTTTAAGTAGTGCCTACAGCTTTCTCACGACAATGGCCAAGTTGAGTTCATAACTGTATATGGTCTGCAAGGCCTAAAATATTTACTTCTATCCCTTTATAGAAAGTATGCTGATCGTACTGTAATCCCCCACATGTACCTACATACACCAGCTGAAGTGAGTCTTGACTCTTCCTTAAAATCCTACATTTTCTGCTTCTCTGTACTTGCATGAAATGTTCCCCCATCCATATCCTCTCAGCACTTGTGTCAAAACTCTTTTCCATCCTTTTAGGCATATTTCAAGTTGTACTTCCTTTGAGAAGCTTTCCCGGCTCTGACCCAGAAAGAAGTAGCCTCTCCCTTCTCTTTGAACTAGTCTATCACTTTGTGATATTCTAATGTCACTTACAAAAAGTTAATTTTATTTTCATAATTTAAAAGGAAACTGCCTCAGTTTCCTTCATAAAGCAGAACTCCTCAGGGAAGTTATCACCCACACATCCTAGCCTAGTGTCTTTAGGCAAACTGCACAACACTTTGGGCTATAAACTTATTTTCCCAATAAGATTTCACATTTTATTTTCCTTAATCACCCAATTTGCCTATTTTAGCTGTAATGTTTACTCACCACATTCTCCTGGATCTGACAATTAGATACAGAGATACTGGTAGACAAATCTTCTGTAAAATATAAGAATGATGTACGGAAAAAAAACCTGTTAGTCCATAACTTAGTAATAATAATTACTGACATGTGAATGCTCACAATATATTAAATTTTAAAAACTAGCTAACATACACTTAATATAATTAAATTCATTAAAACAAAATTAAAAAACAATTTATCCATATACAATACTAATCCATCAACAGGAAACTGGTTAAATAAAATATGATACGTCCATACAAAATACTATCTAAACATTTAAGGATGTAGGGCTATAAGAACTGAGTCAGAAAGCTATTTATGACATTATTAAGTTAAAAAGGTAAGTTGCAGTGTAGTGGCATTTGAATCGAAAACAAACAAAATATGATTACTTCTGGTGAGTGAGAGAGGTGGGGTTGAGGAACAAAGGTTTAATCTTTATACACTTTTAGACTGCTTACATTTTAAAAAATGCATAAAAAGTATTACTGTCATAATAAAAACATATCTATATACTGACATTGAAATATATCTGATATAAAATAGTTGATGAAACCAAGTTGTAAAGATCACACATCTTTTATGACAAAAATGTATTTTTGTGTGAAAATAAAATTATAACAATGTAGTATAGACTCCCCTCCCCACAAGCCATCCCCAAATCAAGACATATACACCAAACTGTTAATAATGGTTTTCTGAGGGGGGAGATATATGATTGGGAATAGGGGGATGTGTCACATGTGTATAGGGAGGAATTTCTCATATTACATATTTCTATAAAGTTTAAATGTCTGTATTACTTTGGTAAACAAAGGAAGAAACTGACAAGAAAAAGGAAAAAGGGAAATTTGGAAAGTAAGCAAGAGACTAGTTGTCAAAAATCTAGAATCTCAGTGACAACTCAAAGATATGAAATTTCCTTCATAATTCCAAATATAAAAATGTAAAACTTCATTAAGAAGGAAATATAAGCAACTATACATCAAAAATAAGTCAGATGACTGTGGAAAAACTCCATTTTAAAATATAAGGCCAATTTAAAAATATTTTTAAAAATCCAAAAATTAAATATTAATGAAACAGACATAAAAGGCACAGCATCAACTAAATTAATGAGCCTAAAATTCTGCTTTTCAGTAGTTCCAGTTTCCTAGTTTAAGTCAATATTTTATTTTCTTTCAAAGGCCTCCACTGTCTAACTTCACCCAGTTTTAATTTCTGTTGCTTCCCAGGAGAACTCTACTCTAGACACGTTACAAGGACAGCGGCAGCAGCAACACAGTAATAGTTTCACTAATGGGTCAGGAATGATGCGAAGTGCATCATATGCATTTATTATCATTTCCCTTTCAGATTAGAGAAGAGAAGAGGCCAAGATCATGAAGCTAGTAAAGCAGCAGAACTGGGCTTTCATCTTCCAGAGTTCTCACTCTTAGCCCTTCTGCAACCTGTTTTTAGGGACTCTTAATCCTAGGGAAGAGGTCCATGGATGGGCTTGAGAAGGTCCCTAAATCCAGTTATATATAAAATTTGTGTGTTATGTGCCCGCATTATTTTCTGGGGGAAGAGGTCCATGGTTTTAATTAGAATATCAGACAGTTCTGTCTGAAATTCCCTCAAATTTAAGAAGCACTGTGGATATCCATTTATTCAACCTTTAGGAATCAATATTCAACACCAAACATTTTCATGGTCATTACCCTCATCCCTTTGATCACACTTGTCTCCTCAACACCAGTGACACCCCCTCCACCCCTCCCAGGTTAGCTCTGCCTATCCTAACTTACTTGAGATCCAAGGTCAAGGTTCAAATCAGGCTCCGCTATCATGAAGTCTCTGCTTACTCTTCCTATCCATATCTGAGTTCCTCGAGAAATGCACTACTCATTTTTGCACTCTACTGCTTTATGCTACCATCTAACACTTATATACGTTACGTCCTATTTCCCTTAGTAGCTTTTAAATTTTCTGTGTTTCTTTCGTATTCTAGCTCAGGGCGTAGCATAATGCCGGGAACAGGTATACCAAGTAGCATAGCTGAACTGAAATAAAGAACATTTAGAAACTGGTTGAGGGAACTCCCTGGAGGTCCAGTGGTTAAGACTCAGCATTTTCACTGCCGGAGCCTGGGTTCAATCCCTGGTCGGGGAACTAAGATCCCGCAAGCTGTGCAGCGCAGCCAAAAAAGAAGAAAAAAAGAAAATGGTTGATACCTCTTTCAACTTAAATATTATTTGTCTAATGAATGAATGATGTTTCCCCATAAACGAAATAATGCCAATGGAAGGGAAAGTGACATTTTACTATGGCTTTCTGATTAAGTGTTCACTTGAACCTTTATCAAATTTAGGTTTTACTTTATAAATTTTGTTAGTGCAAAGGACATATGTTTCAATATTTTTTTAATGTTTCTGAATGTTTTAATTCAGTTAAAAGAAATACAGCATTTCTGACTTCACAGATTTCCTGAGTATGTGAACTGTAACACTTTATAGCCTGAAAATCCCACCATGAAGCAAAATTCTAATACTAGTAGTTTACTCAACACCTTATGGTTCTCTTTCATTTAATGCTGACAACCCTATAAAGTAGGTACTATTACAGAGAACGAAAGTACTTGCTAAGATCACATAACAGGTTGGCAGAACCAGAATTTAAACGTAGTGACACTGACTCTGGAACCTAGCTCTGGGGATTGTATACATATATTATAACCAACATAATTTTGTAAAGGAATTAACTAATGGTATTGGTTACTAAAAATGAAGCTTAAAATGAGCATTAAAAATAAATACAAAAACACAACTACACCCACAAAATGTTTAAGAACCAAAGGGGGAAAAAAGCCATCAACAAGCTTATTGCTTACTGTGATCTTTCCCTTGCCCTGGAGAAGTACAAACACTTGCTTGAGGGGTAACAGGCATGAGAGCTTGGCGAATTGCTTTTTCCCAGCTCTGTGCTACGTCAAGTCCCACTCCAGTGGCAGCAAGAACAGGATTGTGAGAGCTGTCCCCACTGTTCTCGCCAACAAAGTATACCATAGTATCAGTGATGATTTCAAAACAGTGTGGGTTGCTGCCTTGTGAAATGTTCGTGAAATCTTGTGGGGAAGATATGCGAAGAATCTCTGAAAGTGGAATTTCCTGAAGCAAAAATTAAGCATTATAAAATATGAATACATCTTTTTTTAATTTTCAAATACACTAAACATCAAAGATATGTGTTTCTAGTGAATACCATTAAGACAAACACAAGTACGTGACACATGGGACATACAGTCAAGTCTTAATGATGGCATCTGCTTTGAATGATCTGCATGTCCATCAATGCCAGAGGCAGAGCATGGGGTGTAATAATCAAGCTAGTGATTCAGGCCTGTAGCAGATCATTAGAATGAAAGGAAGGAAAGGATTTAGGAGGGCACTTGCCACTACACTTGTCATTTCCCAGTTATCACTGAATCAACTCAACAGCTACTACTCTACTGGCTATCTGCAAGATACAGCCCCAAAGGAGTACGAAACAGAAATAACAGCAGCAAAAGAAGAATGTCACTGTTAAGTTATTCAAGCACTCCATTCTGGTTCTGTCCATAACTGTAACAATCATTTATGTTTAGTCCCCTTCCTAAAGCAAAAAACTTATTTAAAAAAACCCAACCAGCTCAAAGCAATTCACTAGTTTCTATACTTTTTCTTACTGATACAACTGCTACACTGACAATTTTGTTGGGTGTCAGTCTGTGACACGGCAAAATGTGAAGCAAGTCAAGCAAAGAGGACTATACAAAGGAAAAGAAGAGCCAAAGGAAGCATCTAAGAACTGGGGTCTGAGGTAAAATGGAAGATGGGAGAAATGCCGAATACCACATTTGCCTCTTCTGGACCAGCAATGATCATGGGACTTTCTTAACAGTCTAATCTAAATCATAGTATAGTCATCCCTCAGTGTGCAAGGGGGACTGGTGCCAGGACTCCCCGTGGATACCAAAATCCACAGATGCTCAAGTCCATTGTATACAATGGTTAGGCATCCACAGATATGGAGGACCATTTGGTACCCAGAAGATAAGCAGCAGCAACCTGACAGGACAAAAACAAACACGCAACGAAAACAACCTTTGGTAGCAGGGCTGCTTATGGGGGGTGAAATGGAGGGGTAGAGGACAGTTGCTTCAACAAGGAACTTAACAGTGACCTCTATAAACTACATTAGGAACAGTTGTATAAGCCAATATAACAATTAATAAATATTATTTGGATATATTTGGAAAACATACAGTATTTTAATGTACATATTTTTTTAAAGATGTGAAATCTTTACCTTATAATATTTTGATCCCGATTCGTTTTGAAACAATGTTAGACATTTGCTGTCCAGTCTCCAGTAATGCCTCTTTCTCTATAAAGAGCATAAAACTGTGAGGTTCAAAAGTAATGATTCCCCCAAAGTGCCTGAACTTTCCTTCCCCTTTCATTTCTATCCATAAGTTTGTACTTTTGAATAGGTTTAAAATTCGTGAGGTTCAAAATTCGGAGAATTAAAAGGATATATAGTGAAAACTACACTTGCATCATCACTCCTATCTCACTCCCACCCTTACTCCAGGCGAGCAATGTTATTAGGTTTTGGGGATTCCTTTGCAAGAATCTTATGCATGCATACACAAATACATATGTATTGCACACACACAGATGTGTAATTTACCTATAGGCTAAATTTCTAAAGGTTGGCTTACTGGGTCAAAAGATACATGCACATGTCATTTTACTTGACAGTGTTAAATTATCTGGCACAAGATGTGATCGAATTTACAGTCTCATCAGCAAACATGCCTAACTTGCTCAAACCTTCACTAATGCAGCATGTTACTAGACCTTTTGATCTTTTGCTACACTGATAAATAAAAATTGGTATTTTGGTAAAATTTTAAATTGTATTTTTTATTAAAAACGAGATCAAGATCCTACATTTAAAAGTCATTTGTATTTCCTTGTCTGTGAATGTTCATATTCATTGCCCATTTTTCTATTGTATTCTGGTCTTTTTTTCCACTTGTTTAGAATATGAGTTGAAAATACTTTTTCCAGTTTGTCATTTGTCTTTGCTTTTGTTCTTTGCCATGCAGAATTTTTTTTTTTACGTATGTCTTTAAATCATTTTTTTAAATTAATACTTTACTTTTTGGGAGCAGTTTTAAGGTTCACAGCAAATTAAGGGGAAGATACAGAGATTTCCGATATACTCCCTTGTCCCCACGCATGTGTAACCCTCCTCATCATGAACACCCCTCATCAGAGTGGCACATTTGTTACAACTGATAAACCTACACTGATATATCATAATCACAAAAGTCCAGTTTATATTATAGTTCACTCTTGGTATTATACATTCTATGGGTTTGGACAAATGCATAATGACATGTATCTATCATCATGGTATCATATAGAGTATTCTCACTGCCCTAAAAATTCTGTGTTATGCCTATTCATACTTACAAGTCTCCACCCCTAACTGTGATCTTTTTACTGCCTCCATAGTTTTGCCTTTTCTAGAATGAATATCATATGGTTGGAATCATACAGTATGTAATCTTTTTACATTGGCTTCTTTCACTTAGTAATATACATTAAAGATTCCTCCATGTCTTTTCATGGCTTGACAGCTCATTCATTGCTTTTTAGTGCTGAATAATATTCCATTGTCTGGATATACCACAATTTATTTATCCACTTACCTACTGAAGGACATTTATTACTTCCAGGTTTTTGGCAATTATTAATAAAGCTACTATAAATATCCATATGCAGGTTTCTGTATGAACATAAGTTTTTATCTCCTTTGGGTAAACAGCAAAGAGTACAACATATGGATCACATGGTAAAAGCATTTTAGTTTTGTAAGAAACTGCGGAACTGTCTTCAAAAGTCAGCAATACCATTTTGTGTTCCTAAGCAGTCAAAGAAAGTTCCCGTTGCTCTAATCTTGCCAGAATTTAGTGTTCTCAGTGTTTAGGTTTTTGGCTATTCTAACAGGTGTGCAGTAGTATGTCACTGTTTTAATTTGCATTTAATTTGCCTGATGACATATGATGTGGAGCATCTTTTCATATTCTTATTTGCCATCTAAGTACCTTCTTTGGTGAGGTACGTGTTAAGGTCTTCGGCACACTTTTTAATCAGGTTGTTTTCTTACTGTTGAATTTTAAGAGTTTTTTGTATATTTTGGAGAACAGTCTTTTATCAGATGTCTCTTTTGCAAATATTTTCTCCAAGTCTGTGGCTTGCCTTCTCAATCTTTTAACATTGTCTTTTGCCAAACAGAAGTTTTTTATTTTAATGAATCCAGTGTTATCAATTATTTCTTTCATAGATTGTGCATTTGGTGTTATACCACCAGACCCGCTTTGAATCTCTACTGCTCTACCAGTTTATAAAAATAGTACATTAAATATTCCACCTTTGAAATATTCTTTACAAATGTAATGATAGTTCCAGTACTATGATGTCTTAATATATATCTCATTCTCATTTTGATTTTAAAAATGCACAAAATAAAGCATATAACAAAGTTTCACTACCATAATAAAATGCCTGTGATTACTGACCAGGGTGTCCCTGCTGGTGTAATGGACCATCCACCCTTCCTTCACCATCGTGCTGCTCTTCCTCTTTGTGTGCTTGATGGATTGTACGACCCTCATTAGCGGAATATTATTGCTTGTTGATGGACTAAAAAATATTTAAAATTTATGACAAATATTTACAACTTCAACTTAAAAAATCATAAATACTGTAAGCTCATCAAGCCCTTTTAAAGATAATTAAGCTAAAATTCTTCAAAATATCTTAGGAAGATAAACAATGGCTTAAGAAGAAGAAAATAAATTAGTCCTGTTATGATGATACATAGTTAATTTATAAAAGACTAAGATAATACTGTAAGTCATCAGTATTTGTCATCACATGTTTTTGGAGGGTCACAAAACATAAGAAAACAACGAGGGACTTCTCTGATGGCACAGTGGTTAAGAATCCGCCTGCCAATGCAGGGGACACAGGTTCAATCCCTGGTCTGGGAAGACCCCACATGCCGCAGAGCACCTAAGCCCATGCACATCAATTACTGAGCCTGCACTCTAGAGCCTGCAAGCCACAACTACTGAGCCCATGCACCACAACTACTGAAGCCCGCATGCCTAGAGCCCATGCTCTGCAACAAGAGAAGCCACCGCAGTGAGAAGCCTGCATACTGCAATGAAGTGTAGCCCCGGCTCACCGCAACTAGAGGAAGCCTGCACACAGCAACGAAGACCCAACACAGCCAAAAATAAATAAAGTTATTAAAAAAAGAAAAGAAAACAATGAATAGAGCAGAAAGAATCCTCCCCATTTGGAAAATCTGGAGCCTGGGAGAGGGTCTCATTTGGGATTGCTGCTAGGAATCTTCCTACCCTAGGCAGCATGATAAATTTTATCACAAAGTAGTATATCCTATAGGCTATATCTATAAAAAACTGTATTTCTATAAACATAGGAAGATATTTAAGTCTTATAATCTGGTAGCATTTTTACAAAGTGCTAAAAGATTAATTGTAATATGAAAACTGTCCCCAAATTCATCACCATCATCTTTGTGCCACATTCTCAGATATAGATTCTTACTGGTGTTTCCAACATCAGGTAATCTGCCTGTGTGAAGAAATTGGTTGCTTCAACTGATGGTTCAATTTTGGCACTTTGTGATGGATGCTCTACAGCTAGATATTATATCTAGACTATATTTAAATAAAGCATTTTCCTCTTTAAGAAAACAGGATTCTCATACCTTCCCATCTTGAGTGGACAGCAAGAGTAATATAATTTATTTCAGAAAAAAACTGTGGTACATGTAAAAGTATTAGGCACAATTTAACCGGTTTTAAATTACATTTTAGGTCCTACTTAAAGAGATGTGGCTTGTTCTTTCTTAACAGAGCTCCTGGACTGACCCTGCATTTGGAAGTAGCTTGCAATCCTTACACACACGTTACCTGATTGTTTTAACAGCTTCTTCATCTCTTTCCACATCAAGATCAGATGGATCCAGGAAGAACATTTTATCTTCTGGGGGAGATGGTTCCTCTGTGTCATCCAAGCCCCGACTACCATCACTATTCATGTCACTACTGTCAATATCCATTGGTATATCTGTATCTGTTCCCAGAGTAGAAGGTTCTGGCAAAGTTTTAAATGAATTCAGAATTTTATATTAATGGAATATCAATACACCTAAACAGAGACAGTGTATTAAATGTGAAAAAAAGTTTTAAAATTCTTAAATGAAAATATAGGAAAATATTTTTATGATTCAGGATAAAGAAATATTTCTTAGGACAATATAAAATGTACAAACCATAAGGCAGAAAATTAATTTGATTGCATTATAATTTTAAATTGACATGCCGAAAGATACTAGAAGCAAAGTAAAAGATTAGCTAACACTATTACACATCTAGTCAACTGATTTTCTGCAAGGGTCTAAGACAATACAATGAAGAAAGAATAAATAGTCTGTTCAATATATGGTGCTAGGACAACTGGACATCTACATGCAAAAAAAATGAAATTGGAATTCTTCCTTAAACCAATTACAAAAATTAACTTAAAGTGGATCACAGACCTAAATGTAAGAGCTTAATCTATAAAACTCTTAGAAGAAAACATAGGAGTAATCTTTGTGACCTTGAGTTAGGCAAAGCCTTCTTAGATATACCACCAAAAACCTAAGTGACAAAAGAAAAAAATAAATAAATTGGACTTCATCAAAATTAAAAGCTTCTCTGCTGCAAATGATACCTCAAGAAAGTGAAAAGACAGCACACAGTGTGGGAGAAAGCATTTTCAAATCATATATCAAATAAGGGACTTGTATCCAGAATACTTAAAGAACTCTTACAACTCAATAATAAAAAGAAAAGTAACCTAGTTAAATGAGCAAAGGACGAGAATAGATATTTCTCCAAAGCAGATGTAAAAATGACCAATAAGTATATAAAAAGATATGCAATATCTGGGAAATGCAAATCAAAACAACAATGAGACATCACTCCATACTCACTGGGATGGCAATAATCAAAATGACAGACAATAACAAGTGGTGCAGGATACACAGAAATTAGAATCCTCATACACTGCTGGTGGGAATGTAAAATGGTACAGCTGCTTTGGAAAACAGTTTGGCAGTCTTCAAAATGTTATACACAGGGTTACCATATGACTCTACAATTCCACTATTGGCTATCTACCCAAGTGAAAGGAAAACATACGTACTCATCAGTACTCAAGTGTTCACAGAAGCATTGTTCATAATAGCTCCAAAGGAGATACAACTCAAAGGACCATCGACTGACTGGTGAATGGATAAATAAAATGTAGTCTATTCATGCAGAGGAATATTATTCATCAATAAAAAAAGAATGAAGTATTGATACATGTTACATGGATGAACCTTGAAAACATTCTGCTAAATGAAAGAAACCAGTCACAAAAGACTACACATTGTATGATTCTATTTATATGAAATGTCTAGAATAGACAAACCCATAGAGATAAAAGCTGATTTAGTGGTTGCCAGGGCTAATGGGGAAGAGTGGATGGGAAGTGACTACTAATAGGTATGGAGTTCTTTTCAGGATGATGAAAATGTTCTAAAATTAGATTGTAGTGATGGCTGCATAGCTGTGAATAAACTAAATGTGTGAACTGTAAGGTATACAAATCATATCTCAATAAAGCTGACAAAGAATTAGTAGAATATATAGCATATGAACAGGTAACTTATAGGGGCAAAACCCATAATTAACCAGTAAACATCTGAAAGATGCTCAAACTCATTAATATAAAGACAAACGCACATTAAAATAAATAAAATAGTATTTCATATCCATTTGTCAAAAGGTAGAGAAGTACAAAAATACATGAACTAGATAAATCTAGAAAAGACTTTAATCATTGAAAAACTGCATCAATTCCAAGCAACTGAAATGAGAAAACCAATCATGCTCTGTCAATGGTGTTAAATAGCAACCACAGAAAACATGCCATAAGAGAAAATGTTAAATTCTTAAGGAGTTTAATTTCCACTCCTTATGCTTTTCTTCTACAGAACTACTTACATTCAATTTTTACTAGTCATGTAAATGTTACGGAAAAATTATGCTGAAGGTTTAGAGTCATTACTCCTTCCTTCCAAAAAGGGTAATCACTTTGAGTGATATAATATTGAAAAGAGAAAACAAACAAACAAAACAAAACAAAAACAAAAATAGATGGTAAAAAGCAAAAATGGGGCTGCCCTGGTGGCGCAGTGGTTGAGAGTCCGCCTGCTGATGCAGGGGACACGGGTTCGTGCCCCAGTCCAGGAAGAGCCCACATGCCGCGGAGCGGCTGGGCCTGTGAGCCATGGCTGCTGAGCCTGCGTGTCCGGAGCCTGTGCTCCGCAACGGGAGAGGCCACGACAGTGAGAGGCCCGCGTACCGCAAGAAAAAAAAAGCAAAAATGTTTCGTTAATGATTATTTGATGGAGAAAGAGAAAGTGAGACAGTACATTAAGTTCTAAAAGACTACGGACTAAGAAACCAGACCATATGGGTTCAAATCCCAGCTCTACCACTTATTAGTTGTATTTCTTGGGCAAGTTATTTAATTTAATGTTTTTGTGTCTAAGTTTACTCATCTATAAGTCCTTATCTCAAAAGGTTGTTCTTAGGTTTAAATGTCAATATATGTAAAGAGTTTAGAACAATGCCTGACATACAGTAAGCAGTCAATAAATACTAGAAATATGAAATAGGTCTAAGAACAGCAGGGTTATAAAATAAGTATTAAAGATAAAAGAGGATATGCAGCACCACTGGCCACATTAGACTACAGAGTGGTAGGTGGTTAAAGGTAAGACGGAGAGGTATAATTAAAAGTATACTGTTACTGATCTCCGTATTTTGCTTGATTATTAAATCAGAAAAAAGTCGAAGTTAAAAAACAAAGTAAGCAAAATAAAATATGCAAATATAACCTTATACAAAGATAATACACAAAAGAATTGTGATCTTTTCTGGAAATTAAGAAAAGGACTTTTACCTCCATTGAAAGTAACCTCTCCAAGGCAGTCTCTTGGTACTTTTGATGCACATCGTTTATGGCAGTTGAATTTACAATCTAAAATAAAATATTCACCTTATTAATTTATATAAAAATGTCAGGCAGTATCAGAATATGGTTAAGACTTTCTTTACTCACACACAGAGTATTATTAATAATGATGATGAAATAATAAAGATTTCCTCTACTAAGAACTCTGGCTTTGGATTAAAGGTCTGGTTTCAAATTCTGAAACTACCTCTTAAACAGTTGTTTAATCCCTCAGGGCTCAGTTTCTATATCTGTAAAATGAAGTTTATACTACTTGTATAACACTTTGCCAAAATGTTGCTGCAGCTCCATGTTTCCTTCCCTTACCTCACATTCTTCTTTCCACATACCCCTTAAGAGTTTCTCAGGCTGATTAAATTCCTTTCCAACATATGTCAGGCACTTACTTTCAATTCCTAATTATTAGGACCTGGTGCACATGCAGAAAAGGGATTGCAATTCTACAACCATTTATTAGGAATTAGTAAGGGCTTTCCCATACAACCCTGTAAGGAAGGCCTGAGCTTCTCATGCACAAGGTCTCTCACCTGCATTACAAAATGGCTCTGTTCAGCCTGCAAGAACCTCAGAGCTGATTGCATTGCAGATCAGTGTCAGATCCCAACTGTACCATACTACTGTGTAACTCAGTGGTCCCCAACTGTGGCCATCAGACCAGCAGTAGCAGTATCATTTGAGAACTTGTTAGAAACGCATGTTCTTGGGCCCTACCCCTAACATTTGTAACTCTGGGAGTGGGGCTGAGAAATGTGTGCTTTAATGACTTCTTTAGTTAATACTAAAATTGAGACCCACTGCTATAACTACTGTCTAACACAACCTTCGAAATACTTCTACCAACAATAAATGGGTAAAAATAATTTCAAGTCCTGCTTTAGAATAATTCTGTAACCCCTGTGATTCAAGAAAATTCTGGGAATCATGCCAATAGCACAGGGCAAAGGTCATTACAAGAAAAAGCTCCATGAAATTAGTATTTTGGTGGAGGATAAAACTTGCATTATATAGTAATGTCTTTAAAATAAGAGACCCTAATAAATTCATATATGATATTACTATCTTGCATACATCTTAAATAATTAGTTTTTTATCTCATGAGATTTGCAAATTCTGAAAATAACAAGGTTTCCCTTTCCCTTTGAAATGTAGAGCCAAATTTGTGGCCCACCTGCAGCCAAGTATGTAGGTTCTAATGACAGGCATTTATACTTCTCCATATTCCTACCTATGTTTTTATTAATTAGTTTATGCTTTCTTTTATTCTATATATGCTTATATAAGCTGCCTTGAAATTTTAACATAACAAAGTAGAAAATAAACAGATGAATGAATAAATGAACTGCTGTTCTTAGAATTGTATGTTTTCTTAAACGTTCCAGCATAACTGTTTTATCTTAACTATTTTTTTTCTTAGCTTGACAAGTGAATGAAAATGACTACTTTACTTTTTAAGTATCTTAATTCATATTATAAAAATACAAGGATCCCTAAATTATGATTTTTTCATAGATAACTAAAATACTTGAAGAGAAATATAACCTGATATTTTCTGAACCAATATAAGCATAAAACAGTATTCTTTTAGAGCTCTAAGAAGTTAAACTAATAACCCAGTGGTAGAGTTCACTGATTTTATTTCAAAATTCATTAATCTACATATTTATTTTAGTTCCCTTATAAAATACTGTATTTTTTTGCATGTGGTTTTAGAATGTTTCTGTTCTGCTCAGCAGAACGGTGTTATTTACTACCTTTACTAAAATTATCTGCTGGCTAGAATTTGTACATCTGTTCTTAATGTTCTTTCCCAAAACATTCCTTAGTGGCTGCTTGCCAATCCACTTTAGTGTTGATATTTTAAAGTATTAATTTATATATTAACTCATATTCAAAAGTAAGCTGTTGAAATAAAATTTCAACATTTAATTAAGCCTGCCTGATGGTTATTAAATATTGGCAACAAATGTACAACCTATTCTCTATTTGATATTATCCTATGTAGCCATATATTGCCAAGAAAAGTTTTCTTATATATTTAAGTTAAATTTACATATAATTATTTGATTCAACATTGTAAACAGGATTTATTGTTGCAAAGATCTCAACTGTAATGTTTTACCTAGATAAAACTAGGTAATTCAATTCCACAAATAGTTCTATATAAAAAGTATAGTATCAAGAACTATTAAAATAATCACATGAAAAATAAGTACATAAGATTATAGACAAATTAGTTATGTCTTATCCTGGCTCAATGCCTTAAAACATATTTGAACTCTATTTTGGTTTCACATAATTGTGTAGCACTGTTGAGAAGAAGATATGTGACAAAAAGATAAAAGCATCTTTAAAAAGCATTAAAACATTATGTAACTAGAGGAAAAACTTATTCCATTGTTCTATTAAAAACCTAGTTCATTAAGAGATGTTTTTGGAATACTATGATAGTGTTCTGGGTTAGTATCCAAATACAGGTGGTCCCCATTACAATTCCACTGGCTTCTACTATAGTCTGCCTATTTCAGTGTGATTACTGTCTGGAATGACAATTTTTGTACAGCTCCATAGCTACGTAATTAGAAAAAAAAAACAAAACACCTGTAATATGTTGGTGTGCATGTGTGTGTATGAATATTTAATGGCAAGAGGAGGGCATTATTTTATATTTTGGGTAGTGTCTGGCTTTGAAATTAGAAAGACTTAAGGTCAAATATTAGCTTATCTGCTTACTAACTGTTCCATATTGGCAAGTGTTAAGCAGCCACACCTCAGATCCAAATTCTAGTTTTTCTGTTTATACTCCAATTTTTCTTTAGCCCAGCTCCTGGTACAGAATACACATATTGCAGATACTAGTCGTCGCATACAGGTGCGTGCATATTAATTTTATCTTTTTTAAGTTAAGTATGAGCCCAATTTACAGGTATCTGCTTAATGCTTCTGAAATAAAAAATATTTTAAACCTGTATTTGCTAACAAAAACAAATATAAATTTTACTTAAGAAAAACATCCAATCCTACCTTTACACTGCATTCCTTGCCGAAAGAGGCCTTTCAGTAACCGCTTGCAGTACTGACATATGGTGGGACGGGTATAAGAGTGAACAGCAAATGTGTGTGGAACTTTTACCCTGCACATGACCATCTTTTCCATCCAAATTGGGCGACCACTCCAAGAAGGAATTCTCTTACTGGGTTCCTGGTGAACATGTGACTAAAACATAAGTAATTTCTATAAGTGTAAGTCGATATAAAAACAAAGTATTAAGATCAGGGCTTGACCACAAAAGTCATTTATTTCAAACACTAAAGCCAAAAACCTAAAAATGTGCGTCTCAGCAGTTTCCTTTGGAAGCTTAGCTTACCAACCCTTGAATGAGAAAAGTGCAGACTTTTTTTGCTATTATTTATGCTAGAAAACAAAAAGATATTTTCATCCTCCCATACATATATTCACTGATTAACTATTATTTCCAGGCACATATGACATTTTACAAATAAAAAACAGAACTTAAAATTAATTTATAACATGTTCAAATACCTTCAAAAACCTTACCAAGAAATTAGTCACAGGAAAATTAAGTAAATTCAGAAAATGTTAGTGCTGCTCACGCTGAGTTACTGAATACAACGTCTGAAAACATTCTGAAACAAACCTTAGTTTTTCTAATTTATTTTAACAAATACTAAAACAAGCATGTGAAAATCTAAGTTTAATTAATGTTGATGATACAAACAATGGCAGATACAAACTAAAACAACTTTACCCTTAGTAATTATGCTTTAGGAAGTTCCTTAATATTTTAAGTATTTTCCAATTATTTGGGTTTTTTCTCTTAGGTGAGCAAAAAGGAAAGTTAAAGGTGATGTTGGTTAAAATTTTTTGTGTAATCTGAGGGATAAATGGATTATTTAACTATGAACCTTTCTAAGTATACAAAGGAAATAATCAATTTAAATTATAGGTCAGATGAATATGGTTCATCATATTAATTCAGCATTCACTGATTATAACTGGCCAGGCTCTATGAAAAAGAATACAGTCTATATTCTCAAGAATAAAATCCAAATACCTAACTACCACCTAGATGTATAACAGATTTTGTTGTAGCTGCTTGCATCTTCACTGCCAAAACTTCCTTCTATAACTGGTAATGTCTGTAACTCAGAGAAGCTGAGTCATGGTACATTGATATGTTCAACCACTAGAAGCAAAAGAAGCCAGAAAAAACCAAGAGATAGAGAAGTATACAGGAGAAATGAGGGGAGGAGAAAATAAAAGGCTTTTTTGAAAAAAGTAGGAAGAAGGAAGAAGAAAAGGACTGACCACTGGAGGACAGCACTATAAAAATAACACAGATACAGCCTCTGATGGATAGTTTTTCACTAAAGTGTAGCCAGAAATGTTCTAAAGAAAATTATGAAGCAGTTTAAGAAAAGTACAAAAAGATGGGACTTCCCTGGTGGCACAGTGGTTAAGAATCTGCCTGCCAATGCAGAGGACACGGGTTCGAGTCCTGGTCCGGGAAGATCCCATATGCCGCGGAGCAACTAAGCCCATGCGCCACAACTACTGAGCCTGCGCTCTAGAGCCTGCGAGCCACAACTACTGAAGCCCGCATGCCACAACTACTGAGCCTGCGCTCTAGAGCCTGTGAGCCACAACTACTGAAGTCTCCGCGCCTAGAGCCCGTGCTCCGCAACAAGAGAAGCCACCACAATGAGAAGCCTGAGCCCCGCAATGAAGAGTAGCCCCTGCTCGCCGCAACTAGAGAAAGGCCACGCACAGCAATGAAGACCCAACACAGCCAAAAATAAATAAATTAAATAAATAAATTTTTTAAAAAAGGAAAGTACAAAAAGAATGTTAAAACACGAACCAAACTTACATATTTCAGCTGTCTAAGGTATCCTGCTCTAGTGTGGCCCACCCCTCCTCCATTTACACACCACCTTCAGCAAAAGGAGCATCACAGTGATTCTGCAGAGCTGATAAAGCAGCCAGTGGGAACTAGAAACAGATGCTTTAAGCTTTTGCTCATCCCTGGCCCCCTAGTCTAGTGGTGACTCAACACTGTGCTTCTCTTGCTTCTGCTTCTACCACTCAGTTTGTCTCAAGTTTAAAACATGTAACATGGAAAGGCTGATTTAGCCAGTTTTGCCTTTTGTCAGGTCCTGCTGGGATTGGGGTATCAGGGACATGGTACAGAGCATGTTTATAAGGAACTACTCAGGGGACTATGGTTGTAGGAGCCACCCAATTTTTCATGTCTAGTACAAGTAGTTATTTATGTTGTTAGCCCTATTTTACATATGAAAAAATGGGCTCAAAGGGATTAATACTACTAAAGCGTTAGTATTAAAATCAAAACTTAGACCTGGGTCTTCTACATAGCAGTCCAGTGATTCTTCTTTTTTATAAATTTATTTATTTTATTTTTGGCTGTGTTGGGTCTTTGTTGCCGCGTGCGGGCTTTCTCTAGTTGCGGTGAGCAGGGGCTACTCTTCATTGCAGTGCACAGGCTTCTCACTGCGGTGAATTCTCTCGTTGTGGAACACGGGCTCTAGGCGCACGGGCTTCAGTAGTTGCGGCACGCAGGCTCAGTAGTTGTGGGTCACAGGCTCTAGAGCACAGGCTTAGTAGTTGTGGTGCACGGGCTTAGTTGCTCCGCGGCATGTGGGATCTTCCTGGACCAGGGATCGAACCCATGTCCCATGCATTGGCAGGTGGATTCTCAACCACTGCGCCACGAGGGAAGCCCAGTCCAGCGATTCTTAACCTTTTCCCAATCCCAGCATACCTGGGCACATACTGCAATCTTACCAGTAACAGTGGTTTACCGTCTATTTAGTGAGGAGCTTTGAGCAAATGTAGGGGGGGAAAGGGTGTGTTCAAGGAATGATGAATATTACAGACTGTCCGAAACACAGAATATATAAAGGTGTCCTAGTGGGGAGTAATCTAATCAGAGTTGTTGTATATTAAGCTGTAGTGAAGTGTGGAGACCAGGAGTCAGGATACTGGTTAGGAGGTTGATCTTATGGTCCAAGTGATAAGGTTATCACGAAGTATACAAAATGCAATTCATGACTATTGGTAAGTCCTGTCTACAGTAATACATTTTAAGTTTCTTAAGTGTAGGAATGTTACTATTTTTCAGTATATAACTTATGTTTTAAGATGATGTTATATATCCTGCAGAAACGTAAGGAGTAAGTAGTAAAATGCCCTCTATTACCTTAGAATACATACCTCTTCAGTGGGAAGGGCTACATATTCAGTCTGCAGGGGTCTTGGAACTGAGAGGCCGGGTCCTGGCAGGGATACATTTGACAGACGTCTCTTTCTTACACCACTACAGTTATTTGGAATCTTGAAGGCACATCGTTTATGGTAATTTAATCCACAGCCTAAATATATTTTAAAAGGTTAAAAAAATTTTTTTAACTTTACTATATAAGTGTGTACATAAAAAAATAGGTGCTTCCTTTATTTATTTTCTCTGGCAGCAATAGTTATCCTAATGAAGAACCCAGATGACAAGCTAAGAAGAATAGGAAACGTGTAGAAAGGTTAAGTTGGCTAAAGCAGTGGTTTCTTCAAGTGTGCTCCTCAAGGCAGCACCTGAGAATTTGTTAGAAATCTAAATTACTGGGCTCCACCACAGACCTACTGAATCAAAAACTTTGGGGATGGGGCCTAGCAAAGTATGTTTCAACAAGTCCTCAAGGTGATTCTGATACACGATAGAGTTTGAGAACCTCTGGCTTAAAGAACTTCAGCAAACTGTAGACTGTGTACCAAATTACTCCTATGACATGTGAAAATTATATTAAATTCAAATTCCAGTGTTCATAAATAATTTTATTGGAACACAGCATACTCATTTGTTTACAACCTGTCTATGGCTATTTTCATGCTATCAATACAACAGCAAAGTTATTAAGTCATTGTAAGGAGACCACATGGCCAGCAAAATTTAAAATATGTACTCTCTGGCCCTTTACAGAAAAAATTTATTGACTAATCAGAAATGTGCACCCGCATCCCACCCCCTGGTAATTCTAATACAGGATAACCATACCTCTCCAATTCTAAACCTTGGGTACTACCTAGTCACTACCAATGATCTTGTTTTTTCATTGATGATTACTGAACGCAAATGTGAAATCCTATTTCAAATGAAACAAAAATTTAGAACACATACCTTCACATTTCAGTCCCTGACGTACCAATCCCCAGAGCATCTCACCACAGTAATCACAAAAAGTAGGAGCTTTGTAAGAATGTACATAGAGAGTATGTGGACGAATCTGAAAGTCTTCTACTGTGGCCAAAGCTTTTAAAAAAGAAAAATATTCAAATAAACCCTGTACTTGTAATTGTGATGAGATTAAGAACATTGACCATATTCATTTGTCAAAGTACACAGAATCTTTTTTTTCTGAAAGTTTCATCTGACCATAAAAATAAATTATTTTCAGCAGCTAATACTGTGGTTTTCAAACTCTATTTTAGGAACTTCACCAACTTCAAATAATTTGAGCTCTAAAAGTAGGTCTATAGGTAGGTATTTTGACCTCCAAAAGCATTTTCTCGGAGTGGTAACATTGCAAATAATTGTCAAGATTTATTTTAGCTAGTTAAAAACTATTTAACTTATAATGTACTGGGAAATAGAACACTAAAGTTAAAAAAAAATTGCGGAACTTAACATTAAGTTATAGCAATGTTTCTGTGGGAAACACACTCAGTTCTAATTTAGGATCCCAGGATACACTCTGTTCTCCAGAGTCCTAGTGGTTAGGATAAAGAGACTCTTCTTCCCTTTGTGGGCAAGCCAACAGCAGACGCAACCACCATCAGACATCCTCTCAACACTACCTGCAAGTCATTAGTGGATATCCCCATGGCCTGATGTAGGGTCCAGGGCAAGAGAGGAATAGATGTGAGCATGACCTCCAGGGAGGACCGGGAGTGAAGCCCCTCTGGAGTGAAAAGAAAGACAAGGATTGCGATGTGTATAGAATTTGGGGTTGTGGCAGAGAAGATGAATGGGAAGGATAAGAGACTAATAAGGAAAGGTGATAGTCAGAGAGGATCTCAAGAACAAGCTGCAAATATGAATCTGGGAAGAGGAAAAAAAAATGGTGGCAGGACTCTGGACTCCTGACTGGCTTTTCTTCCTTTCTTTCTCTTCCATTTCTTTCCTTTCCTCCCTCCCCTGCTCCTCTCTTCCTCCCTCTTTCCTTTGCTGCCAAACAAGAAGTTCTGCAGGCCTACTATATACATTCTTTGTTCCTTTACACTTCTCACTAACAATCCTGCCCACTTGTTGGATGAGATAATAGCAGGAGCTAAAGACAATGGATGGCAAGAATGGGTGAGAGAGGAAAGGAGAATAAGAAAATGTCCACAGAGAACAAAAAGAGAAGGAGCATTATTTAAGTCATGGAATCAACCAGTATTGCAGTTTCCTCTTCCAAATCTTCATTATTTCTCCTTTTTTTCTCATTTTCTTTTCTGAACCCTAATTCTCTTCTATGCTCTTCAAAGAAACGGGGAAAGGGACCAGAATTTCAGTGTAATTGTTTTATTTCTTTGACTCAAGAGATGAACATATTCCTCTTCTGGTTCAACTGATAATTCCCTTAGCTTAGTAACACTCAAATAAGTAATTCAGGGCTTATTTTCCTACTTTCTCATCTGTGACATAACCTTCCTGAAAGTAAAAATCACATAGTAACCATTATTACAGATGAAAGAAGTAAGCAACTGTAGTACAAAGTATAATTGAACACAGCACTTAGTTAAATGCAAAAAATAAGGCTCGCTGAAAAGAAAGGCAACAAAATAAACTATTTACTTACCTGAAAGAACAACTTCTACTAGGTCTCCTTCATGTATTTCTTCTGCTGAGGTAATCAGCTGCAAAATATTTTCTGAGTTCATGTCATGGCGAAAGAGAAGAATTTTGTCATACATGCCAAAGAATCCACACTCTGGAAACTGCAGGAAAATGGTCCTATATCAGTATACCTACAGCTTTCTATTTTTATAAGTAAATGTCTCAACCTTATAAAATAATTTTAAATGTAGTTTTTAGCCTAACACTATTTGCTAACAATTCTATTAATATCCAAAAAGATCAACCATGAGCATCCTGGTTAATTCTCAAGTTCAAAAATATAAAAGTAAGCAATATAAATAATCGTTGATTATCTTAAAACATGTGTTTCTTAGAAGTACAGAATTCCTTTATTCAGTTACTGATGGAGAATACAATCTTGAACTTAGTGCTTCTCTTAGAAAGCCTGAAAGATAAGCAGTCTTTCCTGTCCTCTAGAACTGAGCTTCCCATATGGTTAGCTACCAGCCACATGCAGTTATTTAAATTGAATTAAAGTTAAATAAAATTAAAAGTTTAGTTCCTCAGTCACTCTAGCCACATTCCATGTGCTCAATCACCACCTCAGCTACTGGCTACCATTTTGGACAGTGGAGATACAGAACACTTCCATCATCACAGTAAATTCTATTGAATAGTGCTGGTAGAAGATCAATAATTCCCAAACTACAGTCACAGGAGTACCAATTCCTACATTTCTGCCAAATGGACCTATAATTCCTAGCATTTATCTAATATTTTCTTTAATATACTCACTGTAATTACAAATACATGATTCCTTATGGTAGCTTTCTTTTCAAAAAATCTTTGCCCAGAGCAGGACTTACAGATCTGTTGACATATGCCCTTTGTGTAAATATTTCAAGGCTTCTACATTTTGAGACTACATTACTGAGACACTTTGGGGATTAGTATACCAAGGACTAAAATATGACGGTGTGAGTCTAAAATGTTTTATAGTTACTAAAGTTGTTTAAGAGACAACTTTAAGTACTTGCCTTACAAAATAACTTTAATTTTTAAAACAATTTTTAAAAAGACCATTTTCTAAACTATCAGTACCTTGCAAAATGCTGCTCCAGACAGTTCTAATTTCTTTAGCTGATTTCAAAACTGTATACTCTGATTTATTTTGACTCCTCACAGAATATCCTTTAACGCACTATACAGTATGTCACTGTCCTGCACTGAACGGCTTGATATATATCTGTCACACTAAACTGTAAACGCATTTTTGCAGGGATGTTGCTGAGGATGGTTCACCTACTTCATATAGTAGCCCTTCTTTGTGAGGGCCCATAAAAGAAATTTCTCTGGTTGGTTTTATAATATGAACAATTTGATCATGTAACTAATCATGTTTTCTTGTTTACTTTGCCCACTGCAAAACGCCAAGCCTAATTTGTAGCCTAATTCTAACATCAGTCTAGGATCTTATGGCATATGTTTTAGGTGCAGATACCAATCTAGCTTCATCTTATTTTGTGACCTTAATTTTCCCATTAAAAATTCTTACATGCATCTCTAAAAAAGTCTCAATTTTTTGGGAAAAAGAATTTTTAAGAATTGAAAATAATGACTTAATTAGAAATTTTAAAGTTTATTTGCATTTTAAAAAACCTACTGAGTAAATAATGAAAAAGTGCAGAAATATTTAGAATTTTTATAATGCTCATTCTCTTTTCAAATATTTGAGTTACCAACATTTATAAAACCTCATAATATGCTTTAAACATATCTCTAACAGCTTAAAAATTTCCCTTTGAAAAGAGTAAAAATATAGAATCAAAATTATTTTCATTAAATTTTAATTTAAAATTGACATGTTATTAAGTTTGATTTAGTTATTATTAAATTAGAAAACATCTAATGGGAAGTAAAACATCCCTATAACTTAGCTGCAATAATTCTTAAGGATTAATAAAAAGGATTTCACATTCCATCCTTACAAAATCTCTAACAAAATATTTGTATGAATAAAACTCATTTTAAAAATTCACTTTTTAAAAAATTCACATCCTCTAAGTGTAAGGACCTATGGTTTGTAAAGGTAAGACAGTCAGTCTTTGCCTTCCAGGGGCTTACAATCTAGTAAAAAGAGAAAGAAAACAAATATATAACATGATAAGAGAAATGCCAAGAATGAAAAATAAAATTCTAGAAGAGGGAATAAAAACTTTAACTGGGAATGTAGACAATCACTTCAACATTGATATTTGAGCAGAATCATAAAGAGAAGCAAGGTTTCCATGGGTAGAAAGTGAAAGTGAAAGGGTCATCATTGAGAAAGTACAAGGTAAATGAGAGAAGGTAAGTCAGTGGACCCATACGATTGGAGAATGAAGTGCGTGGGTAGAAAGAAGGCAAAAAAGTACACAGGAGCCCAACAGGGACCATACAAACAGAGAAGCCTGGAATCAACAGAGCTGGGTCCAAGCTTTGCAACCTACCAACTACAGCACCTTACATAAGCTGCTTAACCTCTCAACGATCAACAGGAATGGTAACTTTAAATGGTTCTTATCAAAATTAAATTACTTGATGTTTATAAAAAATGAAGCACTATGATCAAGAAACACTAGTGGTTTATATTATTCTATATCCAAAGGGGGAGAGATAAGGGGTTCCAGAGCAAGGCAGTAACATAATCAAATCTGTATTTTAAAGGGATAATGCTGATAGCACTGTGTAGCAGGAACTGGAACAAGAAGAGACAGAGCAAGCTCCTAAATAGAAGGCAGAAGCTATCGGTCAGGAAAGAGGTATCAGGGTCTGGATTTTACCGTAAGAAGATGGAAAGCAAGACAACAAGGAACACTTCTCTCTAGAAACTACCTCTGGTAAATTATATGGATCACTTATACTGTTTTGACCAAACTAAAAGTCCCCATAACTAAATAAACACATCAATGAGAGAGGAAAAATATTAAAATAAAAAATTTATGTCTTAGAAAAAATACATATAAAATAATCTTGATAAACACATGACCCAATGAAGTCATATTAGCATTATTAAGAGACTAAAGAGCAAACAAAAAGAATTATAGGGAGTATTAAGAATATTTATTTAAAATAAGCATTTGTGTTCCAAGCTGGGAAGTCTTCAGTGATGATAAGGAATAAAGTAACTTTCTAGCAAATGTTTACACACTATATTCATCTATATAATTGAGAAATTACAGAATTCCAAGGGGGAGGAAATATAATAACTAGACTGTGAAAAAGAGATTTCTGCTATTCATAATTATGATCCACAGGTGTGTTTAGCAGGATATTTAGGAATTCTCTGAAAACAAAGGTCCCCACAAAATGAAGTAAAAGAAAATGTGGCCTGAAGAAAAGCCAGAGAGAATATTAAATATTGTCACTGAACATCAGGAAACACTGTGGCCAACCTTTAAAAATATTATGAATCTTGAGGCATGAGTATATTAAACATTTAAAAAGAAGAAAACAAGGAAATAAAACATAAACACACATTTTTAAAAACCTAAACAATTGTACTGAGGGAAAACCCCACAAAAAAACGAAAAATAAAACCCTGTTAATAATTATTTGAATATATAGGGATTGACTGTTCATGATTTTTTAAAATTCAGAAATTGGTTTTCAAGCAAGAGAACCATTTCCTAAGACAATGTCTCACCTTTGGTCACACACTGGAATCATCTATGGAGCTTAAAATCACATCTGGTATTTTCATCCCAAGCATCTTTACCATAGACCTCTTTGCAGCAAGCATTTTTGCCACATAACTAATTGGCCATAAGGCAATTTTGCCATCAAAGATAAAATAACTGGTTGACAGTTTGGTTTCAAAGTTCATTAGCATTTTTTTTAACTCCTTTATTGGAGTATAATTGCTTTACAGTGGTGTGTTAGTTTCTGCTTTATAACAAAGTGAATCAGTTATACATATACATATGTTCCCATATCTCTTCCCTCTTGCATCTCCCTCCCTCCCACCCTCCCTATCCCTCCCCTCTAATGTGGTCACAAAGCACCAACCTGACCTCCCTGTGCTATGCGGCTGCTTCCCACTAGCTATCTATTTTAAGTTTGGTAGTGTATATATGTCCATGCCACTCTCTCACTTTGTCACAGCTTACCCTTCCCTCCCCCATATCCTCAAGTCCATTCTCTAGTAGGTCTGTGTCTTTCTTCCCGTCTTGCCCCTAGGTTCTTCATGACCTTTTTTTTTTTCCTTAGATTCCATATATATGTGTTAGCATACGGTATTTGTTTTTCTCTTTCTGACTTACTTCACTCTGTATGACAGACTAGCATTTCTTCTAGTTAGCAACATTACTGATTGCTTTATTGAGCTGACAAATGAGGATGATTTGCACCAAGAGTTGGTTTCTTATTTTAAAATACACTACACGTTGGAGGAGAAAGAGGCTGAGGGCCTTAAAGGTGCAGAGTTGATCCCACATTTCTCATACAATTTTGCAATGTCTACCAACAGACATGTGATAGAAACAACAATGTAGAAGGCTTTCACAACACAATACAAAGCTCAGTTACAAATATGCATCCTAGTATTTAGAAACTGATACCTCTCTTAATGAAGGAAGAAATTTTAATGAAAAAGTGGAATGATGAACAAGAAGAGGAATGAATAAGCAAGAAACTGTGTACGGTAGAACAATGTGTGCACTAGGAGTGCTGACCCCTATGCAATCAAAAATCCATGTATAACTTGACAGTTGGCCTCTGTTCTGCAGTTCTGCACCCAGATTCAACTGACCATAATCATGTACTACTGTAGTATATATGAACAAAACACTTGAATGTTTGTAACAAAAATGACTGCAGCAAAGTTATCTACAGCAAAGATGCTTAGGGAAAGTATCCAGAACGCTTAAAACAAAAGATGCTAAGCCTTTCTTCCCAGGTTTATGGTTAAGCTCTGGGGAACAGGACATGGACATCTGATTTTTTTTTTTTTTTTTTTTTTGCGGTACGCAGGCCCCTCACTGTTGTGGCCTCTCCCGTCGCAGAGCACAGGCTCCGGACGCGCAGGCTCAGCAGCCATGGCTCACGGGCCCAGCCGCACCGCGGCATGTGGGATCTTCCTGGACCGGGGCATGAACCCGTGTCCCCTGCATCGGCAGGCGGACTCTCAACCACTGTGCCACCAGGGAAGCCCCTGGACATCTGAATTTTAAATTTGCTTTTATATTACTCAGTGTATTTATTATATATACTCTTTTAAAAAAATAGACTTTTAATAGTTTGAGTTATAGAAAAATTGAGACAATAAGTACAGTGAGTTTCCATATACTCCATACCCAATTTCCCCTATTATTAACATTTTCACTATGGTACATTTGTTATACTTAATGAACTAATATTGATACATTATCATTAACTGAAGTCCTTAGTTTTTTTTTTTTACCCAATGTCTTTTTCTTGTCCCAGGATCCCATTTAGGATACCGTATTTCCTTTAATCGTCGTATCTTCTTAGGCCCCTTTTGGCCATGACAGTTTCTCTGATTTTGCAGGGTTTTGAGCACTCTGACTGTTTTGAGGAGTACTACTGTTCAGGTGTTTCGTCAGATGCCTCATTATTGGAATTTTTCTCATTATTAGACTGGAGTTACGGGTTTGGGGGAAGAAGACCTCAGAGGTAAGGTGCCATTCTCAACATATCATCATATCAAGCATACCTACCATCAACATCATTTATAACCATTGATGTAGACATTCATGATCTGGCTGAGGTTATGTTTGTCAGGTTTCTCCACTGGAAAGCTATTTCCCCCTCCCACCAATACCTACTCTTTAGAAGTAAGTCACTATGCACATCCCACACTTAAGAAATGACAATTTATGTTCCCTGTCCTTCAAGGCAGAGTATCTATATAAATTATTTGGAATTCATCTGTATTGGAGATTTTTCTATTTCTTACCATTTATTTATTCATCCAAATGTAGTTCATATATATATATATATATATATATATATATATATAAAATATATATATATATCTCAGTATGGACTCATGGATAATTATTTTATACTTTGGGATATAATATATACTCTTTTAGGATATAATTTTATTTATTTTTTAGTAGGCAATTTATTCACATGGTTCAAAAAAGTACAAGAGTAGAGGGACTTCCCTGGTGTCACATGATTAAGAACCCGCCTGCTAAAGCAGGGGACACGGGTTTGATCCCTGGTCCGGGAAGATCCAACATGCCACAGAGCAACTAAGCCCGCAAGCCACAACTACTGAAGCCCGCACACCTAAAGACCGTGCTCTCTAACAAGAGAAGCCACAGCAATGAGAAGCCCACATACTGCAACAAAGAGTAGCCCCCGCTCGCCGCCAACTAGAGAAAGCCCTCATGCAGCAACAAAGACCCAACACAGCCAAAAATAAATAAATTTATTTTTTTTTAAAAAAGGACAAGAGTAGAGTTCAAAATCTATGCCCTAGTTGCCCAGTGATCTCTGCCATAGTCAACAATATTGCCAGTTTTCTCAGTATCCTTTTGAACGTATTTTGTACCTAGATAGTAGACATGGACATATCTTTTCCTCATTTTACACAAATGGTGGCATACTATAAACAGTGTTGTGTCTTGTTTTCTTTTCCACTTAGCAATATATTTTAGAGATCATTCCATAACAATATACAAAGAACGTTTTTATTCTTTTTTTTAACAGCTGCATAGTTTTATTTTACCAGTTCCCTACTGATGGGATATGGGTTGAGGAGTAAAACTAAAGCCAATCTTGAGTTCAAATCCTGATCCATTTCACTTACTAACTATACAACCTTGGCTTATTTAACTTCAGTTTCTCCATTTGTAAAATAGTACCTACTTTGTAAGGTTGTCATGAAAATTAAATAAGTGAATATATGTAAACAGCTTAGAACTCCTGGTATGTTCTGAGTGCCACATGAATTGAAGCTACTATTTCGAATCTTGTTATTACAAACAATATCCAGTGTATAATCTTATATACACATTTTTTTCTATCTTTTGAGTATATGAGTAGGATATTTCCTAGAAGCAGATTTGCTAGGTTAAAGAACATGCATATTTGACATTTTTAGACATTGCCAAAATGCTCTTTATAGAGGCTATACCAATTTATAAGTAATATAATAAGAATCCATTTTTTTTTTTGTCTCTCTTTGTGGTTGTTCACTGTCCTTTGTCTCAAGGCATTTTTAAATTTCCTCTTTGATTTCATTGTTGACCCATTGGTTTTTTAGTAGCATGTTGTTTAGTCTACATGTAATCGCTGAAATGGTGACTAAACAACATGCTACTAAAACACCAATGGATCAGGCTTCCCTGGTGGCGCAGTGGTTGAGAGTCCACCTGCCGATGCAGGGGACGTGGGTTCGAGCCCTGGTCCGGGAAGATCCCACATACCGCGGAGAGGCTGGGCCCGTGAGCCATGGCTGCTGAGCCTGCGCGTCCAGAGCCTGTGCTCCGCCAACGGGAGAGGCCACAACAGTGAGAGGCCCGCGTACCACAAAAAAAAAAAAAGAAAAACAACAATGAAAACACAACCATATAATATCTATGGGATGTAGCAAAAGCAGAGGGAAGTTCATACCGATACAGGCCTTCCTCAAAGAACAAGAAAAATCCCAATTAAACAACCTAATCTTCCACCTAAAAGAACTAGAAAAAGAAGAACAAAGAAAACCTAAGGTCAGCAGAAGGAAGTAATAAAGATCAGAGAGAAAATAAATAAAATAGAGATTAAAACAATAGAGAAATCAATAAAACCAAGAGCTAGTTTTTTGAAAGGATAACAAAACTCGCAAACCTCTGGCCAAGCTCACCAAGAGAGGACCCAAATAAGCAAAATAAAAAATGAAAGAGGAGAAATAACAACCAATACCACAGAAATACAAAATACCATAAGAAAATATTATGAACACTTATATGCCAGAAAAATGGACAAGCTATAAGTAATGGACAAGCTTCTAGAATCATACAGCCTGCCAAAACTGAATCAAGAAGAAACAGAAAATTTGAACAAACTGATCACTAGAAGTGAAATGGAATCTATAATTGAAAAAACTCCCTGCAAACAAAAGTCCAGGACCAGATGGCTTCACCGGGGAATTCTACCAAACATACAAAGAAGAACTTATACAGATCCATCTCAAACTCTTCCAAAAGACTGAAGAGGAGGGAACACTCCCAAAGTCATTCTATGAAGCCATCATCACCCTGATACCAAAACCAGACAAAGACACTACCAAAAAAGAAAATTACAGGCCAATATCTTTGATGAACATAGATGCAAAAATCCTCAACAAAATATTAGCAAACCAAATCCAACAACACAGAAAAAGGATCATACACCATGACCAAGCTGGATTCATTCCAGGGTCACAAGGATGCTTCAAATCTATCAATGTGATACACCACATCACCAAAGCAGAGACAAAAATCACATGATCATCTCAATAAATGCAGAAAAAGCATTTGATAAAATTCCACATACATTTATGACAAAAACTCTTTGCCAAAGTGGATATAGAGGGAACATATTTCAACAAAATACAAGCCATTTTTGACAAACTCACGGCCAACATAATACTAAATGATGAAAAGCTGACAGCCTTCTCACTAAAACCTGGAACAAGACAAGATACCCACTCTCACCACTTCTATTCAACACAACACTGGCAGTCCTAGCCACAGCAATCAGACAAGAAAAATAAAAGGTACCCAAATCAGAAGGGAAGAGGTAAAACTGTCATTATATGGAGATGACATGATACTTTATATAGAACACCCTAAAGACTCCACACAAAAACTAGTAGAACTGATATGTAAATGCAGCAAGGTAGCAGGATACAAGATTAATATACAGAAATCTGTTGTATTTCTTTACACTAACAGTGAGGTATCAGAAAGTAAAAAAAAAAAAAAAATCCCATTTCAAATTGCATAAAAAAAAAAAAAGGCCAGCCATCAAAGCAAAAAAAAACAACAACAAAACTGCATCAGAAAAACCTGCATCAAAACAAACAAAAAAACACCTAGGAATAACCTTAACCAAGGAGGTGAAAGACTCATCTGCTGAGAACTATAAAACATTGATAAATGAAACTGAAGTTGATTCAGGGAAATGGAAAAATATCCCATGCTCTTAGATTGGAAGAATTAATATAGTTAAAATGTCCATAATACCCAAAGCAATCTACAAATTTAATGCAACCCCTACCAAATAACCCATGACATTTTTCACAGAACTAGAACAAATAATTTTAAAATTTATATGGAACCACGAAAGACCCAGAATTGCCAAAGTAATCCTGAGGAGAAAGAACAAAGTTGGAGACATAATCCTTCCAGATTTCAGGCAATACTACAAAGCTACAGTAATCAAAACAGGATGGTATTGGCACAAAAACAAACATATGAATCAGTGGGACAGAATAGAGAGCCCAGAAATCAACCTATGATCAATTAATCTTTGACAAAGGAGGCAAGAATATACAATGCAGAAAACGACAGTGTCTTCAGCAAGTGGTGCTGGGAAAACTGGACAGTGGCATGTAAATCAATACAGTTAGAACACTCCCTCACACCACACACGAAAATAAACTCAAAACGGCTTAAAGACTTAAATGTAAGACATTACACTGTAAAAATCCTAGAAGAGAAGACAGGCAAAACATTCTCCGACATAAATTGTAACAACATTTTCTTAAGTCATCTATCAAGGCAATAGAAATAAAAACAAAAATAAACAAATAGGACCTAATCAAACTTAAAAGCTTTTGCATAGCAAAGGAAACCATCAACAAAACAACAGACCACCTATGAAATGGGAGAAAGTATTTGCAAACGAAGGGACTGACAAGGGCTTAATGTGCAAAATATACAAACAGCTCATACAACCCAATATCAAAAAAACAAACAACCCAATCAAGAAATGGGAAGAAGGGCTTCCCTGGTGGCGCAGTGGTTGAGAGTCTGCCTGCCAACGCAGGGGACATGGGTTCAAGCCCTTGTCTGGGAGGATCCCACATGCCGCGGAGCAACTGGGCCCGTGGGCCACAACTACTGAGCCTGTGCGTCTGGAGCCTTGCTCCGCAACAAGAGAGGCCGCGATAGTGAGAGGCCCGCGCACCGCGATGAAGAGTAGCCCCTGCTCGCCGCAACTAGAGAAAGCCCTTGCCCAGAAACGAAGACCCAAAACAGCCAAAAATAAATAAATAAATAAATTAAAAAAAAAAAAAAAGAAATGGGAAGAAGACCTAAATAGACATTTCTTCAAAGCAGACATATAGATACCCAACAGGTACATGAAAAGATGCTCAACATCGCTAATTATTGAGCAATGCAAATCAAAACTACAGTGAGGTATCACCTCACACTGGTCAGAATGGCCATCATCAAAAAGTCTACAAATAATAATGCTGGAGAGGTTGTGGAGAAAAGGAACCCTCCTACATTGCTGGTGGGAATGTAAATTGGTGCAGCCACTATGGAGGTTCCTTAAAAAACTAAAAACAGAGTTACCATATGATCCAGCAACCCCACTCCTGGGCATGTATGTGGAAAAAACAAAGCTCTAATTCAAAAAGATACATGCAGCCTAATGTTCATAGCAGCACTATTTACAACAGCCAAACCTACTGTATAGTATAACACAGGGAACTCTACTCAATATTCTGTAATAACTTATATGGGAAAGAATTTGGAAAAGAATGAATATATATATATATATATGTATAACTGAATCACTTTGCTATACACCTGAAACTAACACAACACTGTAAATCAACTATACTCCAATAAAATTAAAAAAAAAAAAAGCCAAGACATGGAAGCTACCTAAGTGTCTATCAACAGATGAATGGATAAAGAAGATGTGGTTGGTAGATAGATAGATAGCTAGGCAGAATGGAATATTACTCAGCCATAAAAAGGAATGAAATAATACCATTTGCAGCAACATGGATGGACTAAGTGAAGTCAGACAGAGAAAGACAATATATAATCACTTATACGTGGAATCTAAAAAATAATACAAATGAACTTATTTACAAAACAGAAACAGACTCACAGACACAGAAAACAAACTTACGGTTATCAAAGGGGAAGGGGGGAGGGATAAATTGGGAGTATGGGATTAACAGATGCACACTACCATATATAAAATAGATGAACAATAGGGATTTACTGTATGGCAAAGGGAACTATATTCAATATCTTGTAATAAACTACAATGAAAAGAATTTTAAAAAAAGAAATATAGATACATACATATATATGTATAACCAAATCACTTTGCTGTATACCTGAAACTAACACATTATAAATCAACCATACTAAAAAAAAAAAAAAAAAAAAAAGGGCTTCCCTGGTGGCGCAGTGGTTGAGAGTCTGCCTGCTGATGCAGGGGACACGCGTTCGTGCCCCGGTCTGGGAAAATCCCACATGCCGCGAAGCGGCTAGGCCCGTCAGCCATGGCCGCTGAGCCTGCGCGTCCAGAGCCTGTGTTCCGCAACGGCAGAGGCCACAACAGTGAGAGGCCTGAGTACCGCAAAAAAAAAAAAAAAAAAGTCTGTTTCTTCCACATACTGTTTTACAGTATTATACTAGTCAGCTCAGGCTGCATAACAAAATACCATAGCTGAACAGCTTAAAAACAGAAATTTATTTTCTCATATTGCTGGAGGCTGGAGTTGAACATCAGGGTACCAGCATGGTCAA
The DNA here is from genome assembly GCF_008692025.1 of Phocoena sinus. Taxonomy (NCBI): domain Eukaryota; kingdom Metazoa; phylum Chordata; class Mammalia; order Artiodactyla; family Phocoenidae; genus Phocoena; species Phocoena sinus. The sequence continues at coordinate 29,949,232 of NC_045775.1, forward strand.
ATTCTAGTTGAGAGCCCTCTTCCTGGCTTGCAGACAGCAGGCTTCTCACTGTGTGCTCAGATGACCTTTCCTCGGAGTATGCACATGGAGGGGGAGAGAGATCTCTTTCTCTCTTCCTCTCTTCTTGTAAAGCCACCAATCCTACTGGATTAGGACCTCACCCTTACGATCTCATTTAACCTTAATTACCTCCTAAAAGTCCTATTTCCAAATATAGTCACACTGAGGGTTAGGGTTTCAAAATATGAATTGAGAAGGAAGAGGAGCACAGTTCAGTCCATAGCAAGTATATTACCGAACTTGTTGACTTCAGGTAAAAAATGTATTTCAGTATAGTGTTAATAAGAAGTGAAGTTGAGCATTTTTCACATGCTTAAGAAACAGCTATATTTTCTGTAAATTAGCTATTCATATTTGCCTATTTCATGGATTGATGATCTTTAAAACACCAAATCCAACCATTCCTCAGAATGTTTCTCTTTGTGTGGGAGATCCTTAATAAGGCCTGAACAACATATCAAAAAACACAAACAAAATCCCTGTATATTTAGCAGTATATATGTTGAATTTCTCAAAATGATCTGATGCCAGTAAAATACCCTATACAGAAAAAGAGAGCTTTTTCAAGATAATGGCTTCTTTTCCTAAGCCAGCCTCCAGCACAATAAAGAACAAAGGAGAACTTTTTTTCCCCTTTCAGTTGTATAATTTTTTAAGAGGAAGAAATATGTTACCATACTAATGAAAATCAATTCTTGATTACATTGTGAATTTCTATTTTCAATGGGCTCCCTTCTATTAATCATTCCAGAATACAAGTCTCACCTAATAAAATGGTATAATGCTTTCTAAGTACCCTTTTCTTATGAGGGAGGAAAAAAGCTGCTTGTAATAGGGACCAAGATTAGAAAAGCAGCAGAGGTGGTAACAAGCTTAGTAACTCTCAGCAATTGTCACTGGCTATTTATTTAGCTTATTCCTCTAGGGCAGTAGTTCTCAATTGGTGTGATTTTGCCCTCCAGAAGATATGTGGCTACGTCTTGAGACACTTTCGGTTGTTACAACTTGTGGTACTGATACCTGGTAGGTACAGGCCAGGGATGCTACTAAACATACTACAATGAACACTACACAGAACAAAGAATTCTCTGGCCCAAAATGTTGACAGTGCTGAAGTTGAGAAACACTGCCCTGGGGAAAAACGGGGTCAAGAATATAGAGGGACTGGAAAATGTGGAAGTAAGGTGATAACCTTCTGAAAACTAGACATGCCTATATTTCCTTCCCTAGCCTATTTCAGCCTTGATTAAAAGAAGAGGAAATGAAAGAAACAGTAAAAGAGCTAGCAGGGCAGAAGCAAAAGAGGCCTTTAGTTTGGCCTCTTTCCAAATCCCCCCCCCATCACTGTGCCAATGACTTCTCTTGACTGTGCAAAATGAAGTCTGTTCCCAGTCCATGTGGGAAAGTAACAGAACTTCATAAGTTATCAAATGCTCACCCCTTCCTTATGCACTCACTTTACCCACTTTAGACTTGTCTGTCTTTGCTTATGCATTAAAGATGGTTTCAAGAATAAAAAACAGATCATCTTATCTTTCTATGCCCATTTTGTGGAAGTTACTTTTTATGGTATTAACTTATACTTATCCTAAGTAAAAAAATTCCTTCAAGCAACACTATATTTTGAGTTATTTAATGTGAATAGTTTAAAGTTCACGCCATTAAAATTCTGTCAATAAAATATGTTAGATGAGGTAGGAAGTTTCCAACTTTTTAATTCTACTTGGTCAAATACAATTTTTACATATTAATAAAACAGCTTCAGAATTTAACATTATCTGACATATAATTTATCATTATACACTTTTAAAAAGGGAATATGAGTTTTATTCTAAATGCAATGGAAAACCATTGGACTTTTTTTTTTTTTTGGCTGCTTTGGATCTTCGTTGCTGCGCTCAACCTTTCTCTAGTTGTGGCGAGTGGGGGCTACTCTGTTGCAGTGTGCAGGCTTCTCACTGCGGTGGCTTCTCTTGTTGTGGAGCACAGGCTCTAGGTGCATGGGCTTCAGTAGTTGTGGCACGCGGGCTCAGTAGTTGTGGCTCGTGGGCTTAGTTGTTCCAAGGCATGTGGGATCTTCCTGAACGAGGAATTGAACCCTTGTCCCCTGCATTGGCAGGCGGATTCTTAACAACTGTGCCACCAGGGAAGTCCCACCACTGGAGTTTTACTGTACATTTAATTTACTTTAAAAAGCATTTTTAACTGAAGTATAATGAGCAAAGTACACTAATGTTAATTAGAAGATAGATAACTCTACATCCCCTACCCCATGTAAGCACCACCCAGATCAAGATATAGAACATTTCCAGCAGCACAGGTTTTTTTTTTATGTTCACTTAATTTGAAAGGTTGAATACTAAAGTCATTTGATGCCAGGTAAATCTTCACAGTAAGTCTTTCTAATAATAAACCAGATGATAGTAAATAACCTCCAAGAAGGCAAGGACAATCTCTTTTCAATGTTCCCTATTGATGGCCCAGCACCTAGAACTTAGTATCTAACCGGAACTTACTGAAAAAAGTTGTTGCCTACTGAGCAAAGGTAAACTAATTTAACACTAAAGTATTTCTCAGAAACAAATATAATTATTACTTTAACATCACTTTTTAGTAAAGTATTTAATTGAAGAGAAGAATTTCAAGGACTCTGTTTCTATACACAGATAGAAGGCACTAAAGTCTAGATGAGCCAATGAGAAAATTATTCAATGTGGACTCTGAATCTCATCATTAATCTCCAACAGGATTTTCTAAATATGGCATTCCAGAGGAGTTGCTTCATTTAATACCATTTTCTTTGACACAATCCAAAACATTCATTTTATTTTTTCTTTGTTTTTCAGTTAGTTCTGATTATCTTTAATTCGAACTTCTTGGAACTTTCTATTCTAGTCAAGGTCTTAACCTGAATACCCAGCAGAATTAAAAAAAAAAATCCTTCTTCCAGTTTGAGGCTCCAGATTAGTTAATGGTTGCCCGACACTGTTTTGCCAAGACAAAAAAATGTAGGGATAGGGTAAAGAGTAGTATGTCACCTAGTGACTGCAACACAGCTGTAGTGCAAAGAACGGGGTGGCGGGGGGGGGGGGGGGGAACAGAGAATGACAACTGGTTTCTAGAAAACAAAAAATACAGCTGGGGCTTTCACTCTATTTTGGCAGGACCTGAAAATTACACCATGTCTGCAGAGACAATGTATTCAGTCAAAGTATAGACCAAAATCCTCCTAAATTAGGATACATAAAGAGCCTTCAGGTCTAGTGTCATGTAAATGGTCAAAACTAAAAACGAATGTTTTAAATCAGTTAAAAGCAAACAGTCAGCTTTAGTTAGAATCATTTCAATTTCAGTAAACATCATTATAGCTTAAAATGAATTGCTGTCTGCCAATTTCCTCTCCTACTCCAATTACATCTACTATCTTCATTCAGCAATGAATTAGGTATTTCTAAGCCTCTTGGCAATGTGAAATCAAGGTAAGAAGCTAACATTCATTGAGTGTAAAAGTTGCTATGCATCAAGCATTATGCAAAGCACTTGACATAGGCTATCTCATTTAATTTCCTCAAAATTCCTAAAACAAGTAACCCCACTCCTCTATTAAGTGAATATTTCAACTCTATTTTTAAGTTTGTTATATGCTAAATACTAAAATCAAAGGGCAAGAGTAAATCAAAGTTACTGTCACGTGTATAGCATGAATGCTATACATGCTTTGGTATTTACTAAAATTTTAAAAACACTACAGGATCAATGATCTTTCCAGATTTCAAGAGATTTTAAAACCATGAATATTACTATTTTGAAGGTACTAATTATGTGCCAGACGATGTATTAAGGGCTTTATATTTTAACATTGAGGTAGGTATTATGACCCTTGCGTTACTAATCAGGATTAGAAGTCAAATGACGGAAGAAAGGATCTATAATCACAAAAAATAAGAAAGTTACAGAATCAAAATCTTAACCTGCATGTGTCTCTCTGATTTGAAAACACTGTTACCTCTCTCTTGGATTACTATTATCTTTTTAAAATACACACCAGTAACAAAAAATAACAGAACAGATTTAAATGCTAATGTAATTTTGACACTGGGAATCCATGCATGAACACTCTCTTCTTAGATGGGCAAGGCATGTTCCCTCAGTTTTGATTTGCTCATTGTAATCTGACTCTCTCTCTGGTAGTGGCCTCCTGGCAGAGATCTGATCAGCCAATTTCTGCTTGGCTCAATCCCACTTCTACCTACTGCTCCGAGTGTCTGCCTTCTTGTTCTCCTGAATGCCAGTTCTACCAGTTCTTTGGATTTCATCAGTATAAAAAACACTCCCTTCAGCTTATAAACTCCTAGAAGGCAGAGATTCCGTGTGTTGTTAAGTTTGCTTTATAAACCAATATGAAGATACAGAAATCTAATATACACAGGTTAAAAACTTCCTTCCACTGTTTAACTATATCCATACTCATAATGGAAACTGTGTAATATTCTTAAAACAAACACACCCAAGCCAAACTGGAAATCCTATTTTAAAGCTCTCAATCTACAATTCACATCTAGAAGACATTGATTATCACTAATTTACTAAGACCCTACAATATTACTAACAGAAGTTTTCGATTTCTCCAAACTCATAAACTCTATTTCTATATAGTTTAACTCAGGGTTTTTCAACTTCAGCACTACTGGCATTTTGGACCAGATAATTCTTTGCTGGGATGGGGGGTGGGCCGGGCAGGTGGGCTCTCCCATGCACTGTAGCAGCCTTCCTGCCCTCTATCCACTAGATGCCAGTAGTACTTCCTCTCCCCATAGCTGAGACAACAAAAACAGAACGTCTCTAGCCACTGCCCAGTGTTCCCTGGCGAGGGGGCTGGGGGGGGGGGGGGGGGGCGGTGGTGTCGACCCAGTTGAGACCTACTGTTTTAATTTAATCTTATATGTTAAAATTAGATACTGGGGCTGTAGTATTTGCCAATAAAATTGTCCTAATCTACATTCTTACAAGGAATAAGGATGAAGTTCACTGGTATTCTCAGAGTGAATAAGTTAGCGAATTTCAGAGTTTTCTAGAAGAACCTGGCCTTTTGCACAATCCCAGAAAAGAGCTCTAGAAACTAAATATCTGACCATCTAAACTAGTGGGAGCAGGCTGGACAAAACTAAGGTGCTGATACATGACACAGGATGGAAAAGAATACTGGTGCTTAGCGGCTCATTCGTTTTTCTTTGTGGCTCTAACTATATGTTATTTCATCAAGGGAAGTAATTAGCACCACAGATTAACTGCAGTATCATGTTTTTAGCAGTAAAAGCAGGTAGAATGTGTCTTTTAACAAATGTCTACTGAGTATAAGGCAGTTGGAGGGATAGAAAGAGGAGTAAAACAGAACCAACCTCAGTGTAACATAAATGTTGGAAGCATTTCAAATTTTCAAAAAAAGGAAGCTAACTTTTTGGCTTAAGCTAAAGACAACAACAACAACAAAAGAAACTCCACCCACTCCACCCTCAGGATGTGTCATGAAACTGGACTGAATTCAAAGAGTGATCACTTTTGGTCACATCCAAGTTTTTTTTTTTTTTTTTTTTGCGGTACGCGGGCCTCTCACTATTGTGGCCTCTGCCGTTGCGGAGCACAGGCTCTGGACGCGCAGGCTCACGGGCCCAGCCGCTCCACGGCATGTGGGATCTTCCCGGACCGGGGCACGAACCCGTGTCCCCTGCATCGGCAGGCGGACTCTCAACCACTGCACTACCAGGGAAGCCCCACATCCAAGTTTTAAGCAAAGTTCAACAATCAATGATTTGCTGGTTACAGAGATATATTCATTGAGGGGGAAAAAAATCTCAGTGTATATGTTTTATATTATCTGTGTTAGTTAGAAATTGATCCAGTTTTTTTTTTTTTTTTTTTTTTTTTTGCGGTACGCGGGCCTCTCACTGCTGTGGCCTCTCCCGTTGCGGAGCACAGGCTCCGGACGCGCAGGCTCCGGACGCGCAGGCTCCGGACGCGCAGGCTTAGCGGCCACAGCTCACGGGCCCAGCTGTTCCGCGGCATGTGGGATATTCCCGGAGCGGGGCACTAACCCGTGTACCCTGCATCGGCAGGCGGACTCTCAACCACTGCGCCACCAGGGAAGCCCATTTGATCCAGTTTTTAACTTTTGTAAGCCTGGAATCATTGATTGTTCTCTATTTCTATGAGGTTTTACCATACCCTGACCTATAATGGAAATACCAATCACACTTTTCCCCTAATTGAGCACATAATACCTAATGTTTATTTATTACTACTATTTTGAACATTTTCCCACATGCTTGTTTACTAACTTAATATCTTTGTGAAATATATTTTTTTTATCAATTGACCAAATATTTAGAGACCAGTGTTTTTCTTACAAATATATGAGCTATTTACAGAATAGATATTAGCTTTATATAATACTTGTTGTAGTATTTCCCCCATCTTATTTCTGTTTTTATTATTCTTACATATGTAAATATTACACTTGGAATATTCAAATCTGCAAACTGTTCTTTTCCCTTTTGTTTCCTTTTATTGTTTTGAAAGTGAAATACCCACTCTCTATTATAAGTTTGATAAATATTCAATTCTACTTTATTCTAATTTTCCTTTGATTTGAATGCTCATATGTAACCTTTAAATCCTCTGAAATTTAGCTTGGTGTCAGGTATTAAGTGGAGGTCTATGTTTATGGCCCTTCAACTGCTTAATGAGTTTTCTAAACACAAATTTCTCAAAAATGATTCCTTTTTTTTTCTCATGCCTCCCTTGGCATGTACCTAAAATGTACCATGGATCTATTACTGCTTTTAGCAGTATTTGGTTTCAGTTATTGTAGTTTTTCTCTTCCCTTTCTCTCTTATTTTTCAGATTTTTTTTTTTTTTTTTTTTTTTTTTCAGATTTTTAACTTAATGCTTTTGACTACTTTTTTTCCCAGATAAACTTTAGAGAAACATTGTCAGAGTAAAAAGAATCCCAATAACAATCTGAATGGAAAAAATAATTTAAATTGGGGAGTAAAAATTATATACTATCAGCCTTCCTTTTCAGAAACATGATACTACATTTATTTCACAAAGCCTTTTTCTTAAATATTTCAGAAAAAATTTTAATTTTATTTGTAGTTGTATTCATTTATTTCTTAAGATAATTATCAATAAATACTTTTAATCACTTTTTCCCTAATGGAAATATTTATGTACTCTTGGTTAGTTTTCATGTCCCTCTTGTGATATCAAAAGATCTTACATAGTTTCAATGAACGCTCCTCTCCCTATACCTTTATAGTTGCTCTATAGGCTCTTTCTGGCAGTTCAGTCCTTGGGAATATTCATACAATAAGGAATATCTCAATTCCATTATATTAGATGTAATAGCCTAAGGGTATAGAAATATAGAAAAAGCATGTTTGCTCACTTACTGCTCAACAATAGTAATTAACTAGTTAAATCAGCTGAACTCAAAATTATATGATTCTGAAATCACATCTGTAATCACATTAATCTAAAGAAACTAATCCCCTGAGGAATATATTACAATATTGAAGACAAAAGTCACAGGTTTTCAGGAGCTAAGACTGCACATGAAACTCACACATACAGACCAAGAACAGAAGATTAAATAAACCACAGAATTGATATATCATTAACCTCCAATTTTCTGCATCAATAAAAAGAAGCATTAGTAGAGCTAATATGAAATTGTGAAGAATTTACCCATACAGATCAAGAAAGGAATCAATTGCCTTATACACAGTAGAAAATAGATTATGACACAAATGTATATTCCATAAAGCAGAAAACCAAAAGTTAACATAAACTTAACTGGTAGTAGCTTTCAGCTATTTCTGGATCACCACTAGTTTCTTATAAGCTCTCAAAAGGGAAAGGATCCCAAAGTACAGTGTGGTTAAAGTTTTGTTTGCTTGTTTGTTTAGTTTAGAAGCCACAAAGATCAGACTAATAAATAATATTATTGTTAAGCTAACACTTACTGTGTGATTACTATGTGCTAGGTGCTGGACTAAGCGTTTTATAAATATATCATTTAATGTACACATACACACACACACACACACAACCATGAAATTAGTACTATTTTTAGCCTCGTTTTCCAGATAAGAAACCAAGGTTACACAACTAGTAAGTTGTAAAGACAAACCCAAATTTTACTGATCCGCAAACTCATGTTTTTAACTACCATACTATACTGCTTCATATGGATTCTTTTCTTTACTTATTCAATTATGAAACATCTTAAAAGCTTTTGCACAGTGAAGGAAGCCATAAACAAGACAAAAAGACAACCCTCAAAATGGGAGAAAATATTTGCAAATGAAACAACAGACATTTATTAATTTCCAAAATATACAAACAGCTCGTGGAGCTCAATATCAAAAAAACAAACAATCCAGTTAAAAAATGGGCAGAAGACCTAAACAGACATTTCACCAAAGAAGACATACAGATGGCCAAGAGGCACATGAAAAGATGTTCAACATCACTAATTATTAGAGAAATGCAAATCAAAACCACAATGAAGTATCACCTCATGCCGGTCAGAATGGCCATTATCAAAAAACCTAGAAACAATAAATGCTGGAAAGGGCGTGGTGAAAAGGGAGCCCTCCTGCACTGTTGGTGGAAATGTAAATTGATACAGCCACTATGGTAAACAGTATGGAGGTTCCTTAAAAAACTAAAAATAGAACTACCATATGACCCAGCAATCCCACTACTGGGCATACGCCCTGAGAAAACCATAATTCAAAAAGAGACATTGGGCTTCCCTGGTGGCGCAGTGGTTGAGAGTCCGCCTGCCGATGCAGGGGACATGGGTTCATGCCCCGGTCCAGGAAGATCCCACATGCCGTGGAGCGGTTAGGCCCGTGAGCCATGGCCGCTGAGCCTGCGCGTCCGGAGCCTGTGCTCTGCAACGGGAGGGGCCACAACAGTGAGAGGCCCGCGTACCGCAAAAAAAAAGAAAAGAGACATTTACCACCAATGTTCATTGCAGCACTATTTACAACAGCCAGGACATGGAATCACCTAAATGTCCATCAACAGATGAATGGATAAAGAAGATGCGGCACATATATACAATGGAATATTACTCAGCCATAAAAAGAAACGAAATTGAGTTATTTGTAGTGAGGTGGACGGACCTAGAGTCTGTCATAGAGTGAAGTAAGTCAGAAAGAGAAAAACAAATACCGTATGCTAACACATATATATGGAATCTAAAAAAAAATGGTTCTGATGAACCTAGGGGCTGGACAGGAATAAAGACACAGATGTAGAGAATGGACTTCAGGAAATGGGGAGGGGGAAGGGTAAGCTGGGATGAAGTAAGAGAGTAGCATTGATATACATACACTACCAAATGTAAAATAGATAGATAGTGGGAAGCAGCTGCATGGCACAGGGAAATGAGCTGGGTGCTTTGCGACCACCTAGAGGGGTGGGATAAGGAGGGTGGGAGAGAGACACAAGAGGGAAGGGATATGGGGATATACGTATGCATATAGCTGATTCACCCTGTTATACAGCAGGAACTAACACAACACTGTAAAGCAATTATACTCCAATAAAATGTTTTTTTAAAAAAAGAAATTAGAAAATTTAAAAACCCCATTTAAAACTGCATCAAAAACATGAAACACAGATAAAAAATGATATACACAATTCTGGTAAGCTTTTATGTATAAATCACCAAGCTGATTTTAACATTTATATGGAAATGCAAAGAACGCAAACTGGGATAAATAGTTTCGAAAAAAAGAACAAAGTTGCAGGATTTATGCCCTGACATCATGTCTTTATAAAACTAAAGAATTCAAGACAATGTGGAATTAGTTTAAGGATACAGACACATAAGTCGATAAAACAAAACAGTGTTCAGAAATGGCCCAAGATATATGTGGTCAACTGATTTACAACCAAGGTACTAAAGTAATTGAGTAAGGGAAGAATAGTCTTTTCAACAAATGGTCCTGGAAAAATCTGATGTCCTACAAAAAGAAATGAAGTTTGATTCTTATCTTACCATATACAAAATTATTTTGAAATGGACTGTTGAATTGTGCCCCTCAAACAGATGTTCAAGACTTCCCTGGTGGCGCAGTGGTTAAGAATCCGCCTGCCAATGCAGGGGACACGGGTTCAAGCCCTGGTCCGTGAAGATCCCACAAGCCGTGGAGCAACTAAGCCCGTGTGCCACAACTACTGAGCCTGCGCTCTAGAGTCCACGAACCACAGCTACTGAAGCCCATGCGCCTAGAGCCCATGCTCCTCAACAAGAGAAGCCACCTCAATGAGAAGCCCATGCAGTGCAACGAAGAACAGCCCCCGCTCACCACAGCTAGAGAAAGCCCATGCACAGCAACGAAGACCCAATGCCTCAACTAAGACCCGATGCAGTCAGAAAAAAAAAAGAAACAAACTCACATGCAGGTGTATCAAAAAGAATAAAATACCTACAAATAAATTTAACCAAGGAGGTAAAAGACCTATACACTGAGAACTGTAAGACATTGATGAAAGAAATTGTAGAAGACACAAATAGATATTCTATGTTCACAAACTGAAAGAATATTAAGATGTCCATACTACCCAAAATGATCTACTGATTCAATGCAATTCCTATCAAAATTCCAATGATTATTTTTCACAAAAATAGAAAAAGCAATCTTAAAATTTGTATGGAACCACAGAAGACCCCAAATAGCCAAAACAGTCTTAAGAAGAACAAAGCTGGAGGCATCATGCCTCTGATTTCAAACTACACTTCAAAGTCACAGTAATCAAACCAATATGGTATTGGCGTAAAAATGGACACATTAAATCAATGAAACAGAACAGAGCCCAGAAATAAACCCATGCGTACATATTTATTTACAACAAAGGAGCCAAGAATATACAACGGGAAAGAACAGTCTCTTCAATAAATGGTGCTGGGAAAACTGAAGAGCCAGATGCAGAAGAATGAAACTGAAGCCCAGTCTTACACTGTACACAAAAATCAACTGAAAATGGACTACAGACTTGATCATAAGATCTGAAACCATAAAACTCCTAGAAGAAAACATAAGAGGGTAAGCTCCTTGACATCGAACCCAGCAATGATTTTTTGGATTTGACATAAACAGCAAAAGCAACAAAAGCAAAAATAAACAAGTATGACTAAATCAAACTAAAAGCTTCTCTATAGCAAAGGAAACCATTAAAAAATGAAAAGGAGGGGCTTCCCTGGTGGCGCAGTGGTTGAGAGTCCGCCTGCCGATGCAGGGGACACAGGTTCGTGCCCCGGCCCGGGAAGATCCCATATGCCGCGGAGCAGCTGGGCCCGTGAGCCATGGCCGCTGAGCCTGAGTGTCCAGAGCCTGTGCTCCGCAACGGGAGAGGCCACAACAGGGAGAGGCCACAACAGTGAGAGGTCCGTGTACCGCCAAAAAAAAAAAAAAAAAAAAAAAAAAAAAATTAAAAGGAAACCTTTGGAATTGGAGAAAATATCTTCAAATCTTATATCTGATAAAGGGTTAATATCCAAAATATATGAAGAACTCATATAACTCAATATCAAAAGAAAACAACACAAAACAAAACAAAAAAAACACCTATCAATTAGATTAAAAAATTGGCAGAGGAGGACTTCTCTGGTGGCACAGTGGTTAAGAATCTGCCTGCCAATGCAGGGGACACGGGTTCGAGCCCTGGTCTGGGAAAATCCCACATGCAGCGGAGCAACTAAGTCCGTGCACCACAACTACTGAGCCCGCGTGCCACAACTACTGAAGCCTGCACACCTAGAGCCCGTGGTCTGCAAGAAGGGAAGCCACCACAATGAGAAGCCCACACACTGCAACAGAGTAGCCCCCACTCGCCGCAACCAGAGAAAAGCCCACGCGCAGCAACGAAAACCCAATGCAGCCAAAAATAAAATAAATTTATTTTTTTTAAAAGTGGGCAGAGGAACTTAATAAACATTTTTCCAAAAAAGACATACAAATGGCCAACAGGTACATGAAAAAGTTTTCCATCAATAATCATCAGGGAAATGTAAATCAAAACCACAATGAGGTATCACATCATACCCGTTAGAATGGCTACTGTCAAAAGGATAATAATATATGTTGACAAGGATGTGGAGAAATGGGAACCCTGGTGCACTGTTAATGGGAATGTAAATTGGTGCAGGCACTATGGAACAGCATGGAGGTTCCTCAAAAAATTAAAAACGGAACTACCATGTGATCCAGCAATTCCACTTCTGGGTATACAGTCAAAGGATATGAAATCACTATCTTGACTGAAATCTGCACCCTCATGTTATTGCATCATTATTTACAATAGCCAAGATGTGGAAACAACCTATGTGTCCATCGACAGATGGATAAAGAAAATGTGATACACACACACACACACACACACACACACACTATTCAATCTTAAAAGGAAGGAAATCCTATCATTTGCAACAACGTGGATGGACCTTGAGGGCATTATGCTAAGTAAGATAAGTCAAGCAGAGAAAAATAAATATTGTATGATTTCACTTATATGTGGAATCTGGAAAAACCAGAGCTGGTGATTACTAGAGACGAAGGGTAGAAAGTGGGGAAATGGGTGAAAGTGGTCAAAGGGTACTAACTTCTAGTTATAAAATAAGTAAGTTCAGGCAATGTAATGTACAGCATGGTGACTACAGTTAACAATACTTTATATCTGAAAGTTTTTAAGAGAACAGATCTTACAAATTCTCATCACAAGAAAAAAAAAAACTCTCATTAACTATGTGAGATGCACCAAAACTTGTTGCAAGTATTAAGCAGAAAGGGTGTGTGAAGCTCCTGACATACAGTAGGTACTCAATAAATGTTGTCAATTATAATCTTCCTCCTTTCCCCTCCCGTATCTTTGCTCATCCTGATTTTTTTGCCTTGGTATGTACTCCTTACCTCCCATATCACTGAAATCTTACTCATTCTTTAAGTATCAGATGAAATGTTACATTTCATATGAAGTCTTTCATATCTTTTATCAACCTGAGAAGAGCACTGTTTATTTTAACTTCACTTTCTACGTCTCATATTTTATTCTGGTAAATGTTTCCCTTACCAGACTATAAGCTTTTTGAGGGAAGGGACATTTGGTTAACCTACTTCTTAAAATTTAACCAGTGCTCTATCTTTAAAAGGTTCAATAAATGTATTTACTAAGAACAGAAATAAGAAAAGCAGGTGTGCCCATCAGAGTCCTGGGAGTTAACCTGGAGCTATGCATGTGTAGGTAATGGAAGTAAGTGATTAGCAAGCAAGAATCTAAGAGAGAATGTAAAAAGAAAAGAACTTCTGACATGGTTCTTCCATCTCCCAGGTGAGTTAGGGTTCCATGAAACCTCTTTATCAAACCCCAGAATCTGAGTTGGTTCCCTTAAGATTTCTTTCCAGTTAGGACCTGAGTAGATCATTCCTTGAAATTCCTTTCTCCTTAATCTGTCTCTAGAGTGAAGACTTAATTTTAGGTTAAATGATTCAGAATTTCACAGCTGGAATTACACACTAGAAATCATCCCATCTCGGGCTTCCCTGGTGGAGCAGTGGTTAAGAATCCGCCTGCCAATGCAGGGGACACAGGTTCAAGCCCTGGTCCAGGAAGATCCCACATGCCGTAGAGCAACTAAGCCCGTGCGCCACAACTACTGAGCCTGTGCTCTAGAGACTGCGTGCCACAACTACTGAGCCTATGTGCCACAACTACTGAAGCCTGTGCTCCGCAACGAAGAGTAGCCCCCACTTGTCGCAACTAGAGAAAGCCCGCGTGCAGTGACGAAGACCCAACACAGCCAAAAATAAAAATAAAATAAAATAAATAAATTTATTAAAAAAAACAAATCATCCCAACTCAATCATTTGATAGATGTGGAAATGTAATACAGAGAAGTCAAATCACACAAAGGTATGCAGTTAATAAACAACAGATCTGGGAATTCCCTGGCGGACCAGTGGTTAGGACTCTGTGCTCTCACTGCTGAGGGCCTGGGTTCAATCCCTGGTTGGCGAACTAAGATCCCGCAAGCTGTATGGGATGGCCAAAAACAAACAAAAAACAATACAGCTGACCTAGTTACAAGCTCAATACTCTTTTTCACTACACTTAAACAACAGTTAGGATGCTAGCACATGTCAAAAGGAGTGTGTACTAAGATTATGTCACATACATGTTTTATATTTTTGCCAAGCACATCCCCATATCACTACAATATTGACTCAAATTCAGTTCACCATGATATTAATTTTATGCTGGCTATCTCCATAATCAATAATTCCATTTTACATTTGCATAAAGTTCACCCTGAATTATCTTTTCTTGAGCCATATCTTGTTTATTTCCTTGGCTTCACTAGAATTTTTCATAGATTATGATTTTTAACCTAGCTTCCCAAGAACTGGACCCATCTGACCCACTTCTCACATCTATATTAATGAGGAAGTAACATTAATTCTAAAGTGATCCTGTAGAAAATCAGTATGCCTCTGTATAAATATAAGAACTAAGTCAAATTTCCAAAGGTTGAAAACTGAATAATATAGACTCTACCAAAACATTAGTTATGATTTTCTATGGGCTCAAAAAAAGAGAGACAATAGTTACAAATTGTATTTAAGTTAAAATCTTACCATTAAATTAAAAACCTAGTTGCAAAAATATTTATTAAAACATCTGTTACCACCTGATGAAAGGGAAATTAAAAGCAAAGATACTTAAAGACACAAAGATTGTTCTACAGATCTACAGAAGAATACCTAAAATTACTTTTGGTCACATTTAAATAGATAAGTCATTGTTAACACAAAGGAGACAAGGGTCATTTTCACAAACCACATAACATTTTTTTGACTGTTAATTACTTCTACATCAGAAGATAATGACAAACCATGTAAAGCATAAGTAACTGAAACAAAAACAGTAAGATAAGGAGCATTATCCAAACACATTAATCTTACTGATAGGATTTTTAAAACATAAAGTATACTAAGTTGTTTGAAACATAGGCTTAGTCCATTAAAAAGAAAATGTAACCAATTCATACTACTTATATACAGTTTTATGATAAAACATAGAACATACCAGCTCATGCATCAAATCAAGATTATTAAAGAAATTTAGCTAAGATTCCTTAAAAAATGGTATGGTACAGGGCAGGGGGTGAGTTGATTGGAAGCAAAATAAAATCACCCTCAATTTAAAATTTGAGGGTGATTTTAAATTAAAAATTTTTCTTCTATTCTGATACGTATTACAGCTCATTTACCTAATTTTTAAGAGACAGAGAGAGTGTGGTCCTCTGGCAGTTTAGGTGAAATCAGGATCTAAAGGGGACAAAAGGGCAGCACACAGGGGACCTAGGAAGAACGAGGTATGGACCTGGACTCAGCAGCAGCTGTGTCTCATCCTTTTGGTAAGCCCCCTTGATGCCTTGTGCCTTCTACCTCCTGACTGTTTTCTCTGAAAACAAGTGAGACTGTTTAAGTCCTCTTGACTTTACACTGATTTTCCTACTCTTAAAGAGATGAATTGAATAAGCAGTATTTTAAAGCCTGGATATAGGCTCCAGCTGTTAGACTCTGAAATTTCAGACTTTAGGCTTTTAGTCTATTAGGACTCTCTCCCAATGCTCAGAATTAAGATATAAACAACTGATTGATCCATATGTGTTAACTCACTGTTGCATGTATAATTTATAGAAAAGCAGTAGAAACAATATTACTTAGAAAAACTACTGACATAAATAGCATGCACAGTACCTTTTGATAAACAATGGAGCACACAAGATCCTTGACAGCAGATAAAGATAGTTCCTGGGCTTCGATGGTAATACTCTCCCGTGTAAGGCCAATTTGCAGTAGAAATGAGATTGTATGCACTGAGCCTCTGGAGTTGTTGAGTGATGGTGCACTGAAGCTTCCATTAGAGAGCCGCGCAGAGAGTCCTGTTTTAGGACTTGAACACGGAGAAGGAGCTGGAAGCACAGCAGGAAGAGTTGCAGGTATTACAGACTTCTGGGATGATGGAGGAGAACTGTTTGCAGACATCTGCCTTTCTTTAATCTTTTAAAACAGTTGTCAATTCTTTTTCAATGGTTATGAAGAGGCCTTAAAATCACAGTGGTAAAAAAATGACTGTACTTTCAGATTTAGTTGAAAGCTTCTTTATTTCCTCTTTTAAGCCACTCATGCTGATGATGGCAAGTTCTACAACTGTGAGTTGAATATACAAAAGGTCCCACTTCCCTTAATATCAGTCCCATCAAAGAAGAGTCTTGTCTTTAGGACCACAACCAGGGTTTTGGAAAGGATTTAACATCACTGAATTATCCTCATCAGAAGAGAGTTGACACTGTTTATTTACTAAACATCTTCATCTATTTTCTTTTAAGTCTATTCTTGTCTCTCTCTTTTAATTTCAGAAAATACATAATGAATAAAAGTTGTTTTTCTGTCAAAATAAAATCCTCCTAGTTTAAAAAATAAAAAGTGTTTAGGATTAGTCTATTCAGTACTTATCCTTTGGTTCCTTGATCTAATGGGACACTTTCTCAAATGTCCACACCTTAAATCACCTTCTCAAATGTCCTCATTTTCATTTTGGAGGAGCAAATTTTTCCAGGATTAAGCACAAAGGCTTTTTAAAATAGTACAGGCATATTCCACTTGGTGAATGGGCCCATGGAGAAAAGTTGATGCTTTCTGAAATGTAGGTAGCCTGGAAGAAATTTTTTAGAAACTTTTAATATTTTATACTCACTTAACATTATTTTAAAAATGCAAGAATCCTTGGGACTTCCCTGGTGGCCCAGTGGTTAAGAATCTGCCTGCCAATGCAGGGGACATGGGTTTGAGCTCTGGTCTAGGAAGCTCCCACATGCTGCGGAGCAACTAAGCCCGTGCACCACAACTACTGAGCCCACGTGTCACAACTACTGAAGCCCGTGCACCTCAACTACTGAAGCCTGCGCACCTAGAGCCCACGCTCCGCAAAAGGAGAAGCCACTGCAACGAGAAGCCCGCACAACTGCAACGAAGAGCAGCCCCTGCTCACTGCAACTAGAGAAAGCTCGGGTGCAACAATGAAGACCCAACACAGCCAAAATAAATAAAATTTATTAATTAATTTTAAAAAAGAATCCTTGTGCTTTTTAAAAATGGTATGTTTTGGCTGTATGTTTATAATTCACCAATAAATCCTAATGGGTAGCCTTTTTTTTTTTTGGTCTAGTTATCAGAGCCCATGATTTCAGGGAGAGCCTCCTGATAAAAAAAAAAAGAGCAAAAAACAAAACCCTGCTATTCCTCACTAATACCTAAAACTTGAAGGTCAAACACTTTTATTCCACAAATACACAACTGAGTTATGACAAAAACAGAAGGGACAAAAAAGAAAAGTAAAACTGACATTGTCATAGAAATAAAGTACCACTTGGCCATACAAAAGATGTATAATACTGCCCTAACATAGACAAGAGTATTCTTTTTTATATTAAAAGTTTAAATCTAAGTAGATTTCTTTCAGAAAACTAAGGAAGCATATACTAAACACAGTTACATGACACACAAAGAAGTGTAAAAGACATACTTAAGACAGGAACATAGGAAAAAGCGATCTTGTCATAAAAAATTTCTAAAAGTGAAAAAGAGAACACTAAGCACAGTTACATATGTATCACAATTTTACATAAGGACAGTTCAAAAACTAAAAGTACAACCCCATGGCTAAGTGAAATGGCTCACAAGAGAAGGATCTCTCAATTTAAATTCCATCCATATACCTGTAAACAAGTCTAATGATAAAAAAGAGTGACGCATCCAATGTGGTTGCAGAATGACTCTGGAAAGTAGTTAATGGGGCTAAATAAATGAGGATGAACATAACAGAAGAGCAAAAACATACAGATATAGTATTAGGAATGAGCAAGTTCAAGAAAAAGTATGGCTTAGAAAAAAACTGCTTAAAGATAACAAAGCTTTTAGAACTACATTCAGATAAGTAATTTTAACCCATTTTATATTGTACAGCACTTAACGTCTTGTAAATGTTTTATATGCTTTATCTCATGATATCTCTTTGGAATTTGACAAGGCAAATATTATTTATTATTTTTGCAGATGAGTTAACGGAAGCAAAAGCAGATAAAGTAACTTGCCCAGCATCAAATGGCCATTAAGAGGTGGAGTGGGAATCAGGACCCAAGTTCCATACTTTCCTACCAAGTGCTGTCTCCACAATCACATACCATTTCTGAAAGAACAAGGAACTGAAAGAATCACCGCTCAGAGAGGATGTTAAGGTTGAGAGAGCACACTGAGAAGGCACGATTGCTCAACTTGTCTTTTGCTTACTTTCTCTGAGTTTTTAAACTAAAGTTGTAGAAGAGCATTGAGAACTGAAACCTGAGCCTCGTGAATATGAGGGACTAACACATCTTTATGGAAGTGCAAGTCTTCGGGTTCAGATGCAATGCACTCCATATTGCTAAAGCAATTAGTCAGTGCAATTACAAAGCTGACTTCTATCATCTTGGAGAAAGAGCTCAGAAAGAGAGAAACAGTCATGGGCTGGAGATGGGTCAGAACGGCTTCAAGTTTTGTGGGCTGGAGGAGTGGGGAAGTGATTTCAGAAACTGCAGACATATAAACTTAATGTTAAACCCTTAGTTAAATCTGAGAATAGATTATGAAAGCAAATGGTTTTCCAATACTTAGAATATAATGATCACTAGAAGTCAGCATGAATTCAAACAGAATGCCAAATCAGCTACATTTACACCTTTTAAAAAAGGGGTTATTGGCCTTTTTAGATGGAGGAAATAATAACTCACAGTAATTGAGCTCTATCTGCCAGACACCGTTCTAAGCATTCCATATGTGTTTCCTCACTTAATCCTCACAACAACCCATTTTATAGTTGAGAAAACTGGCTTAAAGTACTTGCCCGAGATCACACAATTAGCAAAGCCAGAAAAAAAATTAGTGTATTCTGGCCAAAACAATTTTCAAGATGATATTCCATGCTATTTTTGTAAATACGTTGTTTGAGTATGAGTTAGATGTTAGTGTAGTTGGTTAAGTTTGCTGCTCTGTATCAACTTAGAGAAGCCTTTAGGGGAGTGCATTGGAACGCTGCCCTTGGCCCTATATTGTTTTTGATTATTTATAAGATAATAAAGACATGGAAGACATGCTTATAAAATCCTCAGATTGTACAATCTGGGAGAAATAAACTAAAATTCAAGTGAACTATAACAATGATGAGAGTAAAGCTTTACATTTAGTTCAAAAAGTTAAATGTGCAATATAGAAATGGAGAAATGCTGACTTAGAACCTGTCCATTAGAGGTGTTATCAACCAAGAGTTTAATAATGGCTGCTAATATAATGGGTAACTAAAAGAACTAATGTAAACATAAACCCCCACGACACTGAGAACACATCAGCATCAATCAGCATACTGGTTGCTAGTCAGCTTACGTTACCACTGTATTCATTTTTACAGTCCACACTTTTAAGAGCTATATTGATGTAAAAAAATAATAAAGAGTATATATCTAGATAAAGCTGAAAACAATGTCATGTGACAAATTATGCTTAACACAACCAAGCAGAATAATGGTCTTCAAATATTTGAAAAGGTGTTAAGAGAATAATTGGTTTTTCTCCCCATTTTTATATGGATGATTTATTTATTTTTTGCTATTGATAACAATGTATTCATTTATGAAGTGTTATCCCTACTCACACCACACACCCAGGAAGTTGTGTTACTGGGTGGACGCAGTGCAAATATAAGATTAGGAAATTAACAGAGAATAACTGGTTTTATTCAGTATCATTGTAGAGGGTAGATAGAGGGTAGAGGTAAAATGAAGATAACAGCTATGAGGACTGCGCTACTGCATGTACAATATCTACAGTGGTACCTGGCTTATCCTAAGTGCTAAGTTTTAGCAATTTTCACAGTAATTAGATGAAAGAATTAACAATTAAGCTCCTACTTCATACTAAACACTGAAATTGAGATATCATACTTCATTAAATCCTTGCTATGACACTAGGAAATTTGTTTAACTGCTTTACAGAAAAGGAACCAGAGTTTCAGAATTGTTGCTTACCCACGGCTACACAGCTAATAAGTGATGGAACTGGGATTCACACCAAAGTTTCCCTGACTCCAAAGCCCATGTTCTTTATACTACTTCACTTCATTACCAACAACCTAACAACAATCTACAACAGGTTTTCTCATGAGGTAATGAGGTCCTTAAAATACCTGACTTGAGCAGTTTCAAAAAGCTGAACAACTGTCATAAAAAGGTGAGTCAAATATCTATGAATAATACTGTATGCAGGTTAAATACTTCAAAATACAAGACACCGCTGTGTTCAAGAATAATAATTTATTTGTGACGGATATCTTCCCACTAAATTTCCATTTTATAATACCTGCTAATATTAGCCAAATAACAGTAACTGTCTTATGATTACAATCAACTATCAGAACGATCGATAACTATTAACTATGTTATACTTTTGCATAAAAATATTTTTTACAGTTTCAGCATGAACACAAATAGAAGAAACTAAGTGAGCTGTCATATTAGCTTCTGCCCACTCACCCCATCTGTTTTCCCTCTTCTTATTTTGCTTTACGGAACCTTGATTTGATCTGTAAGATGCAACAAGATGTAGGGTGCAAAATATTAAGATTAAATATCAAAAAAAAAAATCTAACAACTCTAATTTTGTCTTTATGCTTCAATCAGAAATCTGAGAAAATAGTACATCATACTAATTCATAAATCAATTAGATATGTTTGTTGCTAATAGCTGTGAGTTGGCAAGCATTTCTAATATGTTTATTTGCAACATCTCAAATAGTCTTTGGGGGAATTATCTGTCACATATTTCATTCAAATGAAATTGTCACTATTGCTGAATGGAATCAAAAGATGGCATTTTAAAGGAATCTTGAGCCCAACCTGCCCTATTATTACAGACAAGGTAAAAATAAAGGCTCTGGAGGTTAGGTGACTTAACGGAGGGTTACTTCACGGTAACATCACAAGTTGATCTACCCTTTCTCTCCCTCTCCCTCAACTCCCCCTACATATACATTATCTCATTTCTTAGCAAAGCCTCTAATTATAAGAAGCTCTAACAGCAGCATTTTCATTCAACAAATATTTATTGAGTGCCTATTATCTGCTAGACTGTTATGAGAGACTCGGGTTGTACAGCAGTGACCAAAACAGACATGGCTATTGCTCTCTCCGGAGCTTAGAATGTGATATAGGACACACACATTAAACAAATATTCACATTAATAGCAAGGCAATTACAAATCATGAAAAGTGGTATGACAGAGTATACTGAGAGGAACCAATTTCAACTGAGGTTCACAGGCAAGGCACCTTTAAGGAAGCTAAAACCAAAGGATAAGTAGGAGTCAGGGAAGCAGAGAGAGAAGCAAAGAGGATTCCGGAAGACAAAACAAATCCAGCTAGTAAATACTTCAAAACGAAGCTCATCATTTAGTGTAGCCAGTGTCCTTTTTGTACTCAGTAAAGGCAAAAGTTAAGAGGTAAAACACTTTTCCTATTCAGAATAGCATAATATTTACCATGACTCCCTACCAGTAACAGGTTTTCCTGGTTCGATTAAGTTTTGTGTGCTAGGAATGCTAATGAATGCAGGGTCTTTTTTACTCCTGTTGATATGTACTGTATTCTTTTAGTATGTACAAAGAGCATATGGCCTTTTTCAACGCAATACTGACCAGAGTCCTGAAGTCATTATCCATATTCTACCTTGATACAGGCCTGACTTTGCTTAATAATTCTGATGTTGCTTTTATGTTGTATGAAAAATCCAAGTAACTTTGTTGATGGTTTTTAAAATCATAGTTTCTAGCAATTTCCTACATCTACTTATATATTTTCAAAAATGTAACTATTACCTTAGATTAATATAAATACTTTTCCTCCTAAAAGCTCAGTATTCAACTAAACTGTTGCTGGTAAAATTCAGCTCTTCTAGACCAGAGGTATTTGAATCTCAGTCTTTTCCGATGTCAGAGAGAACAGAGAGAGAGCACACCAAGTCTGCTCTCTGCTCAGGCACTGAAAAGTTTATCCAGTAACCAGATTACGGACTGCCAGTCTGGTGATGCTGTACAAATTTACGTTTGGCTTGATGTATCTTCATAACCTCTCTCTGCACCAGTGGTATCTGAGAAATCTGACTCATAGCCAATGAGCAATTTCTTACACACGGCCACTATAAACTAATCACACAAGTGGAGAAAACCTTCTTCTACACTGAAATTAAAATTAAAACATCTCCTAAGTACATTATCTCAAGTTTTTTCATTAATGAGACAACTGCTCCAAAAAGGCTCACACACACGTTCAATTTGAATTACATAATCAGAGACTCAAAGTACTATCTGCACAGATTATGAATCATAAGCATGATTATTAATAAATCAAATTAAAAACTGTACTAGCTAATAATTTCCCAATATCAAGTTCTGTAAAATCAGTTTCTTTTTAAAATGAGCAATTAACTCTAATATGGTAATATTTTCATCAACTTTAGAATGTCTTTTAAAAATGAGAACAAAATGTCCCTTAAGAAACATGCATTTAAATGACCATTCTTTTTTTCTGTATAAGGTTTTTCCAATTCTTATATAATTTAAAAAATTTAATATCCAAGAACTTGATTTATTAAGCTCTTTTGGGGGAGGCATGGCATTTTTTAGATTAAAAGCAATCCACTAAGAGAGAAATTTCTATTTTAAAGACGTCACCTCATGAAACTGAAAGCTTCTAAAATTTATGTATTTAAAAGACTCACTACGACCTGAGATGCTTAAAACATTCATTTCAAGATAATAAGCCAGTCAACATTCTTGAATCTGAGTCATCCTAAAAAGTTAAAAGCTATATACCAAATTATAGAACTGAGGATGGAAAATTGGCTTGTCAAATATTCAAGTTCCTCTGATCAGGCCAACCACATCTACATTACCTACCGAAGCAAAACCTAACATGAAGGCTTCTGTGACACGTTTTAAGTACTTTAATAAAAGTTGTAACTTTTTTTTTGGCTGAATGTCCATGCCAGCTCTGAATCCAGATCCTAACACAGAAGGAGGAAAGGGTTCCTTTATTAAGTAAAACTGGCCTAGATCTCGGTGGGGGAACTTTATGGATGCTTTCAGCCACAAATCCAGAGGTGTCCTCACAGCCTTAAATTTACTAAGTAAGCTTGATCTAAAGAAAATCATAGCCGCTAAAACTTTAGTAACTGCAGCATTAAGTACAAAGGAGAAACAGTATAAGAGGAACACGCTAACGTTTTCTAGGGTACAAATTACGGTATTTTAAAAGTTTTCGTTTCATTTGCCTCTACAGCTCATTAAGGCTGTATCGAACAAAGTACCAGTTCAGGGTGTAACTTATCCTCCCTAATCAAAGATGACACCGATAGTCTTATTTCCTGTGGGGATGGGTGTGGTTGAAGAGACAGTTACGTCCAAGCCATCAATCTGTGTATGGAAAAGTCTGCAGCTCTCACACACGCTGTCGCTCGATTTATACTCGTGCCTGCACACGGCAAGGCCTATGCTTCTGACTGCGATGACTTCAAATAAAATATCCAACAGGCAATCGAATACTATGGAGTTATTTTTACTGCTCAAAGACGCAGTCGCGCTCCTCAGTGTTTCGTCTTAAGAAAACCCTCCCGGGGATGAGACCGACTCGGAGCTACGCCGCAACTTGCAAAACTAAAGAGTCAGGAAATTGGGGTGGGGGCTTACGTTCTCTAAGCGCCGTCGACTCACTCTTTGCGACGCGTACAAGGTAAAGTGGTGAAAAGAAAAGGGGAAGGCTCATCCAAAATTCGTCAGCGTGAGTGCCGCCAATCTGGCGTTGGGAGCTAGTTGGGAGGACCCGGTAAGAGACTGGGTCCGAGAGGCCGGGCGCGGTGGTCGCCGGCGGAGCGTGACTCCAAGTTGGCATCTGCGCCCACGCCGGAACTTGGCCCCATCTGGCTGCAGCGCCGGCGCCCCTGCTCACAGCGGCGCCCACCGCCCGCTCCTCCCGCCGCGCGCTCTACCAATTTCCCGCCCAACCCCGGCGGCCGCCGCCCAGCCCCGCGCGGGATCCGAGTTCCTCCGCCACCGCCGCCGCCGCCGCCGCGTGCGGGTGGGTGGGGGAGGGGAGGCTGAAGCCGCCTCCGCCGCCTCACCCGACGTGCCGGGAGAACAAAGCGGCAGCCGCTGCGGCGCTAACTTTTTCGGTGTCTGTTCCGCTCTCCCCGAGGCGACTACTTACAGAGGCGGGCTCCGCCGGTCATGAGAAACTCCGCGCCCGCCAGCGTCTGGGTCCCGGACCAGGCGCCAGCGAGGCTTCACGCGCCTCGCAGGATCCCGCCCGCCGCAGGCGCCCCTTCCTCTGTCCCTCCCTCCGCCCTGTCCCGTCCTGAGGCCCGAGGGCGGGGGGGCAGGGGCGAGCGAGGGGCGGGGGCGTGCGGTCGGCGCGGGGCCTGCCGGGAGCTGTAGTCTCCTCGCGAGCTCGAAGCGGTGGTAGCAGCGCGGGGAAGTTGCTCACTGGCTTGACACCACGCGCGGGCAGCAGGAGCTCCTGGTGCTCTCAGGCTCGCTCTGCACCCTCCGAGGTCCTGGCGTCCCCATGAGCAATGGGGAGCGGGGCGCGACCGTGCACTTATTCCAGTTACGCACTGTACTTGATACCCATTATTGCTACTGAACTGCCTTTTTCTCTTATGTCGCCCGCTCTGATGTAGGCGATGGTTGTCAGGGGGCAAGAGGTGACAAGTTGGACACGGGACTTGTAAAGGGTCTATAGTAGAGAGCAGTTTTCACCCTGAGGTATCGTCGCACTTCTCCACCTGTTTCACTCCCGAGTGTTTGCCCTCCAGCTGGCAGTTTGGCTCAGGGGCCCCGGGCGTTCCACACCCAGGCGGATACGTCCGGAGCCCTTCACCTAAAGCGGAGTAAATGGAAGTCTCTACTTTCAATGTGTTGTGTGTATCCTACTTGTCCATCTTTAAATTCGAGTGTGTCCCCTACCATCAGAGTGAAGTGCAGCCAAGAATCACCGAACCTAGGTTTCCAAGTGACATTGACAAGGGTGACAATGCCGGGTGAAGGGGGACTCGGGTGAGATGAGATCTAGAGGGAAAATACACTAGGTGTTAAATTATACATATTTTATGTGAGGGAAAAGCGTGAGCAGCTGACACCCATTGTCCCAGAAAAGACCCAGGTCTCCTTATGTCCAAATTTCATGCCCAGTATATCTCAATTAAATTATATTGAAACAAGCAGATGGGTTGCAGGCAATAATCCATCCATCCCCATGCAGAGGTCGAGGGCAGTTTTTGAGAACAGAGAGAAAAGAAAGCTAAGTGGGTCCCTACTTTTTATACCAAGTCATAAATCTTACTGGATGTCCCTGGATTTAAACTTAAGCGGGAATTTTTTAATAATTTATATTAAAGACCGGGCAAGTAAAATTCCGTATAACTCTGATCTACTCCGAAGCTATATTTTAAAAAGATGTTTCTGAAACATTTTTTTAAATTAGAAAATACTAGTTGTCTCACATTCAGTAATATCTAATTCAGTCTAATTATATTTTGTAGTCTTATTCTGCTATCCTTTTACTTTAAAATTGAAAGTAAATTCACTCAAGTTTCTTTAAAAAAAAAAGCAAAACCGAAAAATGCTCTTACCTAACTTTGCCTTTTTCTTCCTTCCACTTCACAACTGACATTTTAGTCCAAACCCAAATATCCTCTCTCAGCAAGATTCCCAGGATCTCATTGGAGCAGTTTACAGCCAGTCCCATCTCACTAGTGACTTCCATTTTCACTCGTGGTCCTTAAAGAGACAGAAGTTACTCTTTCTAGAAGTAACTTTTCTAAATGAAGCAAGCTGCTATTTTACAGAGGTGCAAGGATTTGTGTATATGAGAATATATATATGTGTATATACATATATATTATATATACGTATAAACATACATACATTTACATTATATATACACATGCATACGGTCATTTCATTTCCACTTTTCCACTTCTCTTTTGAAAAATAAAATCATCTCCTTTCAAATCACTGAAAGGTGAATCTTTCAATAATACATTTAAGTGTAAGACTGTCTTTGTCCCTGTAATTTTTTTGCTTGACATGAACTACAGTTTCCTCAGGACATTCCATTCCTATGCCAAGAGCACTGAAGGGTAAAGATTAGGTTTAATACGTGCATGTGAGATTTTTATCCTTGAGAGAAAATATAATCAGAATGACCAAGATGGAAAAGATTTTTCTTCTTGGTGCTTTTTGAAAACTAGGAGCTCAGTGTTCCTCTTCTGTGACTGTAGTTGCAAATCTTGCGCTAGAGTTACTGCCCCCACCCCTTGTACTTAATGGTTAACAACACAACCATTCACACATGTTATTTAATAGAAGCAAAGAAAGTCAACACTGTTGTGACCTAGGGTAGCAGAGTTACTTAAGTCAGAATCCTAAATGCAGAAAAACATGATTTGTTAAGGCCCCACTGGAAGAAACAGTCATTATTTCAAAACTTGAGGTGGTTTTAATTTATAGAACGTGATTACTGGAAAATTATTTTGGTTTTGTGTCTTTCTTCATGACCTTGAAAGATAGGTGAAAAATTCAGAAAGCATTTGGGTATCAATATAGAGTTAGTAAAATAGTTATTGGAAAAAATGCTTCAGGATCTATTTCTTTTTCAGCAGAGATATACTCGATATATTCTTCAAAATGTCCTTCCTCAGTTTCCACTGCCACTACCCTGGTCCAGACCCTCCATATCTGGATTGCTGCAAGAGATTTTCGTTGGTCTTCTAGACTAGGATGAACTATTATACCCTTGGAACTCTCTTTTCTGATTTGCAGGCTGTCAATAATTGTTCTGTGCTCTGGTAGCCCTTGATGGATAATTCTCATGTCACTTATCACATTTGATTGTGGATTGAGTATATAGCAGATGCCCCTGTGCTCCCCTTATCTGCCCTTCCCCTTAGTGAACTTGTAGAAGCCCATAGTCTTCTGCTTGGATATAACCCCTACAGATAATATCTATACCTAATATTCATTATATTATTTGAACACCAGCTCTGGGTGAGGCACATTCATCCATTTTTTTTATAGCTTTCTCTGTTTAATCCATATAACACCTCCCTTGTCTTTTTTTTTTTTTTTTTTTTTTTTTTTTTGCGGTATGCGGGCCTCTTACTGTTGTGGCCTCTGCCGTTGCAGAGCACAGGCTCCGGACGCGCAGGCTCAGCGGCCATGGCTCACGGGCCCAGCCGCTCCGTGGCACGTGGGATCCCCCGGACCTGGGCACCAGCCCGCGTCCCCTGCATCGGCAGGTGGACTCTCAACCACTGCGCCACCAGGGAAGCCCCCCTCCCTTTTCTTTATTTGCACTTATATGTAACTTTATATACTTTACTATTTGATTATATATTTTCAATATATGCAAATATATTTATATTTGCATATTTATATATACAGATATATTTATAACACAGTGTATAATCAAAGAGAGGTGTGGTGAGGATGGTTGGACTAAAAGGAGAATTAGAAAACTCTGGTAACTAAAAGGAGTGGTTACTGCCTATGTTCTACCTAGGATTTCATATGGTGTCCTTAAAGTTTAATATCAGGTAATTTGCAATAAAAAAACAATTACCTTGCTCATTCACAATAATTCCTGTTTATCACTGTGGTTGCAGAGAAAGAGGTTTCCCAAGAAAGACGTAATGTACAAATGTGCTTCTGGATTTCATTCTAATTGAGTATTAATTAAAAACCTCTGCTTGAAATACTGTAAACTGGTTATAACATATATAAAAGGCCAATTGAGAAAGAGAATAAAGGGGCTACAGACCTGGGTAGGGAGCCAGTATTAAAATTAATTTTTGTACCATCACTGAGCAGAGCAGCAGAGTTAGGGAAGTGGGCCCCCCCTCACGCACAGTCTGGAAGCTGCACCAGCCCTGAGGAACCAGCTGGAAGGAATGGTTTGGAGTAGGACTTTGATGACGGAATCCAACCTAGGCTCTGCCAATTAGCAACTGCATGTTACTTAATCTCACTAAGAATAGGTTTCTTTACATTTGAAATAAGGGGAGATAATTACTCACCCTATAGGGTTGTTGTGAGAATTAAATGAAAAAAAAATGCATCGAATGCAGTACACCTGTAATGGGCATTAAAAGTAGTCTGCCTGAGGATGCATTGTGAGGTTACCTTTTATCAAGCTGTGTGACCATGGGCAAGTTAACCTCTATATGCTTCAGTCTCATCGACTGTTAACTTGGTTTATAGTAGTCCTTCCCCCATGAGTTGTATAAAGACTAAATGAGCTAACACATGGAAAACATTTTTAAAAACTCACATGGTGAATGCTCAGTAAATGTTAGCTATTATTATTCATGTTGAAGAGTTAGAGTTCTTACATCCCCACATCTGCTGTTGTGGCAGAACAGAGAAAGAAAAGTTGCTGAGCTTGAGTGTATGGAGGGAAATTTAAAATAATAACAAAGAGTTTAAAAGGAACAGGAATCCCTATGGCTATACAATGAATTCCTTTTCATTTCATCAAAGGAAGATCCTCAACTGACCAGAAACCATCGCTGCAACATTTTCTACGCTAGTAGTTTCATGTGTTCCAGTGCAGGATGAAATCACTGAACAGTTTTATGTTTGGTGGTTTTACTTTTAATATAGTTAGACTATAATGACCTGAACATTTTACTATAAATTGTACTCTGACCATAACATCTCAAATTTCAAAATCTCAAGTCTTTCCAGAAAAAATTATGACTATACAACCCTAGACTTTACATTGTATCATAGTCACTTAAATGATGATGATGGAGTGTTTAGCTGAAAGCTGATTATTGTTAATTTAGTTTGTCTTTTTTTCCTAGATTCTCCTTGAAACATTACAGTCCTTGATGTATTGATTTAATAAACATTTTGAAAGGCTACTATGTGCAAGACAACTGATAGGATCTATAGATGAAACAACTCCTGTTCTCAAGAATCTAAAGTTTATTAAGTGAGATATATGAAAATCTATTAAACAGAGAAGAGAGTAAAATAAATAAGTAGGAGGAGAAATAAGCAGGAAATGTCAGAGAAATACAAGACATAACCCCTGACCTGGGGAAGCCTAAATGCATACAAAAAGAAGATTTTAGCTGGGCTTTGAAGAAAGAATAGGATTTGGGAATATGGGGGAGAGGAATGGGAGAAAAAAGAAAATTCTAGGTAGAAGCCACAGTTGAAAAGGCACATAGGTGTGAAAACATGGGCCACATTTGTGGATCAAATAGTTCAGTTAGCTGAGCCGTAGGATTTTCTTTTTCTCACACATTTAAAAAAAAATGAGATATGATTCACAAACTAAGTTCACTTTTTAAATGTGTACAGTCTACTGGTTTTAGTATATTCACAAAGTTACACAACATCACACTACCTAATTTCAGAATATTTTCCTCACCCCAAAAAGAAACCTCATACCTGTTAGCAGTCCCTCTCCAGTTCAGACGTGGTGGGTCCACCCACCCAGCTCCCAGTGGAGTCACGGTGCTTGCTGTTGGAAGCCCCCTGGGTGGGCAAGCACAGGACGGTGAGTGGGGTGGGAGTGGGATACTGGCAAGGCACCTGCTGCACCTGCTGCACATGGCTTTAGTCTCTGTCTCACAAATCTGTATCTCTAGCCTCCATCTCCTTCTGCAATCCCTGGAATGTTCCACAGAGAGACCACAAATTCAAAGTGTCCCTAAATGAACTCACCTTTCCTTGAAACATCTTCCTATCTCCACTCCTAGTGCTTAGTACTAACATCTGTTTGGTCATCCAAGACAGAAACTTCTTAACTCCTTTTCCCTGTTCTCCAAATCCAACTGGTGACCAAGTCCCATCAATTTCATACCATCACATCTCTGTGTTTTATGCCCTTTCTTCTTTTCCATGACTGCTGTCTCAGTTCAGGCCTTCATTATCTCTCACCTGATCTACTGAAATGACCGTCTAAGAGATTTCCCTGCTTGAATCTTCTCTTCTTTAATCCACTATCCACTCTGCCATCAGAGTGATAGTTCTAAACTGCAGAATTTGATCATATGATTTCCTGAGCCTAAAATTCTTCAGTAGCTAACCAAATGTCAATAAAGACTTTTTAACATGGCATGTAATGTCCCTCCTCCTGGTTTCTCTTAATGCTACTCCTCATTCCTCACATATCTAGCAACTTAAGCAGTGGTGGACTGCTGGCCGTTCCCCAGTGTGTTTTTGCCCAAGTGATACCCGTCTCCCCCTTTTCTACCTCGTAAGCAATTCCAAGACTCATTCAGTTCAGTCTCTCCTCTATGTCACCTTTCCTGTCTACTTCAGTCAGATGGTAATAGCCATTCCTTTCTTTGTGCTCCAAACTTGTCCCTTTCGTATTTATTTATTTTTTATTGAAATATAGTTGATTTACAATGTTGTGTTAATTACTGCTGTACAGCAAAGTGATTCAGTTATACACACATACACATACACACACACATATATATATATAGAGAGAGAGAGAGAGAGACATTCTTTTCTGTGTTCTTTTACATTATGGTTTATCATAGGATATTGAATATAGTTCCCTGTGCTATACAGTAGCCTTGCTGTTTATCCATTCTATATATAAAAGCTTACATCTGCTCACCCCAACCTCCCACTCCATCCCTCCCCAACACCCTCCCTCTTGGCAACCACTGGTCTGTTCTCTATGTCCATGATTCCAAGCACATTCCTTTCATAGCTCCTGTGATACTTTATGGCACAACTCTCTTACTAAACTGTAAGCTACTTGAGAGCAGGGGCCATACCTAATTTCCTGTGTCCCTTGCAGAGTGCCTTGCACAGTCTTAGTGCTCCACAGACATGGTTGAATACTAGACATCTGGGAGTCACTGCATAGGGCACAGAATGCAGATATGAGAAGGGATGAAATTACCCTGTAGGAAGACCAGAGACAGGAATTACATTTACTGAGGTCCTATGATGCTGAAGGAGGCATGATTCTAGGCTTAATTCTGTCCTTTTCACTAATCATATGAGGACTGAAGGAGGTCCATCCTATTTGGCAATAATAAGTTTATAATTTGTTGACTCTGGTGAGAGAAGTGCCAGGAGAAAATTGAGGGCTAAAGCCAAACTGCAATGAATTTAGGAGACAAACAGAAGATAAAAAGAGGACATAGAGAGTACACTGGCAGTTCTCAGATTTCAAGGACCAATAAATTTACAAAAAAACAGACTGAGTTGCCAACTTCTTGTTTTACCAACAGAGAACATTAAAATAAAGCAAGAACTCAAAATCACTAATCCTTAGGGAAATGCAAATCAAAACTACAATAAGATACTGCCTCATACCCATCAGGATGACTACTGTCAAAAAACAGAAAATAACAAGTGTTGGCAAGGATGTGGAGAGATTGGAATGCTTATGCACTGTTGATGGGAATGCAAAATGGTGCAGCTGCTATGAAAAACAGTATAGCAGTTCCTCAAAAATGAGAAATGGAATTACCATGTGATCCAGCAATTCCACTTCTGGGTATATATATCCAAAAGAACTGAAAGCAGGGTCTCAAGGAAATCGCTGACAAAATGAAAAGACAACCTACTGAATGAGAGAAAATATTTGCAACTGATGTGATAACTAAGGGGTTAATATCCAAACTATATAAACAGCTCATATAACTCAATATAAAAAAAATGATTGAAAAATGGGCAGAAGACTTGAATAGACATTTTTCCAAAGAACACATACAGATGGCCAAAAAGCACATGAAAAGATGTTCAACATTGCTAATCATCAGAGAAATGCAAATCAAAACCACAATGAGATATCACCTCACACCTGTCAGAATGGCTTCATCAAAAGGTCTATAAATAACAAATGTTGGTGATGATGTAGAGAAAAGGGAACCCTCATACACTGTTGGTGGGAATGTAAATTGGTGCAGCCACTATGGAGAATTGCATGGAGGTTTCTCAAAAAAAACTCCTAAAAATAGAACTACCATATGATTCAGCAATTCCACTCCTGGATAAAACAAAAACACTAATCTGAAACGATACATGCACCCCAATGTTCATAGCAGCATTATTTACAGTTGCCAATATATGGAAGCAACCTAAGCATCCATCAACTGATGAATGGATAAAGAAGCTGTGGTATATATATATATATATACAATGGAATATTACTTAGCCATAAAACGAATGAAATTTTGCTATTTGCAGCAACATGGATGGACCTGGAGGATATTATGCTTAGAGAAATAAGTCAGACAGAGAAAGACAAACACTGTATGTTATCGCTTGTATGTGGAACCAAAATATAAAACAAATGAATGAATATAACAAACCAGAAACTACTATGTATAAAATAAGCAAGCTACAAGGATATATTGTACAGCATGGGGAACATAGCCAATACTTCCTAATAACTTTAAAAGGAGCATAATCTATTAAAATATTGAATCACTATGTTGTACATCTGAAACTTATCTAATATTGTAAATCAACTATACTACAATTTTTTTTAAAAAGGTAGGGTCTCAAAGAGACCCATGTTCATAGCAGCAAAAGCCACCCGTGAATGAATGGATAAATAAAATGTGGTATAGACATACAACTGAATATTATTCAATCTTTAAAATGAAGGAAATTCTGATGCATGCTGCAACATGAACCTTGAGGACATCATGCTAAGTGAAATAAGCCAGTCCCAAAAAGATAAATACATCCAAGGCAATATATGATAATTTGTTGAGTATTTACATATGTGCTAAGCATTTTATACTCAATATCTTATTCAATATAAACAACATTATCAAGAGTTTAAATAGTAGGCATTGTAAACTCTACCCATAATTCTCCCTTATGAACACCAAATAAATAGATTACTCTCAAAAGAAAAGAAGACAAATACTGTATGATTCCATTTACATGCGATACTTAGGGTAGTCAAGTAGTCAAATTCATAGAGACAGAGGTAGAATGGTGGCTGCCAAGAGCTGGAAGGAGGAGGGAATGGGAGTTATTGTTTAATGGGTCCAGAGTTTCAGTCCTCCTAGATGAAGAGGGTTCTGGAGATAGATGAGGTGGTAGTTGCACAACATTGTGAATATACTTAAAGCCACTGAACTGTAATCTTAAAATGGTTAAGATGGTCAATTTTATGTTATGTGTATTTTGCCATAACTAAACAACAACAGAGCATGACAGTAAAAAACAAACTCAGGAAGCTACACCAATTATTATGTTAATTAAGAATATGTAGCATCAAATATGAAGGAAGAGTATAAGAATAAATAAATAAAGCTTTTGATTAAATGCAATTACTTTATTAATAAAACATTTTTTTCCCTTAATTTTCTCATTTTGTAACAGACTGAATAAGCATAGTCATGCACAGGCATTAACATGGAACCGACATTTGAGAACTAATGCTGTTAGTTATATTAAAAATGGAAGTGAAGGGAAAGAGGGCAATAATTAAAGAAGGTAGCAGGGTCAAGGGAAGATCATTGCCGGCCGTTATTGGTTAAGCTGTACTATTAGGTACTATGATGAGTCACATATTTCATCATATTTCTGGCAGGCACTACTTTGAATAATCATAAGGTATTTGTTTTCAGACATTCAATATTTTATTGAGAACTTAGTATGCTGCCAGGTCCCTGATCTTGTAAGGATTATATTACCAAAATCTTTTACACATAAAAGCATATGCTAAAGGTGTGTGTGTGTGTGTGTGTGTGTGTATGTGTGTGTACTATAAAATAGTAGTGTTAAGTAATGCTGCATAACTTAATAAAGATGAACATGAAATACCAGCACACAGAGATGTATGTAATCAAGCTATTATCTAGCTACTATATCATGTTTCCTTCATATTTTCAGTCTCTAAAAATCCTGAATAATAATTTTTACTGTATCCTATATATATATGGCATGGTCCTGAGTGCCATGTTTCCTGTCTGAGCCATTAGCTTGTTTTCTGATTGGTGTTCAATTTCTCTATTCTAAGAGTAGAATTGAAAAGAGGGGACAATTTTGGGGGTGTGGGAGGGATGGATTGGGAGTTTGGGATCAGCAGATGCAAACTATCATATATAGGATGGATAAACAACAAGGTCCTACTGCATAGCACAGGGAACTATACTAAATATCCTGTAATAAACCATAATGGAAAAGAACACAAAAAATAATCTATATATATATATGCATAACTGAATCACTTTGCTGTACAGTAGAAATTAACATGACATTGTAAATCAGCTTAACTTTAATAAATTATAGAAAGAAGGAAGAAGGGGACCATTTGACTCAGAGAAGAATGCAGATGCATAGTTCTCTTACAGCCACTTCCTTGGCTTATGAAATTTCCTCCCAGCATCTTTCTCAGATTACAACTTTGCTTCTTCCTAGTTTGTAATTTATATTTTACCCTGGACTATCAGAGGGATTTTCTTGGAGGACCAAAAAAATATATCATGAAAGGCAATTATTCAATCTCTTTTGCTTTTTTTACAGATCTCTAGATTCAAACTTTAGTGTTCACCATAATAGATATATGTGACTTTCTGAGTGAAAACCACAGAAGATCAAGGTTTGGCTAGCGACAGAAGGGGATTAGTTTTACTAAAATTATATGCTGAATAATTTAAGCTCCTTTTAAAGGGAAATTTAGGTACACTATTGGCCTGGTGCTGATGATGAGCTCTGTTGAAATGCTTTTTTTTTTTTTTTTTTTTTGCCTTACGCGGGCCTCTCATTGTTGTGGCCTCTCCCGTTAAGGAGCACAGGCTCCGGACGCGAAGGCTCAGCGGCCATGGCTCCCGGACCCAGCCGCTCTGCGGCATGTGGGATCTTCCCAGACTGGGGCAAGAACTCGTGTCCCCTGCATCGGCAGGGGGTCTCTCAACCACTGCGCCACCAGGGAAGCCCTGAAATGCTTTTTTAAACATTAAAATTGAAGGTGAATTAGTTCATCTAATTTATTACAGTCTGAACAACGGAGTATATATAAACAGTAGGGTTGAAAGGATTTTTTATGACCACAGTCTGTACTGCCTTAGAATTACTAAAATACTCAATATTCTTGGCTAATGTTTTCAGATACATAAATAAAGCAAACAGCATACATTCATCCTATCCTAAATTTAGGCAAAAATAAAGATATATATAGGAACGTATGTGGTTTAAGGCAGAATTTGGGTTATGGTATTATGTTGCCACTTTCTATTATTATTATTAATAACTATTTGTGGCATTGTCAGCTTGGTTTTTTTAATGACTGCCGCTGTTTTCTGTGAATCTGTGCCATTTTTATTTGCTTTCTTAACGTTCTATTTTTGAATCCTGTGGAAAGAGATTTTAGAGGCTCTCTTCCTCTTTCATTTGAGACTGCTGGGCTTAACTGAATCTTAAAAACAAGCATTTTGGGGGAGGTATGACTTGAAAATTACTCTTCAAACGATTGTTCTTTCATGAAAAGTCAGAAAGGGCCTAATTAACAATCACAATTTATACTGGTTCAAGATTACACAATTGAGAGAAAGAGTGCTTTTACAGTTAATTCTGATTGTGGTCTGTGTAGCCTGATCAGTAGAAAAACCTCACAATTTCCTGTCATTAAAACATAGGTAAATAGGATGTAATACCTCAGAAAACCCGTAAATGACCCCAAAGCAAATGGCAACTAAGTGCTTTGGTCTTGACTTTAGATTATATTAACTTACATTTTAGTATTTAATTTTAATACCTACGGTATTAGATATCTGTTTAAAGGACAGAAAGCAACACAAAATGAGTACTCTGCTTAAAACTTGGAAATAAAATAATTTCAAAAGGTTTCTGGTTTTACGCTCAGTAAACGCTTACCTCAACATATTCAAAATTAGATTTTACCACCTGCTTAAATTTTCTCCTTTGAACCTGGAAAAGCCTGTAGGTTAAAGTGTGCTGCCTGCATTGAGTTGACTTTGCATGCCCCTGGGCAGGTTCTGTAACCTCCCTGTGCTTTAATTTTCTTAACAGTAACACTGAGGATAATAATATCTCTCATCGTATGAATTTATAAGAATTAGAGGATCTTGAAAAACATATTATTGACACACCTAACCTCTTTAATCATATTCTCAACTTACACCATAAAATTTTAGCTAGTAACTTTGAATGGAAACAAGTTCTCAAGCTAACAGCTTTTTGTCTTCCACGTATTATCATTAATAGATTCCAGAAATTGGTGCCTTTTCACCTATTTGATCCTATAAGGTACAAAAAAAACGCACAGAATTTTTTGAATAAAAAGTGAAAATGTATACACTAAGTATATATAGTCTCCATAACAATCAGTTGCTTGAACGTTCGCATTACAGTCAATTTTGGTAGTGTGTGGATCAGAGCTGTCTATTCTGTGAGCAGTAAAGAGATGATGTTTCTCTTTGGTTCTTCATCTTTTGATTCTCTTTGCCCTCATATCCTTGAATGGATTAAAATTCCTTACTAGAGATTCATTTCTATGGATCTTGAAGACTTTTGGTTTTCAGAGCCCACAGAGAAAAATTGGTTAAAAAAAAAAAAAAGAAGCACAAAATTAGTAAAGGAGTGAAAAGAATTTTGTTTGGGGCCAGGATTAGTGTTGGTGAAAGGAATCAGGGTTTATGGGGAATGTTCTCCTTCCCTTCTTTGAGGGGCGCATAAACTTATTCTAAAGGGCTGGGATGGGAGAAAAGCAGAGGAAAGATTTTTTTCTTAACTTTTGTTGCCACCTTGACTTGACCTCTGATCTGGTGAAAGGAGTTGGGAAGATTTGCAGGAAATCTGGATTCCTGAGATTTCTAGGGAACAGCAAAAGTCTGACTCTGTACTGCGGAAGCAAACATTTTAATTTTTTACTCCATTTTTGAAAGCAGTGGTGGACAGATGTGGGCAGGGATATACTGTGGGCCTCTTTATATTCTCTGTGGGTTTTGCTAATGTATTTCTCAGAGTGTGTGATTAATGCAGTGGTTCTCAGCCCTGCTACAATCACCTGGGGAGTTTTAAAGAAATGTGATGTCTGCACCACAGATCAGGCTAATCATATCAGAATCTCCAGGGGTGACACCCAGGCATCTTTTTTTTTTTTTTTTTTGTAGACAGTCTTGATGTGTTATCTTTATTTTGTATTTCATGGTGTAAAACCAGTGAATATAACTAAAGTATTAGTGGACTGGATGAAAAGAAACTGGTTATTAGGCAAGAACAGGGGTTGTAGTTACCCATGACTACTTTTAGCTATGCAGATTAATATATTCTGCAGGTTTACAGCTCAGCACCTTCACCTTTTTTCACTGGTATTTCATGTAAGGCTTCAACCACTGTAATTTTTCCTGATGATGAAGCTTGTCCTTGGGAATTGGATGCATTGCACTCATATTCTCCGGCATCTTCCTTACTAAGAAGGAGATACCAGCACCCAGCCAGTTACTTCATGCTTTTCTGGGCCACCCCGGGTCTGAATGGCCAGGTTGCCTCGGTCACCAAGCAAGAGTTCTGCTCTTTGAACTCCATAGTGACCCCTTTTAACCTTGTTCCAGTTGAGGACAGGGGTTGGGATTCCGATGACCTCGCAGCTAAAAATACAGAACGCTTCACGATTTGCGTGTCATCCTTGCGCAGGGGCCATTCTAATCTTCTCTGTATTGTTCCAATTTTAATATATGTGCTGCCGAAGAGAGCACCAGGCATCTTAATTAAAAAAAAAAAAAAAAAAAAAAGCTTTTTAGATGATTCCAATACGTAGTCAAAGTTAAAACCATTGGCTTAATGTTTTAGTTCTCCTGGGTAAAATAGCCTTAACACAGGAGTTATCAAATGTTTTACTCCTCTACATCAGTAACAGTTATTGAGGGCCTCTAATAGCTTTTGTTTACATGGGTTATGTCTATTAATATTTATTGTATTGAAAATTAAAACAGACATTTTATAAATATTCAATTATGGATTTATTTTAAAACAACAAAAGCATTACAAGTTAATAACACATTTTTATGAAAAAAATTGTTATGCTTTCTAAAACAAAAAGGATTTCATGAGAAGATTGGCATTTTTTAACATTTAAAAAATGTTACCGACTTATTAGAAAACACCTGGATTTGTTTATGCATTCAATCTGCTATGACATGTTATTTTGGTTGAAGTATATGAAGAAAATGCAGCCTCACATGGACATGTAGTAGGAAAAGGAAGGAGTATTTTAATCGCCTCTTCAGATAATTATGGATAATCTTTTTTGTTACTAAAACAAAACATGACAAATAATAATGTCATAAAAGTTAGTTGTAATGCAGAATCTGAAACTGTATAAATAAACATTTTTACTCCATTACATTAAAATCCATTGGTCTCTCTTATACTTTGAATGGACCTTTTCTCTGTGATTGGGCATGGAGCATTTGGAAAACATTTGTTCACTGAGTTATACAGATATTCCAAATGTTGAACATTTTATTATAAACTATTTTAAAAATCACATTTTTTAAAATAACTGACTTTGTCAGGAAAGTTGTTACATGTCAAGAAACTGTCAAGCTTATGGAAGCAGATACAAGTTTTCCAAAATTCCAGTTTTCACTTGAAAGATGCAGTTTTATCACTGACAAAAAATACTGTCAGTTATTGTCCTTGAAGGCCTAGGCACACTTCATTCATTTTCAAACAAATGTCTTCCAAATAGCCAAGTCTGAATAATCAGGATATCAGTCAATTATTCTTTCAAGTAAAAGTAGAATTTTATGAAAAAAGCAGGTAGCTCATCTCACATCTCAAACAATTGTACACGTGCTTTTCCTTGAGTATGTATTTGTCCTTCAGTATGTAGCATCTGGTAGAAGCACTTTATTTGTATCTCCCATTTTGTCATGCGGAATATTAAAAGATTCATAATCTCAACTTCTGCTTCTGGTCAAGATGGAGTAACAGACTGGATTTATTATCTTATCTTCAAATATATATATCAAACAGTGATGCTCAAATATTGGAAAACAGACATCACAGGAGAGTCATAAAAAAGGAAAACAAATGAGATGAGCTGGATGCTTTCCCCATCTTGATGTCTTGAGAGATTTCCCAGGTTGGAGGAATCCAAACAGAGCTGGGTGGTCTCTATTAGATGAAAAGACAGAGTTGAGAACTTGGGAAGGTCAAGTGGCTAGAATTTGCAGAGTATGGGAGGAGAGAGAGGGAGCTTCCAGGAGAGAGTGCTTCAGGGATCAGTAAAGGTTTCTCCATAAGTCTTCAGCTGAGTTCAGATCAGCACATGCATGTGAGGAAACTACTCAAGGTGGGGGAAAGATCTACTGAAAAGGAGCAAACATAACAAGCCTGAGAGCACAGATAAGGTTAGGAGTGTTTTGTGTTTCCACCAGTTAGAGTGGAAAAGCCTCAAAATACCAGGGAAAAAGTAGAATATCCAGAGAGTATCGCTTCTGTAAAGTGTCAAATTATACCAGGATTACAGGCTGCTCTGCTCCAGTCTAAGAAAACTGGAAAGCAAGCCTCCAGAGGACCAAACTATTTCCAACTCAACTGTGTCTCAGAACAAAGATCAAGAATATTTAAAGGATGCAAATATGCCCAGCACCTCCCAAAAAAGTAAAATTCACATCTGGTATCTAATAAAAAAATTACCAGGCATGCAAAGAAATAGGAACCCACAATGAGGAGAAAAACCAATCAATAGAAATAGACACAGAGATGACACAGATGATAAACTGGCAGACAAGGATATTAAAACAGTTGTCATACCTATATCCCATATGTTCGAGAAGGAAGAGGAAAGGTTGAGCATGTTAGGGAAAGATATGGACAGTATAAAGAAAATCTAAATCAAACATCCAGAGAAAGAAAAAAGCATGTCTGGGATGAAGAGTACATTGAATGGAATTAACAATGGTGACAACAAAGATTAGGCACTGCAAAAGAAAATCTTAGTAAACTGGAAGACACAGGAATAGAAAAAATACAAATGAAATAGACAAAGAAAAAACAGGAAAAATAAACAGAGCACTGGTGAACTGTTGAAAAGCTTCACACAACTTAATATGTGTGTAATTGGAGTCCCCAAAGCAGGAGGGGGCATAAAAATACTTGAAGAAATAATGGCTAAAAATGTTCCAAACTTGATGAAAACTTAAAACCCACTGATCCAAGAAATTCTATGAACCCCAAGCACAAGAACATAAAGAAAATTCCACCAAGGCATGTCATAATCAAATTGTTTAAAAGCTGGGATAAAGAGAAATCTTAATACAGAGGCATGTTACATGCAAAGGAACAAAGATTAGGATGACAGCTGATTTCTCATCAGAAACAAGCAAGAAGACACTGGAGCAACATCTTTAAAGTACTGAAAGAAAAAGATCTGTCAACATAGAATTCCATGCTGAGAAAAAATATCTTTCAAAAACAAAGGCAAAATAAAAAATTTGTATTCGGCATACAGAAATCACCACCATACCTTCACTACAAGAAATATTAAAGGACATACTTTATGCAGAAGGAAAATGAGACCAGATGAACATATGCATCTACACAAAGGAAGGAAAAAAGAAGACTTAAAAAACCCCTTATTTTAACAATTTCTTTGAAAGATAATTTTTTTATGCAAAAATAATAATAATGTATCGTGGGGTTAATAACATATTTATAAGTAAATATCTAAATACCATATTTAGAAGTAAAATATCTGACAACAATAGCACAAAGACTAAGAGGGGAAATAGAAGTAAACTATTTTAACATTCTTGTACTATACACTAACTGATATAATAATTCTTGATGGTGTATAGTGACACATTAAAGATGTATACTATAAATCCTAAAACAACTACTAACAACAAAACAGAGGTATAGCTTACAAGCTAACAAAGGAGATAAAGTAGAATAATAAACAACAATCAATTAATCCAAGATAAATGAGAAAAAGTGGTAAAAACAAAGAACAGATGGGACAAATAGAAAACAAACAGCAGAGTGGTACATTTAAACTTGGCCATATCAATAACCACAGTAAGTATAAATAGTCTAAATACCCCATATAAAAGCCAGAGATTTTCCAATTGGCTAAAAAATACAAGACCTAACTGTATGCTACTTATAAAAAGCCTACTTTATTTGTAAGAAAGAAAATAGTTTAAAAGTAAAAAGGATTGAAAAAGATACACCATGCTAATGCTGATCAAAAGAAAGTTGGAGTGGCTATATAAATATTAGGAAAAAAGTAGATTTCAGAGCAAAGAATTGTTACCAAATAAAAATGGGTCATTTCACAATGATGAAGGGGTCAATTTCTCAAAAGGACATTGCAATCCTA
The DNA here is from genome assembly GCF_008692025.1 of Phocoena sinus. Taxonomy (NCBI): domain Eukaryota; kingdom Metazoa; phylum Chordata; class Mammalia; order Artiodactyla; family Phocoenidae; genus Phocoena; species Phocoena sinus. Next base: position 29,990,864 of record NC_045775.1, read on the forward strand.
AATATTTATGCACTTAATAAGAAAGTTTAGAAATACATGATATAAAAATTAATGGAACTGAAAGAAGTAGGCAAATGCACAATTATAGTTAGAGATTTCGACACCACTTTCTTAGTAATATATAGAACAAGTAGACAGAAAATCAGATATTGTATGGAAGATTTGGGGAACATGATCAGCTACCTTGACCTAACTGATATTTATACAACACTCTACCCAATAGCAGCAGAATACACATTCTTTTCATGTCAGAAGGAACATTTACCAAGATGGATCATATTCTGGGCTATAAAGCAACTCTCAAAAATTTTTAAAGGATTCATCCATACCAGGTCCACTCTCTGACCATGATGGAATTAAATTTGAAATCAATAGCAAGAAGATATAAGGGAAATCCTCAACTATTTGGAAACTAAATAACAATCTAAATAACCCATGGGTAAAGGTGGATATGAGTAAAGATAGATATGCTCATTCTCTTGATTGTGATGATGGTTTCATGGGTGTAAACATATGTTAAAACTCATCAGATTGTATACCTTAAATATGCACAGTTTAACATATTATAATTCTATCTTTAAAAAGCTGTTAAAAAAAAGACATGTGCTCAAAGGTTGAGATTTAATAATAACCACAATTTTTATTTCTTCATCAATGATATTGTTAAGTGAGACTGGCTCTTTTTCTTTTCTTTTGTCTTTCTATCTCTTTTTTCTTTTTCTTTTTTTTACTGTGCAGGGCAGTGAAGTAGGTTTTGTTTTTTTTTTAAATAGTACAATTTTGTGTTCTGTCTTGATAAGTGCTAAGGTGCCAGAAGTTTTACCCACTATTGCTTTAGGAACATCAGTGCAAAGTTAATACAGTAAAAAAGTAAAACTTGCTTTTGTATTATTGTAAAAATTGATTTGACCTTGCAGACATCCAAAAGGGTCTTTGGGAATCCCCAGGGGTCAATGGATCACATTTTGAGAACTACTGTTTTAATACAACTTTCTGGTTATTACTGCTTTAGTCCAATAGTGTGTCTTTAAAGGTAAGACTAGGTATATGAAAATCCTGCCACCAAAACTGCATGGGTAAGACCTTTATTAGCAGTTGAGTCCTTAATGTGATTTAAATCACAGTATAGAATCTATACCATAATAAAGATGATAACCATTCCACTTGTGACTAATGCTATCACTGTATACACAAATAATTTTTTTCCATGATGAAAACTGGGGCCTGCGGTTGTTTAGTTAAATGTAATAGTCATGGGTTATCTTCCATGTAAAGAGTTTGAAGACAGAAAAAGTTGTAGTAGGGAAAAAAATAGCAGATAGAAGGCATTTCTGAAAGTCTCCAGAATGAAGGAGGAGAGGAAAGAATGAATGAAGAAAAGGGGAAGGGTATATTTAGAGTATAAGGCATAAGAAAAGATAAAAATAAAGAGGGAAGGGACACATAAATAGAGAGTTGTATTGGATTCGTAGATTTATGGAAAGTTGTCAGAAAAGCCCGCATGTGTAAAAAACGATTTACTAAAATCAGTTTCACATATTATGCAAAATGTTTTAGATGTATGGGATACATCACACGGATACATGAGTGGTGGATACAGAGATGTGCTGTTCATATTCCCTTCAGTGAAGGACTCTGTTCCAGCTGTTGGAGTGTCGCTGGCAGACAGCCTCTAGCTGTCAGCTCCTTTGGCTGCAGAGAACTGCTTATAGGAAGTCACCCCACTGAGGTGAGGGTACAAAGCTTCAGCCATTTGGGGTCACTGTGGGACAACTCTGACAGGCGCTTTCAGCTCCAGGGCTCTCCATGGGGCTGGGTGAAACTGTGGAGGAGGAGGCCGCTTCTCTGCTGACTCTTCCCTCTGCCCAGTCTGGTTGCTCTCTCTCCCTCCCACAGGGGTTTGTCCCAAGGGCACTCCCTAATACACATCCTGAATGCTAAGCTCTGTTTCAGAGTCTACTTCCTATAGATCTCAAACTGCAACAGCAACTTACTGACTTAAGTATAATCAAAATTGGAGAAGATTGGGCAATGGAAACTATCAAAATTATGTGTTAACCTTTTAACTCAAGCATTTCTGTATTTCTCATTTTGAATTGCTTATACTTAGCATACTATCTTTAACATTTTGTTTCATGTAGGTTTGCTATTTCCACCTTCCCTTTCTTATAGAAATCACACTGTGGAAAGATAAAAAGCTAATAGGATAAGAAAAACAATTACTCTGTTTCTTACCCAGCCACTCAGGAAACCCACAATTTCAAGGTTGGCCTAAGCAGCAAAAGAGGAAAAATATATTGGAAGATGTGATAGTGGTTTTGTTCTGAATACATACCAATGGACAATTCTGGGGTGGTCCGATTATCAGAACTGACCATGGATGTACTAAAGAAGCTGTTTAATTTTGTTTGAGCCGGAAGATTTGAATTGTTACTCAAAATTCTTAGACATGAATAGGATTAGCAATTTTGAACATCAGGGAAGTGTGTATTTCCATCCTGTCTTCTACCATAGCTCCAGAGGAGGGCAGACATTATTCTCAGGTCAGCCCTCTCCCTTTTTAAATTTACTCTTATAGCCAAGCCTAAGAATATAGAGTGGGTGAGCCTTCAGGCTGACTGCATTACCTTCAGACTTTTGCTGTCTGGCAAACAGGTCTGTTTCAGTGTCCCTGTTTTTTTTCAGGCATCTATATGTTACTAGATGACTCATGGCAAGCCACACCCTGATCCTTAGTTTGGAAGAAAAAGAAGATGGTGAAGTAATTGTCCAGACAACTTAGACTAGAAAGGTACAGACCAAACTGAGATACCGTTTTGTTTCTAGGATTATCTTGATAACAGTGATTTTTTTAAACATCTTTCCTGGGGTATAATTGCTTTACAATGGTGTGTTAGTTTCTGCTTTACAACAAAGTGAATCAGTTATACATATACATATGTTCCCATATCTCTTCCCTCTTGCGTCTCCCTCCCTCCCACCCTCCCTATCCCACCCCTCTAGGTGGTCACAAACCACCTAGCTGATCTCCCTGTGGCATGCGGTAACAGTGATCTTTGATGTTACACAGTAAATACAGTTTCATTTAGCTTTTCCTTTGGGGGGCATGGATTCCACTGTGAACATTTTAGGTCTCATGTATATCAGACAGTTACTTCAACCATACTTCTCAGCTTGGGAGTATGATAGTCTGTCCCCTATAAGGCAAGGTAACTATCTGTGAGAAAAAAAGAGAAAAGATATGCTGGACTGTTATAAAGGAAAAATTTTGAGGGTCCCAGTTCAGGCTTTGTTTGCTCATCTGTTAAATGGGATTAATACCTACCTCACATGGTTAGGAAGGGTAAATATGGGAACATAGGAAAAGCACCTAGGGCAGTGGCTGGTACAGAAGTATCCGGTAAATATCGATCCCTGGCCACCCCTTCTTAATGAGCCGTAGGAAAATAATTCTTAACCTCACAGGGTTTGATGAACCCTCCCTCCCCTTTCTATTCCCAGTCATGGCAGTGGAGATCATAAAAATGCTTCTTCCATGTGTCTTCCCTCCTTCCTTTCTTCCTCTCCTAGACAAGGAAGTGGCCGTCTCTGTTTCCATGGATTCGGAAGCTTGTGCCTCTCAGGACAGCCCAGACCCCGGGTTGCTAAGGTGGTGGGTGGTGGTGGAGAGCTGCGGCTTCGGCCTGCGCAGCGCAGTGGGGCGGCGACCGGGAGGCGATGGGGAGGCGGGCGCAGTCGACCCAAGGGTGGAGAAGTGGGAAGGCGAAGGACGCGCGTTCCCGGGCTCGTGACCGCCGGCGGCTCGGGGAACCGGCGCCCAGAGAGCCCAGGAGAGATGGCAGGCAGCGGGGACCTGCGCGTCATGGACACCCTCCGCCTGCTGCTGCTGGTGGCCGTCCTGCCCCTGGTGTCCCGGGGGGTCAGTCGGGGAGCGGCAGACTGGACCCAGGAGAAGGTGAGGGGCTGCTGCTGGGCGATTGTACCTGGGAGGCTCTTGCGGGTGCGGGGACTCAAGAGTCCCGTGACCCCCACCTAGGTAGGATGGGAGGCGGGGCAGAGCCGAAGTCCCCGGCCCCTGCGCCCCGAGGAGTCGGGGCTCTGCGTCCTCGCTGGCCGCGGGGATGCTTTGGAGATGCCACGGGAGCTGGGTGATGTCACCGGCCTCCGCTCGGCTGCGGTCGGATGCGGGTACTGATAGGCACAGGAAGTGTGACTTGCCTGCGGTGGCGGAGCCGGGAGGTGAGGGTGCGTCGCCGCGCCGCCGCCCGCTCGGGACACGCGAGGCCAGCGGTCTCTGCGCTCCTGGCCGCCGGGATGCTGGCCGCGTCTGGCGGTGTGCCCACCGCTCCCTCGCCGCGACATCCAAGGAAGCCCTCCCGACGTTGAGGTCTCCATGCAGTCTCAGCACGGTCCTGTCACTGTCAGTCTGTTTTAGATTTTTAAGCGGATCAGCTCCGAACGAAGGAGCTTGACTGGAGACATGCTTTACTTTAAATAAATATATATATATATATATTTCTCAAAAGACAGTAAAATGCAATTGTCAGAGAAATGTATAGAGTTGGAGATTTCACATGAGGAACTTAGGATAAAAGTGATTGGCAAGTTTCCTTTGTGTGAAGTATATAGGTTTACAATTATTTCCCTTTCTTGTGTAACAGTTTTGAAATCCTGAAATTGCTAGGAACTTAAACAAAGGTTAATGGTATTGGAGTAAATGGTATACTTTTAAAGATACTAAGAAAAGCAGCAATGTAAAGGGATATAAACTTTGACAGTGTTGTTGAACAGATCTTTTAAATGCTTACAGTCTGCCAGTATTGATTCGCAGTATTGATTTGCAGCTTGGAAATCCAGGACGTAAGGTGAATGCATAGGCCCTCTCATGGTCCACATGCCTCTCCTGCCCAGCCACAGGCGATGTGTATGAATAGCCCACTTCAGCTCTCTGGGTGACACTTACAGCTTCACCATTCAAGGGCCACAACATGCCCCACTTACACATGGACACCACTAGCCATAGGGAACCTGGGGAGGATGAGGGTAGTCAACCCAAGAATAACTTCATTATAAGAAAAGCTTCCTTTGCTGTGCAAAAGCTTTTAAGTTTAATTGGGTCCCATTTGTTTATTTTTGTTTTTATTTCCATCAGTATGGAGAACAGTATGGAGGTTCCTTAAAAAGCTACAAATAGAACTACCATAAGACCCAGCAATCCCACTACTGGGCATATACCCTGAGAAAAACCGTAATTCAAAAAGGGACATGAACCACAATGTTCATTGCAGCACTGTTTACAATAGCCAGGACATGAAAGCAACCTAAGTGTTCATCAACAGATGAATAGATAAAGAAGATGTGGCACATATATACAATGGAATATTACTCAGGCATAAAAAGGAACGAAACTGAGTTATTTGTAGTGAGGTGGATGGACCTAGAGTCTCATACAGAGTGAAGTAAGTCAGAAAGAGGAAAACAAATACTGTATGCTAATGCATATATATGGATCTAAAAAAAAAAAAAGGTACTGTTGAACCTAGTGGCAGGGCAGGAATAAAGACAGACGTAGAGAATGGACTTGAGGACATGGTGTGGGGGCGCGGAGGGGGGAAGCTGGGGCGAAGTGAGAGTAGCATCGACATATATACACTACCTAATGTAAAACAGTTAGCTAGTGGGAAGCAGCCGCATAGCACAGGGAGATCAGCTCTGTGCTTTGTGATGACCTAGAGGGGTGGGATAGGGAGGGTGGGAGGGAGGCTCAAGAGGGAGGGGATATGGGGACATATGTATGCATATGGCTGATTCACTTTGTTGTACAACAGAAACTAACACAGTATTGTGAAGCAATTGTACTACAATAAAGATCTATTAAAAAAAATAAATCAGCAAAATCTTAGCAAAAAGAAAAAGAAAGAAAAGCTTCCCATGGGGATTCAGCACAGACTTAAATCTTCTCCTTCCTGACCAGAAATTGGGAAGGGGCATTAACTACCGAAATGTGGAGCCACCAAATGTGTCTATGATACATGGACATGAATGGAACTAAATGAGGTGGGGACTGTTTGAAGGAGCTGCTCTGAAGGGATCATCTACAGGCAGGATGTATTTGTGGGTGGGAGAAGGTGCTGGATTCTTACAATGTTTTAAATGAAAGAGACTAACTTTTGAGAAATGTCTTTTAAAGCACGCATCCCTTTTATATTTAAGAAACTTCTGATCGCTTTTCTATTGGGAAATTGTTTCCTTTAAAGTGGTGCAAGCTAAAGAAGCAAATGACAAAATCAACCATGACAATTCCTGATTTCTGGTTCCCCCTGCCCTCCCTTACTCTCCAGGCTTTCATAAAGTCTTCCAGATGTCATGTACAGTTTGAAGCCTGGGAAATGAATTAATCTACACTAAAATACATGCCTTCCTGCTCTGAATGGCATTTAGCTATTTTAGTCACGTGGGGTGTGCCCTTGGCACACTGGTCTGCCCAAAGGTGAGGTGTGGTAAAGGAAGCATTGATTTTGAAATCCATTTTCTTTGCTTTGAAATAAAGGTGTGTCTCTAACAATGGGATCTAATATGTAAAAACAGTTCAACCCTAATTTTTGGTTGTGTTTAGAAGACCGTGGTTTGCTTATTTGAAACTTGTAAACATTGTTTTCCATAGAAGTAATATTATAAGTTGTTAGATTCACAGGTGGGCCCACAGGTGTATACTTAGGGGCATTGGCATCTGGGTACCAGGATTCTATATATAAGCATCTGACTTGAATCTCACTGTGTCTCTGTGAGGAGGGTATGTTCATCCCCAATTTACAGATGAGGAAACTTGATCACCATTACAGCAGCGAACTGAAGAGCCCTCATGTTTCCTTAGTTTAACTATCCCTTTATTATTGGATAGTTAGGTTGTTTCCAAACTTTATTGTAAAGCTGGGACCCAACATATTTTAATTGGTAGAATTTTCCTTTATTATTTGAGTCATATTGAGGGTGGAGGGACAGATTTTTTGAACAGAGGAACCTTGAACAGGAAAGTTAGCTTCACCTAAAAGTCCTCCTCCAGGGTAGTTCTGGAGGACAATTACTGCTCTCACAGCATTTCACATTCTTCTGCTTCTGGAGCCACATATATTCTAAAAAATCTTAGGGCTCCCCTCCTCCATGGTTCTAAAAGTTCTTAGCCATCTACCCCTCTACCCATCGTGATTCTTATGAATCATGAAGCAGCAATGGAGACTCCAAGGAAGGGACAGGGGGCCAGTGGTAGCCTGGGTATTGGTGGCAGAGGGAGAAAGAAAATGTGCCATTTTTGAGCTTCTACCATCTGGCAGGTAAGTACTATGACATCCATTATACAGATAAGGAAACTTTTCCTAGTCACAGCTAGTAAGTGAGGGAGCTGCGATTTGGCCCTAAATTGTTTTCAAAGCCTGCACTACTTTGCTTTTAGATAGAGGGCTGCTAGCCTTTAAAGAAGACAGAACTTTATCTTATTCACTTCCCAACTGTTCCACAACTGCATTTGTAATATCAGTGGCATCTGACACAGAAAGAGTTCAGTAAATGCTGGCTGGGTTGAATTTGCAGTAGACACAGGTGTTAATCTGAGTGCTGTCTGGGAGACGCTCATATGGGATGGAAACTAGAATTGAATTGGCTATGCTTCTGTAATGTTCTCCCTTTAATTCAATGGTTTGAGACCTCAAATCCCTCTGCAAGCTGGGCCAGCTCTACAAATTATGTAATTAAACTCCTCTTTGGCCTGGCACCATGGGATTAGTCCAGAGGAGATGCTGTAGGATATCTGGGTCACACTTTTTTAGCTGAAAGATTCTTGTCACCCAAAGCAGACTTATTGTCCTTTCTGCCTGGATGAAAGACAAGGCAGGGGCTGTAATAGAGACTCATTCCTCTGAGAATGCCTGTCCCAATAGAAAATTGTCTACATGCCTTTTAACTGAAATAAACCTAGAATAATTGAGGGTTGGCATTTAACATTGGGCTCACCATAGTTTTGCCTCATTTGTTTACTCTCCTCATGCCCAGCCCACACTTTCTTTCCAGGTTTCCCCTCTTCCTTCTTCCTCTCAGCCCCACATAGATGTTTAGATTTATTGGATTCTGAGAGTCAGCCTCCACAAAAATAGAATGGATGCCATTTAGTTTGGAAAAAGCGAATGCTTTTCCATTCAGGGCTTTAATAAATATCAATAGAAAGGCTTAAGTAATTAAGGCCAGAGAAAGAGCCCGGTGACAGTGACAGAGACATCAATGATTTATTGGACAGGGGGCTCTTACACATCCAAAACAAAGCGTCCTGGAGTGACACTCCACCCCACTGGGCAGGTGGGCAGTGCGGCGGGGGGAGGTCATGGCAGCAATCTTTAATATAAATTGCCCATTTACACATCAGCTTGATTTCCTTTCACTGTGGACATGGAGTGAAGGACCACAGTGACCAGGTAGGTTCTGGGATGGAGTAATAGATAGTGCATAGAAAAGGAGCCCCTGGCCAAACAGCCTTTGACACAACAGTTCTTGATTGTCACAATGACTACTGGGCCAACTCAACTCTAAATCATCCCAAGCATCGACTCTCAGAAATTCAAAAAGAACAAAGCCCACCAACATTGACCCACAGCACTTCCTGGCCCTTTGCAACAGGCAGCCACTTGTCTTTCCTGACTTTATAATTTCTGTTCATTCAACTGATTTGGTATATATGATGGCAAACATGCCCATTTTACTTTATTATTATGTAAACATAATCTTAGTGAAGTTGAACTATTTTAGAAAAATAGTTCATCTGTCGATTCCACATTTGATGAATTCATCCAGTATTTATTGAGTGTGCCACGTGAGCTGGGTACTGTGTGGTTCTGGGGAGAGAGTGGAAAATAAGAGAGATAGTTCCTGTCCTCCTGGAGTTGACCTCTTGCATGAAATCAGCCATTAAACAAGTAAACACACAAGGCCTCTGGGCTACAACCTGAAATGAGCAGGAGTTAGCCAGGTGAAGAGGAAGGGGAAAGCCTTCAAGGTAGAAGGCCTGAGCCTCACACTGCTTTGGGTCCTGGAAGGATGCCAGGTGACTGAAGCATGGTGAACCCGGGCAGGGGCAGGGTGGGGGGGTGAGTGGCCCTGCATGGGGCTTGTGAGGCAGCAGGAGAGACCGGAGGCTCTTGTTGGCCGTGTTAAGTAATGATTAACCATGTAAGTTTCCGACTTCTTGCCTCCATTCTCTTTTCACTTCTCACATTTCTATTGTTGTCTTTTAGCTCCTTCTTCCTTCTCAAAGTGCTGTTTGAGAGTTAACAGGAGGACTTAGATCTGAGGTACCAAGGAGTTTAAAGGCTGCAGCAACAAATTTACTAAGGAAATATATTTTAAAATGTATTACCAGTAAATAAACACAAACCTTGAGATGTTCCAGATACAGCATCGATACATTGTATTTAACAGTGGAAGTTCACAGACAGTGTAGGAAGGCAGAGGAGAACTAGCATGGGATGGGGAATCTACAGGGCCAGGATCCTTTCTCTCGAACTTACCTGTAACTCTCCTACAACCTTGGGAAAACCAGTTGGTTTCTCTGACTCAGTTTCCACTGACAGAAAGCAAAGAGATTGGATGATAATCATCTCTCGGTGGCCTTTCCAGCTTGGAATTCTATCCCTCTTAATGTTTCATAGACGGTAATAGAACTAATAAAACTTTCCAAATAGTTACTGAGGCAGTTTACATGTATTAGCTCAATTATAATTACCCTAGGAAGTAGGTGTTATTACCTCCCTTTTACAGATGAGAATGTTAAGCCTTAATAAGGTTAAGTAACCTGGCCAGCTAGTAAGTGGTGGGGAGTTGAGTTGAGAGGCTGAGTTGAAGGGGGGCTGCCTGGACCCACAGCTCACGCTCTTTGCATGATAATACCTGAGAGTGATGCTGAAGCATAGCAAAGTGTAGATGGGTATAAGTAATTAGGCAACAAGCATTCTCTAATTCCACAGTGTCCCATGGAGTGAAGATAGCCATGTGATAACTTAGACATAGTCAATTTACACAGGTCTTGGAAAAAGCTGTAAAGTAGACAGGGCTGCCCTGAGCTCTGTTTTGCATTCCAAAGAATTTGTGTTACCTTCAACCTTCCCCTTAGGGAAGAAATCCTCTGATCAAGGAATCACACTGATGCCTATGGGGAGGAGTAACACATTCCATCACTGAGTACCTGATAAGCATGTAATGAATGAATGATTCATCATTACTCGTATCACATGTAAAGTCATATCCAAAATACAAATTTGAATGTTTGTTCAGCTGCTTAAATTAAGGTTCACTTAATTAATATATAAGTGTACCAAAGAGTGTGAGCATTAATAGAATATTAAAATAATTTTCACTGAAGGCAAAATGTGTACTATTTAGTGGGTTATAGAATCATCAAGCTCGGCTGAAAAGAATTGCAGCAATCATCTAGGTTAGTGCTATTCAATAGCAATATATAACGTGAAGCACATATATAATTTAAAATCTTCTAGTAGCTCTATTAAAAAAGTAAAAGGCGATAGGTGAAACCAATTTTAATACTATATTTTATTTAACTCAGTATATCAAGAATTTTCATTTCAACGTGTAATCACTATAAAAATTATTAGCGAGATATTTTACATTTTTTTCATGCTAGGTCTTTGAAATTCAATATGTGTATTACACACATTGACTGTCTACATTTCAAGAGCTTAATGGGCACATGTGGCTTGTGGCTACCACATTGGACAGTGCAGATTTAGCTCAAATTCCTTTATTAGTATTTTGAGGGGAATGAGAATTTAAGGGACCTGCCCAAGGTCATCCAACCTATAAATGGCAGCCAGAAACTTTGAATCTAGTTTCTCTCACCCCAAGAATATACTTATTCTGTAACACCTCACTGGCTTTTATAAAGCAATTATGCTAACAAATTATATTGTTTTTTGGCTGTAGTTTTTGAAATATTAAGTTTCCTTAAGACTAGGATATCAATTGTTATTTGTAAACCTTAGTTTTACAAAGCAATTGTACAAAAATTATTAAAATAACACAGGCTATAAGTGGTAAATATTACTTCTCAGGTTCAAAGCATTATATTAATTCTGTTTTAAAAACAAGCCGCCAAAACAGTTTAAGTTCTAGATCTAAGGGGCCAATTTTAAAGTTGAGTAGTTTAATTTACTTTGTATAACGTAAGAGCTATCCCTTTATTTTGAGGTTCAAAGCGAATATTTTACAATGGCAAGTGTCTCAGGATAAGTCTTAAACATATTATGAAATGATAGCCAGTTAAATAATTTTATTTGATCCTCAGAATTATCACCAACCAGCCCTTTTGAATTTATCGTCTCTCCGACAAGTTGCAGAAGGCACCAGTATTTCTGAAATGTGGCAAAATGACTTACGACCGTTGCTGATTGAGCGATATCCCGGATCCCCTGGAAGCTACGCTGCTCGCCAGGTGAGAAAACAGCACACAAACCTGAAGGCTGTGGAACACTTTGCTTTCACATGAGAGATAACATTATGCCTGAAGTGCTGAGTTGTCTGATACTCAGATCTGTCATCTCATCTTTTTCACTAAAATAAGCACCCAGAAAACCAAACAACTGAGAGCAAATATCTGTTCTGAATTAAAAGATGCATGTTAACCTAAATCAATTTATGTGTGAAATCTCTGTCTGGGGTGCAACATCAGACAGGGTACTAAGTACTCAACTCTTGATCATTTCTATGACACAACCCCAAGTACCCAACCGAGTTTTCTTGGACCCTAAACACCCAATATCAACAGGCTTGGACATTTCTTTCTTAACCACTCTGGGTCAAGAGTGAGTTACTGTCCTAATAAGCCTTTATTCCCCTTTGGGAAATTGTATTCTCCCAGGAGGGAGAGTCAAGATCAGTGATAAGCTACTCTGTCCAGTACAATGCTTCTCAGGCTTCTGACTCTGGCCCATGGTAAACAAATATATATATTTTACATTTTATACACACAAACATAGAGTTAACTGATACAAAAGTTTCATGAAAAATACTATTACCTGCAATCTACCCAGATATTAATTCTATTTTACTATTTATTATTATGATTTTTTAAAAGCTGGTCATGACCCACTAATCTGTTTTCAAGGCACACTGATTTGCACACTGCAGTTTGAAAGGCACTGCTATAGAGGGTAGATTAAGCCATAAGGTGGGCTAGACCTGAATGTCTCTCTGTCTCCTTAGTGTCAGTCCTCTTAAGCAATCAGAAACCCCAGCCCTGAATGACTATTTTTTCAAAGTAGCCCCATTTTAAGGGGCAGCTTGGGAAGGAATGGGGTGAGGCTGGCCTCTCATATCCTCCTCTGAGAGTAGCCCACCTGCCCTAACACTTCAGGCAAACACCTTGGCACTCCGCTGCTGTGACAGAGGGACACCTGCAAGGCCTGGCAGCACAGCTGGTGGGCTCTTCCTTTCTATCCAGTATTTGGCTTCTGCTTTTCAAGTTGAGCCCAGATGCCATTGTCTGTTGCCCCGTTAGCCTCTTGTCTTCTATCCAAACAGCTCTTGCTTCCCCTAAGGACTTAGGTGGCAGAGACCCAAAGAGCACCTTAGTTCTTTCCAAGCTCTAGGCAGAGTGAGGAATAATGCTGATGATGGCTGATGTTCATCTGGCACTTTTTTCAGGTCAGCCACTTTACAGAGGTCTTTGCATGGATCCTCTCATTCCATCCACACAATAATTGTGGGTACAATTGTTCTCCCAGTGCTACAGATTTAAAAAGACCTGAGGGGGCTACTGTGGTGGCGCAGTGGTTAGGAATCCACCCGCCAATGCAGGAGACACGGGTTCAAGCCCTGGTCTGGGAAGATCCCACATGCCACAGAGCAAATAAGCCCGTGCGCCACAACTACTGAGCCTGAGCTCTAGAGCCCGCGAGCCACAACTGCTGAAGCCCGTGCGCCTAGAGCCCGTGCTCCGCAACAAGAGAAGCCACGACAATAAGGCTGCGCACCACGACGAAGAGTAGCCCCTGCTCACCGCAAATAGAGAAAAACCTACGCGCAGCAACGAAGACCCAATGCAGCCAAAAATAAATAAAATTAAATAAATTAAAAAAAAAAAAAAGACCTGAGGCTTAAGTATGCAAATTAACTCACTCAAGGTTGTACACATAGCAGTGATGAGGCCAGAACCAGGACTGGTATCTGCTTGACCTCTCTATCCAATCCCTGGAGAGTGGTAGCAGGGAGAGACCAGCTCTGTGGTGTGTGCTTACAAATGTGTCCAGCTCTGTATCTTCTCAGGCCCGGGTCGGAGGGTGAGGTGCATACCACTCACTTCAGTGACCTCCCCTGGGCCTCGTCTCCCAAGCATTTTCTAAAAGAAGTTCACAGCACTTACTGGGTCTTCCCCAAATCCTCGGTTCCTCATTAGAAAAAATCTAGGTCTGTAGCACTCACTTATCTCCACTTTTTTCATTTCCCCATACTATTTGCTCAGAAAGCCAAGTATATACCGAGAAATGTATGTGCATACTTCAGACCTGAGGTTCCTTGCCTGTGACCTCTAGAAAGCCATAAAGACAACAAATATTGCTGTTTGATCTTTAACTTCAACAGAATAGATTTCACAAATAATACACATAGGTTCTGTCATGGTTTTAAAAATTCATATTCATCTAAAAGTGTTACAGAATCCATAATAACATCTTCCATGTCATGTGGGGTGGAGGCAAGTGAGAAATTTATTGACGGTGCTTTGGAATGTGCTGGGAATAGCTGCTGGGCTACCTGCACATGGGCTGGCTGACAAAGTAGTAGTCCTAACAGGATGGTTGTGTTAGAAATCTCACTTAAGAGATTTGATTTTATAATTTTGGGGAAAGAAAATTACCACGAGTTTTAGGAAAGCTGTCCCCTAAGCTGTGGAAGATAAATGGTTCCCTCTTTTGAAGATGAGGTAGATGACCCTGAGTTATTATGAGGGAACTACACTTAATGGCTTTAGTTTGACTAGGATTAGTACCTTTTATTCTGAACTACATTTTGACAAGAATGGTGGAAAATTATTTTTTTCTCCTAAGGCGTTTTTGAGCACTAGATCAGATGTTTTATAATTCATAGAGTTTCAGGGTTATAATTAAAGGAGACTCTAAAATCTAAAAAAAGTGTGGACTTGATATAAAATTGGTTAGTGATTTAACTTTTATCAGTTATCAATAAAGATGTGCATTGCTATGAATTCCCTTTCAGAAGATAATATGGGAACAATATCCCATAGTCTGCATTTTTATTGTCTCTGATCAATGGGCCTAAAGCTGCCTGTTGGATTTTTAGAATATTTTTATTAGAGAAGATACTTTATTTGTAAATTTAATACTTTGACAGTATTAAATTTTAGAGGATTTCAGTGATTTCTAGCTGAGAGAGGAATAAAAAATAAATTTAAAAAATCAGGGTGGTAAAGTCTCACTAAGGAGCAAGCCAGAAACTTTGTCTAAAAGAGGCAAGCTTGAAACATGGTGGTTAAAATCCCCTGTGTATGTCCAGTGCATCTGAGTAGCTAAAGCTAGGCTTCTTCATTGAAAGGTATGTGTATCCCTGAATGGAGGGCTCTGGGTGGAGGGCCTTCAGCTTGGAGCCTGAGAGACTAATATATGGTCCACCCAAAAGGGAGGAGGACCCTGAAGTCCCCAGTGGCAGGGTTCAGCATGCAGACAATGGTCTGTTTGCAGACTTATTGCAAATATCGCAGGATCTGCTTCCTCCAAACAAATCTGGTCTACTAATGACAGTGTTTCTCAGAACTTGGAAATGAGAATGTAAGTGTAATTAATTTGACCCAGGATCATTCACCAGTGTTAACCTAAAATCCCCTGGGGCCTTCCTCCCCAGGAAGTAGAATGCCATGTTTACTTTTATCTTTCTCTCTCTTCCTCTCTGTCTCTCCACTCCCACTCTTGGCCTGTCTCTGTCCTCTCTCCTTGTCTCCCCCTCTATTTTCATATCCTTTTCTTTGTCTCTCTTTTCAATCTCCATCTCTCTCTGTCTCAATCTATCCATCTCTCTTTGTCTCTTTTCTCCCTTCTCTATTTAAAAAGATAGATGTATAGAAATCCAAGATACAGTCTGTACTCTAGATTGCATTTTAGCATGCCTGGTAGGCAGAGGCTTTTGCTACCTGTAGTTAGAGAAGCACAGCTGCTTTAGATGCCCTCTCATAGCCTAGCACTCCCTGTTCAGGGGCACTCTAGTGAGAAGAGCAGTAGCTTCTGGAGCCTACTCTAGAGAATTATAGTGGGAGCTTGCAGACTAAGTCTGCAAGCCAAAAGCTCAACTGTAAGGGATATTGGTGACCTAATTAGATTATGCAGCCAATTTGATTGTTTATAAAGAAATTAGTTGCTAAGATAAATAAAAATATTTATACTGAATAAAAAATGTTAGTTCAGGCAGAACCCTTTTTGGGGCATTTGCTGATGCTTTTGTGGATTTTAGTGTCAACACAGATATCAGAAATTATGGCCAAAACCTGTTCACTGGATGAGGAATGAGTTTGTGTGTGAGACTTCAGCTGAGCAAAGCTAACAGATAACATCTTTTAAAATCCCAATTCATTTTGTAAGCATGTAGGCAGCTATTGGTATTGAACACATTTTATGGAGCAGCTCATCATCTGGATACCAGATGTTCTGGCGGATGTGCTTTTTATTTTTTTTTAAGGTTGACCCCTTTTATGGAAAAATTTCTTTTCGCCAAAGTCTGAGGATAACTTATTTTCAAATTCTCTGGAAAACTTGTCTTAGATGCAGTGATTTCTCTCTAGTCAAACTATTCGTGTTCCATATCATATAATTTTATATAATCTCATTGAGAATAACTTATTTGTTATAATCAACCCATATTTACTGATAGCCTACTGTGTACAAAGCTCAGTGCTAAGAATTGTGGAGAATAACAAATGAGATATGAGTGATAATTTCAAAAAGGTTATAAAGTTTTAAAAATTATTTTTATATGAAAAGACAACCTGTAAATGTGTAATAGAAAAGGTAAGGTACTGTGTATACATGCTCTTTAGGCCAAAGTCCACCTCCTGACAGAGAGCAAGGAGTGAATATCTGGGAAACTGTTTGTTTATTTGGCTTTTGCAGGGCTGACTGTAGAGGCACTGTCCTCCCTCTGGCTTAGTTTTCCTCTTCCTGGAAGCTTCCTGCCCCAGTTGTTCCAAGGCCCTTGCCTACGTGTCATGTCACATTAGTCAGGGCAGGTCACACAAGACTTGGCTAGGCTAGAAAGTCGTGTGTGGAGGGGAATCTCCCATTCTTTTCCAGTCATTATAAGTTATTTGTTTATCACCTCAAGGTCCATCCCCACTGGATGTTCATTGTGGAACAAACTGCCGGATGTGTTGATGGTTAGTTTGTTGTGTGACTTAAAAATAATTTTTTAAGGCAACTTACAAAAATCTGTATAATATTTCAAAATGAAATAAATGGAACATAGTGAGGAAAATAAAGCAAAGGGAAAATAAAGATAGGAAAGGGCAAATGGAACAGCAATGAACTCACCTGTAGCTTTTCACACCACAAACTCTAGATTCTTTTTATTTTTTTAATAAATTTATTTATTTTTGACTGCATTGGGTCTTTTTTGTTGTGTGCGGGCTTTCTCTAGTTGTGGCGAGCGGGGCCTACTCTTCACTGCAGTGCGCGGGCTTCTCATTGCGGTGGCTTCTCTTGTTGTGGAGCACGGGCTCTAGGTGCGCAGGCTTCAGTAGTTGTGGCACATAGGCTCAGTAGTTGTGGCTCGTGGGCTCAGCTGATCCGCAGCATGTGGGATCTTCACGGACCAGGGCTTGAACCCGTGTCCCCTGCATTGGCAGGCGGATTCTTAGCCACTGTGCCACCAGGGTAGCCCTAGATTCTTTAAGAAGACACCTCCAGTCCCTGAAGTGGTGTTTCTTTTCCATCTGCTGTTTTTCCCTGTCAGTCACCATGTTGCTCACAAAGCCCAAGATGACCAGGAGAGATGGGAAAATAGATTCTTCCTTATTTTCACCGGCGTTTGCAGTGGGTCTAGACCTGCCTTGAATGCAAAGGGAAAACTGCTTGATATGTCATTATGGTTCAGAGTTGCTTATTGATTCTTAGAGCGGGCAGAACCCCAAATATCCCCCAACCATCCCCTTGTAACGGGACTCTCTGTGAATTATCCTTAACAGGGGAGCATTAGTATTTTTTGTTAGTGTTTGTTACATTATGAAATATTTGCTGACTAGGGGCACATACTAAGTGCTTCGGACAAAAAGAGCTGCCATGTGCAGTTCTCACCCTCAAAGAGCTTAGAGTAGAAGTTATGACCTGTACGACCCACCTAGTATATCTAATTTCTCAAACCTGTCTTGTTATCCTCCTAGAAATATTAAAAGTGGGCTTTAATATATACTGAACTGAAGCTCCCTCTCCTGATGTGCAGAGATGTCCATGACACACTGTTAAGTGAGAGGGGCAAGGAGCAGAGCAAATATAGAGTAGGATTCTATTCTTATAAGAATATACATCCCTCGGCCAAATATACGTGTTTGAGCGCTAGTACATTTTTGTATAAACAAGGAGAAAGGTGTGGAAAGATATACAGCAGACTCTTAACATCGATAATATTAACAGTTGGTTGAGTTGGATTGGCAGGGGGAGGTTAAGGGAGAGGGAGATGATTAGCTTTTCCTTTAAACATCCTTGCTTCATATAATAAGCATGGATTGCATTTTTTAACTTGAAAGGCATTACATAAAATTTAACTGTGTAGAGCTGAAATTTTGTTTTTTGTTTTGATCAGCACATCATGCAGAGAATTCAGAGACTTCAAGCTGACTGGGTCTTGGAAGTGGATACCTTCTTGAGTCAGACACCCTATGGGTACCGGTCTTTCTCAAATATTATCAGCACCCTCAATCCCACTGCTAAACGACACTTGGTCCTCGCCTGTCACTATGACTCCAAGTATTTTCCTCATTGGGACAACAGAGTGTTTGTGGGAGCCACTGATTCAGCTGTGCCATGTGCGATGATACTGGAACTTGCCCGGGCTGTAGACAAGCAACTCCTTTCGTTGAAGGTATCTGTTTCCCTCTTGTAGATTCCTGAGATAAAACATGTTAGCAGTAATTCAGAGTGAATTCTAGAATCCTTGGGTGAGTGAGAAAGCCATTTAGAAGTGTAGACTTTCTGTACATTTTGTACTAATTTGTTGCAAAATGAAATGAAGTTGAAATAATATTAATTGGAAGATTATATTATTTAAAATGTCCACCATGGGCAATAAGTACATGATAGTATATTCATTGATTGGCACTTGATTTCTTAGTTATGACTACACATCAAATTAAAAAAAATTTTTTTTTTTTGCAAAAAATGAAGAAGGTGGAAGGTTGGTACAGGCATGTGTAGGAGAATTATGTTTATTTCTTCTTGTTTATATAGTCATGGAACATCACAGCCTTCTATACTGAGATGTGGCGGCCTTGAGTCAAGGAGGGAGTTTCTGCTAGTGGTTCTGAAGTAGACAGTGGGTAATTCAGACACATCAAGATGAAAAGCATGAAGCAGAAATGTATTATTGTTATTATCTGTGAATCTTGGCTCAATTTTATACAGCATAGCAGAGCTTTTGTTACATTCTCAGCTCAGAATACTTCTGGGACTCTCAGATGTTATTTCAGTCTCTGTGTTCTTAAGTGTATATTGAAAAAAAGTGCTAAGCTAGATGAAGACACTTTGTTCAGATATCACTCATAACCAAGTAAACACAACAAAGCAGAAACAAAAAACTTTGTTCGCAGGCAACAAATACCTTTTTTTCCCCTCAAAGCTTTATGAAGGGGCCAGCTTTTGATACAAGGGGGGTAAAGAAGTAAAAGATTTATCTTGTAATGGAAGTAATAGAGATATTTGGTTCTATTTTTGCTTTAGATGCTGAACTTGAAGAAAGCAAGAATTGTTTATAACCTCTCAGTATCCTTTTCACTGTTTTTTCATTTTGTTTTGTTTTCTGAACCTTCTATAATGTCTTTGTCCCATGCTCTGTCCTGCTTTTAACTAGCATCCTTTCCCAGCAATTGGGTGAGAGAGTTCAGAAGCTGATATAAAAGGTTAATTTTTCGTATTTGCATTTCTAGTGTAAGTACATGAAGTGAGGTGAAGTATGACTTAAAGACACAATCTGTGTGGTGGGCTCACAATCTCTTGGTGAGCTCCTTTACTTTTTTCCATGTAATTCACACCTGCTTTTGGTGAACAGAAACAGAAAGGACTGAATGAGTTGTTGCGTGGGGATCTCCATTAACAAAATACTCATATATTCTTTTAATTATCTTTTCTAATAGAGGTAAGCAGTGATGTGGACAATTAGAAATAAAGACTGGTTTTGAATGCAAACTTTGAGAGTATCAGTTTTATTCTTCCAGTTGTACTTTAACTAGATTTGTATTAAGGACATATTTTATGTCCTTCAGCTGTCATGGGTTGGGTAAGGGGTGGAAGAATGTGACCTGGGAGAAGACTGGATAGGAGACTGGATGATGGTTCCAATTCTTTGCAGTCTTCCTCCTCTAGCAATAAGATTGCAATTATACATTCACCTCTTTTGTCTTGTAACTTTGCTGTGCCCTCCCACTTTAGCAGGTGGTACTTCCTCATTTCTTGTCTCTGGAGTTGGTTATTTGACTTGCCTTGGCCAATGGGATGCTAGTAGATGACACAAACAGAGGCTGGAAATGTGCTTGTGCAATTGGACTTGCTCTGTCGTGTCTTTGCCATCGTCATGGGGAGAGCGTGCCTTGGCTGGCCTGCCAGTCCCAGGAGGAGGCTAAGAGGCTTGTGGAGCAGAGCCAAGCTAGATGACTGCAGGGTGAAGCAGAGCTTCTCCAGCCTAGACCAGTTGTCCCCAGTTGACCTGCAGACCCCACAGAACTCATGATTGTTGTTTTAAGCCACTGAGTTTCGGGTGGTTTTTACACCTTAGTGTTGTGGCATTAGCTGATACAGCCTTGGTTGGGGAAAGACTGCAGGTAACATACTGACCCTGTTAACACTGGTTACTAGGCGTTTGTCATATTGCCAGGAAGAATGACTAGAAGAAAATCTAGCCATACAGATTTTCTAGCTCCGAGATACTAGGCTGAGTTATTAGAAGTTGAAGGCCACAGTTATTTTTCTGCCAATCCTAAAAAGAAGTAAAAAGAGCAGGTTGCCTCACAGGACTCAGAGTAATCGTCCAAAACGGTCTATGCCTATTTAAATGAAATGGTGCTAAGAGAAGAGAATGAAAGGAAGTCATTGCACTGAACACTGGAGTCGCCAAGCTGTTGACATTTCTGAGGCACCCGAACCTTCAAGCTTGCAGAATATGAAGACTGTCTCCTTTTGCTTCTGCCCTGGGCATGAACAGAATGTCTCCGGTCCCAAGCAGTTTTATTCTGCCCTGGTGTTCTGTTTGATTTGGAGTTAGAACTTTAGAACCAGTCAAGGCCCTTTAGACAACTGGAAACTTAGACTGTCTCCACTAATGTATGCACTATACACGTGTTGCCAGTGAGACAATCTGTTTCATTACTGAGTTCTTATTAAACCCTGAGTGCATATATAGTACACACATAGACACATCCTGTACTTAGTACTGTCAGGAGTTATGAGAGACTCAAAATACAGTAAACTCTCCTTTTCTTGGGGCCTAATTAAGGAGTAATATTAAGACAATTGAAATGATTACCATGCAAAGATAACTTACTTTTCACTTGATAAAGACATTTTCCTCCTTCTGATGAAATCACCCTAAAACAATCAAGAAAAATTCCATCTTTGAAGAATCCAGTGAACATCTGGAAACCACCATATGAAGACAGAAGGTGAATGGAGAAAAGGCAGATGACATATCAGAGTAGAGAGACGTCACATTCCCCAGAGGGGAAAAAGGAAGCCAGTGGTCCCCTGAAAAATCCTGACTGGCTCAGGGATGGGAGGGGACAGTAAGGAAGGCAGAAGTGAGGCAGAGGGCGGAGGAGGGGAGTGTTTTAAGTCTGTATAAGGAGTACTTAGGTATATAAGATTTCTACCCCACAGCTGGCAGGTAGGTGAGTATTCCACCTGTACCCTTGTAGGAGATGACACGATATTTTTCTGGAGAAATTGAACCAGGGAGGTTCTGGATGTTGGGACACCAGATATAAAGGAGGGCAGTAATAATGTGCCTCATGGAAATCAGTGAGTTTAGGGGAAAGACTACACACGGAGCAGTGAGATTCCCTAGCCTTCCCTTACTTCCAGCACGAGAAAGACAGCAGCTAGCTCACACCCATCAGACAGGAACCTGGAGGATCCTTCTCTGGAGAATGTGAACCACCTCATAGAAAAGACCCACGGACAGTGACATTTGGGGATCCTCAGTGAAAACACTCACTGGGCATCAGATTGCCCTGCAGTGGAGCCAACCAATCTGTGTCTCTAATCAGTGTTTTAGTATCTTATTGTTTAATGCAAATGAACACAAAGGATGATCAGATATTTGAGGGCCATCTCCAGCATGAAAGAAAGAAAGCAAAACAAATAATGCAAGTTGAAAAATGAACTCAGAAGAAATAGTGTACAGGAGCAGAAAATAACTTAAAGAACACTATTTTAATATCCTTAGAGAGATAAGAGGAGAAGTGTTATCCATAACAGATTAAGGAAACATCAGATGCAGTTCCTCCAACGGGAGCACATTCCCCAGTACTGCACAGGGGCGGAGAGAGCAAATGGTGGTGTATTTTTCTTCATCCATGTTCAGCTGCCTGAGTGCAGGCACAAAGCAGCTAGAGAGTTGGACTTAATATTATATTTTTGCCATGTGAGTTTGACCAAGGCAGAGGGAGGCACAGGAGTTGAGTGTGTACGCAGGGAGCAATTAGAATGATTGACTCTGGAATTTAAGCTGAATATATAGTGAAGTGAGGACATCATAAGGGTAAAGGAAAGACTGGGAAAAGGTGAACATTTCAAAAGATTATGGATTCCAGTGGGGTTGAAGGATTGTGGGGATAGGGTACCAGAAGGACTAATCTGAAAGGTGAGAGTTGTTGTCAGACAGTGGAAAGTATAAAATCAGTCAGAATCCTACTCACCCTTCTGAGTTCCACTCAAATACTGTCTCTTTCACGAAGTCTTCCTCGACACTCCAAGGATTCCACTTCTCAATCTATCCAATTTCCAGAGGAGTTTTGTGTTACGTTTGTGACCCTTGGTACATTTTGCCATACCCGTGTATTTGTTTCATCTTTCCCTAACCCAACTAAAGTGTAGGTTCCTCTGAGGGAGAGACTGTAATTACCATTCTTTGTATCTCTGTTGCATTCCAAGGGCAGATTCTTGAACCTAGACTCAGTACAACACTGCAGACTTACATAAGGTGAGAAGCAAGAAAGATTCGCATTGTTTCAGGTTGGATTCCCTGGGAGGTGCGCTCTGACGTGGAGGTTAGCATTTCAATCACAGAGTAGGGAGTGGCCTTGACTCAACACCTGTGGCAGGGAGGGGAAAGAAATGGGAGCAGGCAGAGGGAGAAGCCGGGCTGCCATGCAGGCTCACCAACAGCCTCAGCCAACCCCTGGGGAGCTCTGGAGGTAGCATGGCCCTTTAGAGAGCCCCCAGCACCTGCTTAGGCCAGTCATTGGTTGTAGGAACCCCCATGACTGAGCCAATCCTTAAAGGGACAAACAACTGAAGGCCTTCTGCAGACACCTCTACTGGCAACAGGGACAAGGCACCCTTCTGAAAGGGACCTGGGTGTTGTGTCACAGTGTCTGCCACTGCAGTTCCATAGTTCCAGAGTTCTCTAAGGAGTAAGAAAAAAGTATAAGACTTCTCTTTTCAGAGGGAGTGAAGAAGGTGAGATTTCTGTGACTGAAGACTGTGGGACCCGTGATGATTTTCAGAGAGGAAATGGTGCAAAATACATTTTGGCATATTTTCACTCGCTTTGGCTTCTTCCTTTTCTTCACGGCACATCTGTCTTTTTGTCCAGTTAATAGGAAAGCGTGCTATTTTTTAGTTCTCATATTTTTGCTCTTTTTCTACTGTTTATTTTTTTAAATCAGAATATTTCAGACTCGAAGCCAGATCTCTCACTCCAGCTAATTTTCTTTGATGGAGAAGAGGCTTTTCTTCACTGGTCTCCTCAAGATTCTCTGTATGGGTCTCGGCACTTAGCGTCCAAGATGGCATCAACTGCACATCCACCTGGAGCGAGGGACACCAACCAATTGCACGGCATGGTGAGTCCAGGTAATTTTCACGGTGCTGCAGCTACAGACTCTGCTTCAAAGGAAGCCTGTGGCAGGGAGGGGAAGCCAATTAAAGACCTAAAAATGCCAAGGCATTCTTGGAGCAGAGTGTTTATAATAGAACATTTTTTTGGCAGGCGTTGGGTTTTTGAGGAATCCCAGAGCTAAAAAAGAATGATTCTAGGTTAGAAGTTATGTTTGACTGAGCTCAATTAAAATGATGTAAAAATTCAGAATAAGGAAACATAAGATTCATTTCAGTCCCACGGGAGCACATTCCCCCAGTAAATATTAGAGGTGGAGAGAGCAAATCCCATCTTTGAGGCCTCTGTCAAGCCAGAGGAGGCTGGGGTCTTGGGAAATGGAGTAAGAGTGGAACATAGTATGGGGATGAGAGTGAAGAATTTCCTCGGTGGCTTCAAAGCATTATAGTGACTCCAAGTGTGTATAGGACGTTTTGATGTGTCAGTTTTGACGTGGTGTTTTGGCATGGTGGTGGAGACATTTCAGTGCTGCCTTAAAACCCTGCTCCTATTACCAAGTAATGGGTGCAACTTATGGCCCCCTACTCATCCCCCATTCTGACCCCACAGCCCATACCTAGTCCCTTACTCCACCTTTGAATTTCCTTCCTATTCTGGCTCTCTTCCCATATTTGACTTTCACTCAGTATTTGAGTCCTCACTAACCACAGCATGGAACCCCTGAGACTTCATTCTTCCCTGTGGCTCCATCCATCCCTGGCCCTCACCCTATCTGTGAACTGATAGCCTGTTTCTAACCCTCTCCGTTCATCCCTGTCCTTTGCCCTATCACTGACCTTCACCCTATGAGTCCAAATGGCCACGTTCAATGTCCTCTGTGAATCCAGCACATCTCATGTTGGCTTTCTCTCTGTTCCGTTGGCCACTGGCAGCTCATAAGGGGTTAGGAGAACACAACTGGTACCTCATTAAATCACTTCTGCTCAAGTGGCTAAAAAGGGTTCAGAGGAGAAGAGACCTGATTGATTGGCAGGAGGAACAAAGTTACTTGTTTACCGGTCCAAATATATGAATCCATAGTGATAGTTAGACCATTTTTTTTCCCCCAGAAACAAACTCTTAGGAGCTTATCCAACCTTATGAATATACTCCTATTTCAAACAAGCCTATTTTTTCCCAGTGAATATATTTAATCATCATTCATGAGTTAGTAGATACTATGTCTTTAGAGTCATATAGACTCTGAAAATATTTATCTATTACATGTCAGGATCAATGCTAGATATTTACCCATACCTTACCTCACTTATATAAATCAGGAGTTCTTAATCTGGGGTTAGTCTTCAGGGAGTCCTCAAGCCTGCTGATGCTTTATGGCTCAAATAAGTTAAGAAACACTGGTTTATTATAGAGGCCTATAGCCAGAAAGGACCTTTAGAGATCAGCAAGCTTGAGCTTCTTGTTTGATAGAAAAGGAAATGGATATCCAGGGACTAAGCTCATAGAGCTTCTAGTCAAGGAAATTTTCTTATATGCTGCTTTAAGGAATAAATAGTTACTATCCAAATGCTCTCCTTTGGCAGCTGTGTTATTATAGACTGGGGATAAAATGGCTAATTAGAATGGAATAGAGGATCAGACAGGCTTGCATGCCTACATGAAAATAAAGCAAATGTATTCTTTTTTTTTTTCCTATGAGATATTTATCCAAATGTCCTCCTTCTAATTTATCCTTAGTGATATCCTTCTGGGGTTACAGACAAAAAGAATCTACAATTTTCCATTTGTCCACATTGCATAAGCAAGATTTAAAAATTTCCCCCAAAGGATTCACTTACAATGTTATTAAACCTTTTGTTCATTTATACAGCTCCCCGTTTTGTTCTCAGTTATTAAAGTGCAGTTAGTTTTTTTTTCACCTATTCTGCCTTTTATTAATTTTATTTATTTATTTTTGCTGTGTTGGGTCTTCATTTCTGTGCGAGGGCTTTCTCTAGTTGTGACAAGCGGGGGCCACTCTTCATCGCGGTGCGCGGGCCTCTCGCTATCGTGGCCTCTCTTGTTGCGGAGCACAGGCTCCAGATGCGCAGGCTCAGTAGTTGTGGCTCACGGGCCTAGTTGCTCCGTGGCGTGTGGGATCCTCCCAGACCAGGGCTCGAACCCATGTCCCCTGCATTAGCAGGCAGATTCTCAACCACTGAGCCACCAGGGAAGCCCCGTGCAGTTAGTTTTGACCGATTTTTTTTTTTCCATTGATGAGTATGAAATGTGTTTTGGCGACAGTAATTATACAATATTTTTTCTCCCTTAGGACTTATTGATCTTACTGGATTTAATTGGAGCTCCAAACCCAACATTTCCCAACTTTTTCCCAAACACTGCCAGATGGTTTCATAGACTTCAAGCAATTGGTAAGCACCACTGTTATTAAAGAGTCAAACCTGGTTTCTTCCCACTGACAAACACTGAGTTTTAAAATTCAGAATTTATGATTTAAGTGTGTGATTTGAGTATACAATATACTTTACTGGCTTTTTTTCTTGCTTTATTGATTAGTTTATTATTCCTACTCATCTCTTTTAGCAGGCCCACTTTATTTTCCTGCATGAAACTGAATTTTGAAACGGAAACATAAAATACTACATTTCATATTTGCATATCCTTGGAAATGTCTTGGAAATATTTTCTCAGAGTCCTGTTTGAAGCATATGGAATGCATTTTTAGGGAAAACTCAGCAAAGCATGTTGGATAATGATGAATGTTATGTCCTCATAATGATACCAAAAGATATTCTTTAATGTTTCTTTCTTTTCCATCTCAGTCATTGTCATCTTCTCTTTTCTGCTTTATGCAGATGTGATTTTCTTTTAAATCTAGTACAATCTCTGCTTATTTTCCAAAGGAGTAAGAGATGGCGATGCAACAGCAAGCCAAAATCCTTCAAGAGTCATTTAAGGGAAGGTTCAGTGTCAAATAAATGAGTGGAAGGGACCAGATAAGGTTAGGCCAGACCAGCCAAGGAAACAAAGATATCTATGGCTCAGGAGAGAGGCTTGGGGCTTGCAGAAGGAAAAGGAGAATAACTTCTTTCTCTTGTACCTCCACTCCATACACCCCTCCCTCTCCACACACATACACACAAACACACAAAACAAAACACAACAAAGCACAAAAAATTGGCCTCAGGGAGAGGTGAACGTGCGATAGAATTTTATTATAGAATCCAGGCCAGGAGCCCTGCTTTGAGGCAAGAACATCAGGCTAAGAATTCCTTTCTAGCCACACGAACTTTTTGGAGCAGGATAGGGTTGTACTTTCTTCTCAGCAGTGGGGAAAATGCTGCCATCTCAACTCATGCTTTTGCCACGGGTTCAGAACGTGCTTATATCCAGATCTAGAATATTATGAAAGAAACTTTTACCTGAACCTCAGACGCTTATCTTTGGCAAATTTAAGTTTCTAGTTTGAAAGAATTGCTATTATTAATGTAAGCTTCTTGGGGACACTTCCTTAGAGCATGTTTTCCTTACTTTGAGTAGCCTCAAGAAATTGGGTTTGGCCTTCTGTCAAGGATTTGATTCCCTTCTCTTATTTCCTCCACTGGAATGAATTTATATCAGTAACTCACATCTTAATACAATTTTAACCCATTGTATAACCCACTGAGTGATACTTACACTTCAAACCATATCTCTAATTGTATAAGGAAAAGTTGTATCCTAAGGTAAAGGAATTATAATTATCAATAAACAGATGGGAATATTGTTTTGGTCATAGTAAGGGCTTTCTTGATGTTCCTAAAATCACATTACATATGAATGCTTACCACTCGGTCTAATTTTACCCTTTAAATGTAGTAATTAAAATAACCAATCCTGGAAAGTTTCATTCAGTTGCCTTAAACTCTTCTTGTGATCTCTTATCATCTTGTAACATAGGCTCATGTTATATGTAATCCTGTAATACATGGGTTCTATATTGCAAGATGACAGGACTGATGGAATGTAGGCCAGTGGTTCTCAAATTTTAGTGTGCATTAGAATCACCCGGAGGGCTTGTTACACCACAGATTGCTGGACCCCACCCCCAGAATTTCTAATTCAGTTGGTCTGAGGTGGGACCAGATAATTTGCATTTCTAACAAGTTCCCAGGTGGTGCCGATGCAGCTGATCAGAGACCACTTTGAGAACCACTGATGCAAGTCATAATAGGTATCCCTTTCCCAAAGAGTGGTCACTCAGTATAGTACTTCATACCTATTCTCTCTAAGGATTCCCCTTTCAAGCTCTGCATCTCCTCGTAAGGCATCCTTCATGCAGGATTGAGGATCTGTAAGTATCTGCACCTGTGTTTTTTCTCTCCATTTTCCTCTAGCTTCTCATTCTCCATCTCTCCATTGTTCTGTTGAGTTTCTGATTCCAAGGAGGTTCTCACCTGTAAAGCTAGAATCATGTGTGACTCTTAGAAGGACTCCAAAATGTCCACACCCAAGTTCAGCTCAGAGGGTTTTTTTTCTTTCTTTTTTACCAAGAACAGTTTTATTAAGATCCATGGTCAGTTACAAGTTTGGTTTGGTTTTTGGTCACTGGTCCCAAATGCCACTATTCTGAGTTTACATCAAAATACAAAGCCCAACATTTACAGTTTGAAAACTTAAAAAAACAGACGCCAAAGACAAAGGCTTTTAAAAATCTCGGTTGAAATGTTCTCCCTGCTGCGTCATCTGTAGAATGAAAGGCATGTGAGATGCTGTGAGGATTTCTGACAGTGAACTCGTATTCATCATGTACTTTGAATATTTAAATGTTACCCAAATATTACTGTGTCTTTGAGTGCTTGATTTGATTGAAGATACAAATGATGCTTTTGACCATCTTTGGTTGTAAACGAAGCCGGCAGCCTACCCTCAGGGGACAAGGTGGTGACGGCCCTGATGACCTGCTGAGTGGCCTGGGGACGTCTTTGCTCCCATAGGGTCTCTCCTCCTCAAAAGCAGGCGTGTGGCCCAGACTTGGAACTGCTGGGAGAACAGAGTGGCCCTTGCTTTGCCAAACGTGGCAGCAAGATCAGCTTTAAAATCGCGAACCAGAGGAGAACAATTGTCTAATTTTGTTAGGGCTCTCTTTTAGGGCCTGATTCTTCTTTGGAGCCAGAGGCTGGGTTCCTGTCCTGGGGTTTCACCGCCCACCTCCAGGGCAGTGAGGGCAGAGGCCCGGGGCCCTCTGGGGAGGCCTGACTCCTGCAGCTCAGAGGTTTTTGTCATGGGTGTACTACTGCATAATGTTTTAAAACCAAGTGTCAAGATTTCAAACTCCTTATGCATCTGACTGTTGATCAGATAAAAAGATACGTTCATCTGCTGTCTAATTATCATCTGCAGAACATGAACTCCGTGAATTAGGTTTGCTCAAGGATCACTCTTGGGAGAGGCAGTATTTCCAGAATTATGGTTATGGAGGTGTGATTCAGGATGACCATATTCCATTTTTAAGAAAAGGTAATGTATGAGTGTATATATGTATGCATGCCTGCACATGTGTGTTTTTTACCTATTATATTTATTGTACTTTATGTGCATTTGCGACAGTCTAGAAGTGTGAAGAACCATTAAATTTAAAAACTGATTAAGTAAATCATTCACCAATCATCTCATGGCTTCTGTTTTTTTGTTATGAAAGTCATTCCAAATCCCTGAGGACACTTTTATATTTTTTCCTACACATAGAATATTTATCAAATCTCATATACCTCTGAACATGCTGCCTTCCCTTTCATAGAGCTAGATTGTATTCTTATAGTTTGTGTAACTGTGGTGTTTTCCTGCTAATAAAGAAGCAATATTCTTTTTCTTCTTTAAAATTTATTTATGTTTGGCTGCATTGGGTCTTTGTTGATGCGCGCGGGCTTTCTCTAGTTGTGGTGAGCAGGGCCCGATCTTGGTTGCGGTGCGCGGGCTTCTCATAGCGGTGGCTTCTCATTATGGAGCACGGGCTCTAGGCATGCAGGCTCAGTAGTTGAAGTGCACGGGCTTAGTTGCTTTGCGGCACGTGGGATTTTCCTGAACCACGGCTCGAACCCATGCCCCCTGCACTGGCAGGCGGATTCTTTACCACTGCACCACTAGAGAAGTTCTGCCTCCCTATTCTTTATGTAGGAGCAAGAGTTATCTTTAAAAAATGTCAATCAAATTATGTTACTTTCCTACTCTAAAGCTCTGGTAGCTTGCCATCAAGTAGAAAAAGACCCAAAGTCTTTATCATGACCTACAAGGGCCTCCATTTTATACCTCTTTTCTCCCTCACCATGACCTCCTACCTCTCTCTCTAATATTGCTCTGATCCAGCCACATTGCTTGAGGAACACATTGCCATTCCTCAAGCAGGCCAAGCACACTCCTACCTCAGGACCTTTGCACTTGCTAAAACTGCTGCCTGGAATGCTCATCCCCAGATCTCCACACAGCTTGCTTTCTCCTTTGTTACATCTATTTAAGTGTTAGCTTCTCAAAGAGGCCTTCCCTGATTTTAAATACCTCTTTATTGGCCCTACTCTCTGCCTCTCATTCTCTATTCCCTTACCTTGTTTTACTATTCTTTATAAGCCTTCTCACTTTCTAAAATTATTTTTTGTATTGGTTTCTTTCTCTAGTAGAATGTAAGCTTCATATGAGCAGGGCTTTGCCTTCTCACTGATGAACCCTCAATTCCTAGAATAGGGGCTGGTACATAGTAAGTGCTTTATAATTATTTACTGAATTACTTAACATTTGTTTAATGAGTGAATGGCTTTGGAGTATAAGGGTAAGATACAGGGAAGTACACAGAAGATGATGAACAATCAGCTGTGTTTATATAATATAGTATAGTACAGTATATAGTACAGTCCTACTCAGATTTCCTTGAAGAATGATACTTTCTAGTTTACTCATGGGAAATATGCACTTAATTACAAGTTGTTTCATCTTGTTAGGTGTTCCAGTTTTGCATCTGATACCATCTCCTTTCCCTGAAGTCTGGCACACCATGGATGACAATGAAGAAAATTTGGATAAAACAACCATTGATAATCTAAACAAAATCCTAAACGTCTTTGTGTTAGAATATCTTCATTTGTAATATTCTGGTTTAGTTTATGATAATTGCATCTAGTATTATATTCAAAAGTCAAGGCACCCTTTAAAATAATCTGACTCCAGATGCTGTGTGGAAACTTCTATCCTATAGATTCATTCTATAGGTATCTTTGAATATCCTAGATTTATGTCATGTCCAAATTGCTTATTCATTTTCATCTAGTGATAAAGGGAAATGTAAGAAAAACTGAAGGTAAATATCTTTTAAAAACTTCTTTAGATAAGAAACTATGAAGCTAAATCAGATGTGTATAGTCAGTATCACGTTTTTCTAAATCGTACTTAAATATGATGGTCATGTGCAAAGTGCAGCCTTAGTTTTATGATTTTCTTATATTTGGGAATCTATTGCATATAATACAAAACAGAGATGCAGTTTGAAGACTCAATTTCTTTGAGAAATCTTTGTACGGTTTATTTCATGGAACTTAAATCAGAATTAAATGCCATGTTGTGAATGTCTTTTAATATATGAATGAAAAATTGTATAACTTAAAGTATAGCTCAATTTTTATAGAGTTTTACAAATTTAACATTTTTATTGTAAAATAATATAGTCAGTACCAAAAATCTAGAAAATGGAGAAAAGAAAAAAACCCTATAATTTCATTATATTAGCAGAGTAACCATTTACTCTAGTTTTCCCTCACATATTTTCAATGCAGTTTTTATGTCATTATAATCAAACTCTACCTACAAGTTTTTGGCCTTTTTTCTGTTAAATTACATAATTACCAGACATTTATTTGCTGTTTTGATCTTGGGTTGAGATGAAGACAGAGACTGTTGAGTGTGTCCTCCAGAGTCAATATGAAGGTAACACACTGGGAGGACAGAAATTAGGATCATTTTTGTGTAGGTAAATTATATGGTATTCAAGTTTGTTTAATTACTTATAGCCTATTTCTTTCAGGAGATTCATGGAAGCAAAATTGTTTGGGCTGGAAACACATGGGAATTCATGGATTTTTCTTTGGCTATGGGAAACAGTTATCTAAAAATACAAACTTGATCAGTTAATCAATTAAGAAATTGATCCTGCCATATAGATGAAGTTAGCTGGGGGCTGTTGTTTTTCATGTGCTATCTGTTCTGAGCAGACATTTAATAAACCTCACTGAATTAATGTGCTGAGGCTGGATAGGGAGTGAGATAGACAAGCTGAGTGGGAAAGCAATGGCAACCTTAAGTTCAATAACAAAGAAAGTCATTGGAAAAGGAATTTACTTATGAAAACAAACTTTCTACGTTAAAAAAAGGGATCAATATAATTTTATCTGTATGAATTGATACAATTTTGTAAAAGAATAGCCAGTTATAGACAATTATATCTAACAATATCTGTCTATAATCTCATGTTGGTAAATTTTATAGAACTAGATTTTTATAGGTTTCTTTTTATTTTACAAATCTTCTAAAATTATATAAAGGGAAGTCGTGCCTTTGTGAGTTAAGTAATATTAACAGCTAACACTGAGTACTAACTCAGTGTCAGTGTCATGGGTGCTTTATATGTTTTTACCAACTTAATCCTCACAACAATCCTAAGGGGTAAGGGGTATTATTAACCCCATTTTGTGATGCTCAGAATGGTTAAGTCTCTTCTTCAAGACCATGAAGCTAGTAAGTGGCAGTGCTGGGTTTAGAACCCAACCAGGCTGGTTCTAAAGCTCATCCTCTGAAGCACTTTAGAGTACTGCCTCTTTACATGAAAAGACCTTTGAAGAAAGTTCTTAATGCCAAGTGCAAAGCAACAATTGTGTCTTGAAATTTTTATAGGTCATTCACTCAGTCTGGGAGAGCATTCTTAAATCACTGCTGCCAGGGTTCACCTGACAATGTTAGGCTTCAGAGGCATGTCATTTGTAATAGAATGATTCCTCTGCCATATCAAAGGCTATTTTTACATAAGCCTGTGTATAACAGAAAGCAACACGAATGGTTCCAGGGCTAAAGAATCTAAGCCACAAAGCAGGATTAAAAGAGACTGAGTTTTCTGGATTAATTTTTGGATGAGTGAAAACATTTGAAAGGGGTTCAGGGAAAACATTTTTTTTAAACACCAGAAAAGAAATGATTTAATTGATGATATTAAAACAGAATGAGGGCTTCCCTGGCGGCACAGTGGTTGAGGGTCCGCCTGCCGATGCAGGGGATATGGGTTCGTGCCCCGGTCCGGGAAGATCCCACATGTCGCAGAGCGGCTGGGCCCGTGAGCCATGGCCGCTGAACCTGCGCGTCCGGAGCCTGTGCTCCACAGCGGGAGAGGCCACAACAGTGAGAGGCCCGCGTACCGCAAAAAAACCCAAAAAACAAAAAAACAGAATGAAAAGAAGTTTTAATAAGGAACCTAAAAATTAGTTGACAGTACTACATATATAATTATAAGCCTAAATAATAAATTCTTTTTGAGGCAGAATGAAATAAATAGATCTACTATAATCTGTTGGGTTGACAGTTGAATTATTTTTAGAGGAGGAAGTTGGAGGATATGTTGAAATGAGATAAAAGGAAAAATAAAAACATAAGCAGATTAACTCAATGAAAGTTTCCTTCCTTCTAAGTGGCATATTCTAAAATTCTACTCACTAAGAGTTTGTACTAATATGGGAAAAGCAATCATGATACTGGAAAGGGAGACATTTTAAGGAATTAATCTTGATATTAATCCCTGAAATATGTTCTGTATAAAAATGCCAGTCAGAAATATTACTTTAAAAATTATAGCTACAAAGGCAGGGTTCCATAAACATTATGCTGTATTTGGAATTTTTCTATATGCATTTTGGAGCATTTTACTGCCCCTAAGAGAACAATTTGTATGTTTTGTCTATTACTGTCAACCCTGCAACACACAGGGCTATTTTTCTTCTTCAAAGAAATGAGTTCAAAGGAAAATATTCATAAAAGAGTGTTCATAACCTTGGCATCTAAAAAAATCATGAGTCTGTTATTGTAGCTTGAGGGTTGTGGCTGGGAAAGACAGATCCTTCAAACTGGAGAAATTTTTTAGCTGGTGAAGCAGTTGTCATAAGAACAAAGCAGCCCATGTTTTCAGCTCCAACTCCAAATCCTTAAATTGTTTTTTTCACGGAGCTTCTTTCTTCCATCAAAGAGGTGCATTCATTATGATGCTGTAGCAAAATCATGTGAAAACTGAGCATTTGCTCAACTTGGCTCAGCTGGAGGTGATTACTTCTTATAAAGGAGGGAAGGACAAGCTGCAAGACATTTCTATTTCTCTGATGTACACACGCCCCACATGAGGCTTGATCATGATATATTCTGCTGAAAATGAAATCTCAGTTCCTTTGTAAGCCCTTAATCTGAGGAAAGAAGGTGTGGGGATAAAGGATATAAAGAGAAGATGAGGGAAACTATTTATGGCAGCCATAGTAATTTAAAGCAAAGCTAACATAGGAAATTTGGGGAAATTACTTAAATTTGCTGTTTATGAAAGTATGGGGCTTGCTTTCATAGCCAGTCTTTTCACCAACTTTTGGCTTCAAAGATGAATGTACGAAAGATTGAGGTT
Organism: Phocoena sinus; assembly: GCF_008692025.1. Classification (NCBI taxonomy): domain Eukaryota; kingdom Metazoa; phylum Chordata; class Mammalia; order Artiodactyla; family Phocoenidae; genus Phocoena; species Phocoena sinus. The sequence goes on from NC_045775.1 coordinate 30,024,849, forward strand.
TCACTCTGAGTTTCAGAGCCACTTTCTGCGCAGTCTGAAACTCTAAAAGTCATTTGAAGTGGTTTAATGGCCTCCCCTTCTCCCTTCTGTCTCGCTTCTCGTTAATCTATGCTACATCTTTCTCAGCCTTCAAATAGCTAACCTACTGCTCTGTTGCGAGGAGCAGGTCCCACTGTGGAAAGTCACCGCCATATTTCACGGAAGGACTGAGGTGGAGAGGAGATGTCATTAGCTAGTTGAGCCAGTAGGGTGGTATGGGACACCCTTCAAATCCTCTTAAACATGAAAATGGGCCCCAGGATCCTGGTACTACAGCCAGCAGCAATAATTTATGGCAGTTTTGAAGACGGCTGATATGAAAGGACTGTGTCATGGCTGTAGCCCTCAGCCTGAATTTGGTTGGTTTCTCACACGATGTGAAGTCATCTTACTCTGCCCATATTTCAAAGGCAACACATGGAATGTAGCCCACTCTCCCAACACATCCAGATTTGCCAGGGAGAATTTAGACCATTTGTTTGAGAATTAAGAGCACAGAATTGTCGGGAAGAGAAAAAAAACCATGACTTAAAGCAAAAAACAGACAAGCAAGTAAACAAACAAAAATCCCAACCAACCAACCAAACAAACAAATTAAAACCCTACAAAGATCACAAAGGTAACATTAAAAATAGATTTTAAAGCTGATAAATTATAAATAGCACTGAAAACTTTGTACTATTATATTTACAGATTACTACAGGGTACAAGAGGTCCTTGGCAGTCAAGGATTTAACATTTGTGGTTTTGGTGAACAAAGAATGACATGCAGTGAATTATCTGAGCTAAGAGATTAGCGTGGAGAAGTGGATGAGCCTAGCTGGCTTCCAGCCATCGATTTCATTGTTATTCTCTAGTCATCCTTGCACTAACACTTGGAAAGTAGTAAAACTCATTTGTTTGTAAAAAAATGAATGCATGCCTCCCCCCCATCTCCTAAGCCAATTGCTCTTACTGGAGGTGTAATTAAAGAGGTCTAGAAAAATAATGGTGCTGTACAGATAAGAGCAACAAATGTTCACCATGGTGAGCGAATGAGTTAGGTGACTCATGCACAATGCTGCCATTCTCTTGTCTTACAAAGGATGTGGCATTATAATGTTCCCCAAGAATGAAGATGTACTTGATCCTCCGTCAAAGTTCTTAAAATATAGGGTGAAAATCTTGGAAGAGGAGCACAGATGTTATAAGAGTATCTTATGGCTCTGTTATCAGACCAGTTCCATTTGCCTGATGCACAGCAAGCCAAATGCTGAGATGCTGAGGTTTACAGCTGAGAAAGTGTTTATTCACAAAGCAGCCAATCGGGAGACTGACGAATAAGTCTCAGATCTGCCTCCTGGAAGGCAAGGGTGTTGGGATATTTATTGGATAAGCAGAGTGTCTTAGGCATGGGGAAAGGTGATGGGAGGTCAGGAAAAGATGAGGTAATCGGTGTTTTGTGCAGGTGCATCTGGGTTACATGCTTTTGCATGTTCAAAATAGAGGCACTTAGCTTGATGAGAGGGTGGAGTTTTCCAGCCCGCTGATATCTGACAGGACACCTGGGCAGGCCCTGTTTTAGGGTCGGTGGTCCCAACCAGTTCCAACTGCCTTGCACGGACAAGAGTTGACTCCAAGTTCCTATAAAACAACTGAGCTGTGTGAAGCTGGGAAGGTATGTAATTAAAGAGAAAAGAAAGAAAGAAAGAAAGGAAAATAACTAAAGTGAGCTTAATCAATGAAGGCAGTTTATAAGCCAAGGGGTTTTAACAAACTGTTCCTTTATCTGTTGTTCTGTAAGACAAGCTCAAGAATTTCTATAGTTATCAGCTTCTGTTAACTCTATGCAGTATGCTTTCACCTCAGGCTTTGAACATCTGGATTTAGAAGATTCCTAAATCCAGCTGCGCATGCTTCATTTCTTTGCAATTGGACCCTAGTGTTGGAAATGAGAGTTTGTCATAGGAAAACAACGTTGCTTTCCCTAAAATCAGACTTTCTTCAAGATCATTGTGTTTCTTCCCCAGACCTATACTGCAGATTGGTAGAGCTTAGAAAGTTGCATTCAAGGGAAGAGCATCTTTGGATACCTAAATTTGTTAACACTTCCTCTGGGCAAAAGACGGAGAAATGACATTATCTGAGAAACCAAGAAAAATTGAGAGTACTGAGAAATTGACCAGGAAAGGTAAACTTCGGTGCTGCAGGAGGCTGGCAGTCATGGATGAGACCTTGTCCAGACACTGCCTGAGGCCCTAAAGACTGTGAAACTGATGAAGATCAGGGGCGGCAGAAGGAAGGGTTTGTTAACTCACAGTGACTGTTTCAGTCCAGCAGTTCTCAAAATCAAAAGGTTCAAGGCACTTTGATCAAATAGATGTTTCTTATACCCCTCCTCAAAGGCCCGTAAATGTTATCAGACCCATGTATTAGGGCTAGCCAGGTCATATGTCTCCATCAAAGTCATTATCAGACCAGGGCATGAGTGGAGTCTGAACTGAGATTGTTGTTCAGGGGTTGGGAATAAGAGAGTAGAATTCCAATCTTTTAGAGCTGAAAAGGCCATAGAAATCATCTACTCTCTGTTTTTTTGCCCTCAGCTTTAGATTTTTCCCTGCAGGTGGTACTGCAGAAAGAGCTCCTCTCCACATTCTTGCCCCATCTCAGTGGTAGAATGGGCTCCGACAGATTTTAAAGTTTGTGTATGAAATAGTAGAACACTTTCTTCAGGGGAGATCTCACATGGAACCCTAAAGCTAAAAGAGCAGGTCTGACTGAAGTGGGGAGAGAGTCCTGGAACCTTGTCAGCTAAGCCTTGTTCAGTAACCACCTGCCTCCTCCAACATCTCTACTTAACCCCACAGGGACTCCGTGAAACCTAGGGTTCTGCAGAGCACAGCTTGCAATTATGACTTCATTCTCTGTCTTCTTTGACTCAGTACTTAGAAATAATGACTTGGCTGATCACTTACTATTTGGGATTCTGGACCCAATTCCATTGTGCAGGGGTGAAAGGGGAGCTTCCCACACAACCAAGCAATGCTCTGCACACCAGCTGAGTATCTTACAATTCAACTCAATTCTGACACGGTCTTCCTGGAGGTAGCATCAAATCACGGGTTCAGTCTCACAAACTGGCCCCTTTTCTCCCCACTTCAGATGCCAGTCTAAAGCCCATATCATCACCTGTGTTTTTGATGCCCTGGCAGTAGATTGCAAGTTCCAATGACACCCTCCAACTCAGAATGCCAATCAAAAGTCCAGGTTGTTACCTGGACTTCCTGACCAGCTGGCTATATATCAAAGGATCCCACTACCCGCTCCTTGGGTTCTATTGATTTGCGAGAGCAGCTCACAGAACTCAGAGAAACATTTCACTTACTAGATTACAAGTATATTATAAAAAGATACAGCTCAGTACAGCCAGATGGGAGAGATGCATAGAGCAAGGCATGTAGGAAGGAGGGCGGAGCTTCCATACCCTCTCTGAGCATGCTGCTTTCTCCAGATCCCCATGTGTTCATCACCAACCAGGAAGCTCTAGAACGCTGTCCTTTAGGGGTTTCATCACATAGGCACGATTGATTAAATCATTGGCCACTGGTGATTGATTCAACTCAGTAAATGGAAAATTTTGACCCATTTACTGACTCCTCTTTCTCTCAGTTCAGCACGTTAGCAAATCCTGTTGACTCTCTTTCTACCATGTCCCAAATCTGTCCATTTTTGCGTACTGCTCCCACTCTGGTTCAGGCCACCATCATCCCTCTCTCACCTGGCCTCCCTGCTCCATACTTGTTTCCTTTTTCACTTCTCCACACAGGAGCCAGAGCCATCCTTTCAAATTACAGTCATGTCACATTACTGCTCTACCTAAAACCCTCCAATGGCTTCTCCTTTCACTTGAAAGAGAATCCAGTGCCTTCTTGTGGGGCTGTCCAGGCCCCACAGGACCTGACCTCTTTTACCTTTTTGATCTCACCTCCTACCACTTTCTTCCTCACTCATTTCACCCCGGTCACACTGACTTCCTGGCTTTTCCTAAACAAGCTGGGCATATTCCTGAATCACCTGGGGAGCAGATGTAGCAATAAATGAAGTCTCACCAGCCAGGAGCCTGAAGCTGGGTTGTGAGCGGTCTGCACCTGGTCTTATTTCCCAAGGCCAACTGAAGAGGTTCTGGGCTCAATGCTGGGCTGTGGCCATTAGTTTCCAGCAGGTTCTGAGAGTGCTGCCCTTAGAGATGAGGCTGACTTAGAAACAGAACAGCAACAAGTTTCAATGTGTCCAGAGAACTCTCAATGGGTCCAGAGAATTCTCAATGGGTCCAGAAAACTCCCTAGGTCTGTCTCTTGCCTCCCTTCCCTTCTCTCTTTCAAAAGATGGATATTTTAAGAAAGCCCAGGGAAGAGATATGAGAAATATGGGATATAAATAAAGTGGAATGAAGAATCACAGTATTGTGTATTTTTCAGTATTGGGTCATGTTTTTTGGATGATACTTGGTTGGGGAGCAAAAGGCCAGAAGATGATAGAGGGAAAAAGAGAGGAAGGGACAGTTGAGGTTCCTTTAGGCTTTAAGTGAGAAACCTGTCCTCAGATCCTCAGAATAATCATACTCCATCTCCTTTAGGCTTCTGTGTACTAGCAAGGCCTCTGGGCCTAGGTTGTTCCTTTGTGGTATTAATAAGGTCCAAGAAAATTTGCATAGGCAACACTAAAGCATCAACTGAAAAGTTTCTGACTTATCCCTGTGACTCCCTCCTACATCTGCCAACAGAGAAAACCCCAGGGATGAGGTTGTTTCCTACCTCTCTGTTCTGGACAACGTTCCTCCCTGAGAGGTGGGGTGGAAGTGGAGGGGGCATTCTGCATCCTCATGGTCCCATGCCCTCTCCCTTCTTCCCATTCCTCTCTACCAAACTCTGTTTCCATTTTGAGCTGAGAGTGATGGATAGCAGTGTTTATTGAAAACATTTTTAAATCAAGAGATTAAACTCTGATAACAGTTGAATTTCATACATGAGTCAGTGTATAAATCAGATCGTAGAGTTGACGCTTTAAAGATATTTCCACGTTCTCAGAATTGCAGACGTGAACTCCTAGACATTGTTTCCTCCTTAGGGCAACTTCAGCATGTTACCCACGAAGATAAAAGGCAGGACCCTTGCAGGGGCAATAGGCTACAAGGCTCAAGTTGTAGGTTGCTCTGGGCCCCTGAGTCTGTCTCCTTCCCCGAATTCAGTGCCTCACCTTTATATGCGGTTGAGCTCCCACAAGCTGTGTGACCCCCTGACAGTTTGCCCCAGGCAGGCTGGCTTGAGTTTCTCTCATGTTGTGTTTTGACAGTGTTGGTTAGGGCACAATCCATGGGATCTGTTTGGATTGGCGGTTCTCCCTCTGGACACGGGTCGTATCAAAGCAGCAGACAGGCTGCCTGTCTGAGCCATTTTTCTGACATCAGGGCTACTGCTCTGGCTGCTTTCAGACCTACACAGTAATCATGTGGACAGGGCTTGAAATGGTTGGGCATCAAGTGCAAAAGAAAAAGCACTCAGAGGTGTGGGGTTTATTTGCATTGGTTCAGGGAACTAAAGAAAAAAGTTATTGGAGAACAGAATATTCCTGGCCTGTGTGCCCACTGAAACCGGAATTTGTCTTACTGTGCTTTCTTGGTTCTCCTCCAACCCAGATGGATCTTTCCCAGGTTCTTTTGCTGGTTCCTCTTCATCTCCAGTCTGGTTAACATTGAAGGGCCCAGGGTTCAGTTGTTGGTCCTCTTTTCTTCTTTATCTTTCTTCGTCCATTCTTGACCTCATCCAGCTCCAAGTCTTTACCTACTTATTGATGACTTCCAGGCCTCTAACTTGCCTTCCAGTCTCGTGTATCCAACTGCCTATATATATATATATATATATATATATATTTTTTTTTTTTTTTTTTTTTTGCAGTACGCGGGCCTCTCACTGCTGTGGCCTCTCCCGTTGAGGAGCACAGGCTCCGGACGCGCAGGCTCAGCGGCCATGGCTCACAGGCCCAGCCGCTCCGCAGCATGTGGGATCTTCCCGGACCGGGGCACGAACCCGTGTCCCCTGCATCGGCAGGCGGACTCTCAACCACTGCGCCACCAGGGAAGACCCCCAACTGCCTATTGAACAGCTCCTTTTGGAGGGCGTACTCAACATGCCTTCAATGAGCTCCTGGTCTTCTCCCCACATACCTGCTCCACCTATGGCCTTCTTCCAGTAGCCTCATTCTTCCTGTGGCTGAGCCAAAACCATTGGTGTCACTCTTGATTTCTCACCTTCTTTCACGTACCACATCCAATTAGTCAGGAAATAGCCAGATCAAATCTACTTTCAAGGTCATCCAGAATCCAATCACCTTTTATCACCTGCATTGTTGCCGCACTGGTCCAAGCCATCATTACCCCTTGTCTCGATGACTGTAAGATGCTCTCATCAAGTCTTCCTGCTTCTACCCTAGCCATCTATTCTCAATGTAGCAGCAAGAGTGATCCTTTAAGGAAGTAGGTCAGATCGTGTCACTCTTCTGCTCAAAACCCTACAACAGTTTCTTATTTCACTCAAAAGTTAATGCCAGCATCCTTACAGTGGCCTGCTTGACCCCCTGTGATCTGTGCCCTAACACCACTCTGACCTCATCTCTGACCAGTCTTCCCCTTTGCTCACTTTGCTTCAATAACACTGGTCTCCTTGATGTTTCTGGAACGTGTCAGACTGGATTCTATCTCAGGACTTGTACACAGGCTGTTCCCTCTGCCTGGAGTACTTTTCCCTCAGATACCTTCATGGCTAATTTCTTTATGTTCTTCCAAGCTTTGCTAAAATGTAACTTTTCAGTGAAGTCTTCTTTGACCCCTCTATTTAAAATTTTAATCTTGTTCTATATTTTCTTTGATTACCCTCTAACATACTGTACAATTTATATAATATGTTTGCTTTTTATTGTCTGCTTTCCTCTTTTAAAATGTAAGCTCCACAAAGGCAGGGATCTTTGTTCATTTGAACGGTACCTGGCATACGGTGGGTTTGTTAAATGAATGAATGAATGAAAGAAATGCAGTGGAAACAAGAACAGTCTTACAAGGCAGCCAAATGAAAAGTGAGCGGTAGAGGCCACAAAACACAGGAGTTCAAGTTGTGGCCAGGTATGGTTGAGGACCAGAAAGATTCAAGGTTGTAATTGGAGACAATGCTATGGGTTAGAATGGTCAATTCAGGAACCCTCTGGGGTCTGCTTCATGGTCATTGATAATAAGCCAATTGACTAAAAGCAAAATCAGTCATCCTACTAGTTAGTCCCCATGTAGAGACATGACTTGTAAATTAGTCTTTCTCCTCACCTTGGTTATTGGAAAGCTGCATCATACTTCATGATGCAAAATAATCTAATACGATTCTTGATTAGGATATGGAAATGGATCCTTGTTATATATTCTCACTTTCACACAGACATACAAGATGGAAGGGAAAGTGAAGGTTTCAGAGGGAAATGCTGCATTCATAAAATTGGAGCTGGAGTAAACTAAATGGGAATTTTTTTGTGGTGAGTTTGATTCCCATATGTACTTGGTGTATAAGTTGACTTTTAAGTTGTTTGTGATCTCTGCATATACTACAGCAACTTCTGTCACAGCCTATGGGCTAGGGCATAGCACCAGAGAAGTGACAGTGATGTATCGATGAAGAGCAAATCATCTGATTGTTTCAGGACAACTTAGAGGGATGCCCAAACCCAGCTTCATCTTTCTGCCTCTAGTCTCACACCCTTTGATTTCTGGTATTCTTCCCCTTGCTATCTTCTCCTTCAACTCAGTTCTGCTTTACCCTGTGGATACGGTCACTGCAATTATCAGTAGCATCCCCTTCCACTCTCAAGGGACTTACTTAAGATGATAATTTGGGAGAACATCCTACGTCTAGAGCTCAGATTGCCTGGTAACCTTGGAGCCTCCACTGGTGGCCTCTCTGCGCCTTGCCCCTATGCCCCCTCCCATTGGCTTTGGCTGTGGTGAAAACTTGATGGTGTGGAAGTTCACTTTCTCCAGAAATTCAAATTTTCACTCAGTTCAGAATATGTAATTTGGCCATTGAATAACAGGGTGGATCCAAAAGTTTCCGGTTACCAGCAATAGAGAAGCAGGGCTAACTGAGAACAGAAGCCTCAGCCCACTCTTTGGGTGACCAGGAACCACACTGGCTCGCAGATTGTGCAGAGGATCTTGGTGTTCTGTGAAGTTTGTGGCATTTTTGTTGGTCATATGGGCAAGTCATGCCCCCTCTCTGGGCCTTGGTGTCCTCATCTGTAAACTATAGGGATTTAACCTAATGATCTGTTGGGTCCCTTCGAGTGCTAAGATTCTATGCAGTAGTACAGCATAGTGTTTAAGAGCCCAGCCTTTGGAGATGGAATTGAATCCAAATCCTGGCTCTGCAATGTAAATGGCATTCGATTTTGAGCAGGTTATACTCAGTTTTCTTGTGGGTAAAATGGGTTTCACACTCACTCAAGCATTTTATGATGACTCAATGAAATAGGTGATAAAACACCTTGTGGGGTGTCTGACACATGATCACTCAATGGAGGAGGTTGGCTACTATGATCTTGGTTGTGATTTGCATGGGATTGCTTTCAAAACACATGATCTCATGCAAAGCTCACAGCTGTGGGACATTAGCAGGGTGGCTATTGTCATCTGTATTTCATCAATGAGAGGAGTGAAGTGCAGAGAAGTCAGGTGATTTCACAGAGCTGGTCTGTGACAGTACTAGGGCCTTGCCAGGTATGGTGGGGAAGCAAGAAGTGCATCGGTCAGGCATTCATCGAGGAGGCGGAGCTGTACTCACCTACCCAGCAGGACAGATCTTCAATCACAGTCATTTATGTAAGAAAACTCCCCAGAGATTATATCAAAGGAGAGCCAGTTGTAAAAAGCCTGAAGATGAGGTCAGGGAGAACAAAACATTTTCTACTTTTCAGACAATGAAATAGCCCCGTTCTCTCCTTCTGTTGTTCCACTGTCCTGACACATTGCAGTATCGGATGTTGCTAATGTCATCATGGGGATCAGACTGTTTCTCATCAGCCTCTCTGATCATAGTTCCCGAGTTCTGAGACTCAACTCTTCACCTCTGATCTTCGCCACTTTTCCATCTGTATCTCTTCTGGGGCCCCTCTTCTCACTTAAAATGGCATTGAGAGTCTTTTTCTTCTTTAAAAAATACTTTTAAAAGAGAGTAGATCTTTAATGTTCTCACAACATACCCACACACACACAAATTGCAATTATGTGAGGTGACGGAAGTGTTAACTAACCTTATTGTGGTAATCATTTTGCAATATATGTGTATAAAATCATCAAGTTATACACCTTAAACCTACACAATGTTATAGGTCAATTATATCTCTATAAAGCTGGAAAAATTAAAAAATAATTTTTATTCCTTTGCTTTCTATTCACTAAGGTAATACATGCTTATTGCAGAAATGTTGAAAAATACATAAATATATAAAGAAGAAAATACTAACCTCAGAAATGACTGCTATTAACATTTTTACATTTCAAGCTAGATTTCTCCTGTGAGCATATATCAATACATCAATTTTACTTAATCAATATTCTATATGTTTGTTTTATAGTCTTACTTTTGCATTTAAAATCTTTATGTGAGCATTTCCTCATGTCATTAAAATGGTTTGAAAACAGCTTAAAATGGATGATTAATGGCCCATTATATGCATATACCAAAATGTATTTAACCCATTTTCCAAATGTTGGACTAACTCTTTCCAACATTTCATTTTATAAATAATACCTGATGAAAACTTTTGAACGTAAACCTTTGTCCACATGTCTGTTTATTTCATTGACAACGCTTCCAATGTAAGAGGGCAGCAGGATGAATAGCAAGGATTAATCCTTGTTGGAAGCAGCTGAGCAACAGAAAGGGCTTTTGCAGGGGCCTTGCTCTGCCAGTAGGTGTCATCTTTGCCTCATGGTTTCTGCTGTTACCTATTTTTCTCAGGATTGTTTTTGAAGGCCAGGAATAGAATACATTTGTGAGTCAATAGAGTTCAACTCCAAATATTAAAGTCTCCCACAAGAGACACAAATCAACAGTGCCTTGAGGGCTGCAGGCCTGGTTATTTTGTTTTCTCTGTTGGGTTCATTTCATCCAACCCAGCAGCATGTTTGCTTCTGACCTGATTCTAAGAAAAAGCTTGCCATCTGGATTGTCGGCAAAGTGCCACCCTTTTAGACTCTCTAGGGAAAAAAACACACAAAAGTGTGGAAAAAGCGCTACTGCTTTCTAAAAGCATGGGGTTAATTAAAAATTCACAACAATTTAAAAAGATAATCATTATCAACACCCTATTTTAGATATGGAAACTGAGGCTCAGAGATGCTACCTTGGCCAAGGGGTCATGACTAGTTAATGGCCTAAGGCAGCATTCAAACCCAGGTACATTTATTTCTGAAGCCTGTAATTTTAACAATTTTCCTATTCTAGTTAAAAGATATAGATTCTAAGCCCCGTCCCAAGCTTATTGGACTAGAATATCTGGGCCCAGGGGCTTAGACTTTGCATTTAAATGACCTCCTTGGGAGATTTGTATGGGCAGTAAAGGGAAATGCCCATTTCATCTGTTAAGTGACCAACTGAACCAACTAGAAGCCATGACTAGAGAGGCTGGGTTGACCTTGGGTGGACTGAGTCTTGAGTCACTTGTGCAGTCCCCATTTTATGTCAGCAGCAAAGGTCTTGAAATACTCTAGGGTGGCTTGGCTCAGAGCATACGATATGTTTTGATATTGAGAACTTTATTGCTTGGGCAACCACTCTCCTTTCTTTTGCTAAAAAGATTCTTTGAAACTCTTTTAATTCCTTAGCAGATCAGCAGCGTGGCTTACGGACTGGGCCTGAGCCTGTAAGTCAGACAGGTTTAGATTTGCATTCTACCTCTGCTACTGCTGATCTGTCTGATCCTGGCCAAGTGACTTAAGCTTGAAGTCTGAAAAATGGGTGTATTTACACCAACTTCATAGACTTGAAGTGAATATTACATGTTACTAACAAGAGGTGCGATAACTAGCACTTGTCTCATAATAGGTGACCAGAAAATAACAGGGGAAAAAATATAACCATTTGATTAAATAACAGGGAGAGGAAAAAAAAGTTATTTTAAACATAGATAGCTGACTTTTTTTCTAGCTATTTAAAAACAGCTTTATTGAGCTATATTTACATCCATACCAGAGAATTCACCCATTGTAAGTGTACAATTTGATAATTTTTAGTAAATTTATTGAGTTGTGCTACCATTGCCATAACCCAGACTTTGACTGCTTCCATCACCCCAAAGCATTCCCTTGCACCTGTTTGCTGTTTCCATCAGTTACCCCCAGCCTCAGGCAACTACTGATCGGCTTTCTGTCTCCATAGGTTTTCCATTCATGGACATTTCATAAAAATGGGATCATACCATATGTAGTGTTTACTGTCTGGCTTCTTAGCATAATGTTTTTTTGTTTTTAACATCTTTATTGGAGTATAATTGCTTTACAATGGTGTGTTAGTTTCTGCTTTATAACAAAGTGAATCAGTTATACATATACATATGTTCCCATATCTCTTCCCTCTTGCGTCTCCCTCCCTCCCACCCTCCTTATCCCACCCCTCCAGGCAGTCACAAAGCACCGAGCTGATCTCCCTGTGCTATGCGGCTGCTTCCCACTAGCTATCTACCTTACGTTTGGTAGTGTATATATGTCCATGCCTCTCTCTCCCATTGTCACAGCTTACCCTGCCCCCTCCCCATATCCTCAAGTCCATTCTCTACTAGGTCTGTGTCTTTATTCCTGTATTACCCCTAGGTTCTTCATAACATTTTTTTCATAAATTCTATATATATGTGTTAGCATACGGTATTTGTCTTTCTCTTTCTGACTTACTTCACTCTGTATGACAGACCCTAGGTCTATCCACCTCATTACCAATAGCTCAATTTCGTTTCCTTTTATGGCTGAGTAACAGTCCATTGTATATATGTGCCACTTCTTCTTTATCCATTCATCCGGTGACGGACACTTAGGTTGTTTCCGTTTCCGGGCTATTGTAAAAAGAGCTGCAATGAACATTTTGGTACATGACTCTTTTTGAATTATGGTTTTCTCAGGGTATATGGCCAGTAGTGGGATTGCTGAGTCATATGGTAGTTCTATTTGTAGTTTTTAAGGAACCTCCATACTGTTCTCCATAGTGGCTGTATCAATTAACATTCCCACCAACAGTGCAAGAGGGTTCCCTTTTCTCCACACCCTCTCCAGCATTTATTGTTTCTAGATTTTTTCATGATGGCCATTCTGACCGGTGTGAGATGATATCTCATTGTAGTTTTGATTTGCATTTCTCTAATGATTAATGATGTTGAGCATTCTTTCATGTGCTTGTTGGCAGTCTGTATACCTTCTTTGGAGAAATGTCTATTTAGGTCTTCTGCTCATTTTTGGATTGGGTTGTTTTCTTGTTATTGATCTGCATGAGCTGCTTATAAATTTTGGAGATTAATCCTTTGTCAGTTGCTTCATTTGCAAATATTTTCTCCCATTCTGAGGGTTGTCTTTTGGTCTTGTTTATGGTATCCTTTGCTGTGCAAAAGCTTTTAAGTTTCATTAGGTCCCATTTGTTTATTTTTGTTTTTATTGCCATTCCTCTAGGAGGTGGGTCAAAAAGGATCCTGCTGTGATGTATGTCACAGAGTGTTCTGCCTATGTTTTCCTCTAAGACTTTGATAGTTTCTGGCCTTACATTTAGGTCTTTAATCCATTTTGAGCTTATTTTTGTGTATGGTGTTAGGGAGTGATCTAATCTCATACTTTTACATGTAGCTGTCCAGTTCTCCCAGCACCACTTATTGAAGAGGCTGTCCTTTCTCCACTGTACATTCCTGCCTCCTTTATCAAAGATAAGGTGACCATATGTGCATGGGTTTATCTCTGGGCTTTCTATCCTGTTCCATTGATCTATCTTTCTGTTTTTGTGCCAGTACCATACTCTCTTGATTACTGTAGCTTTGTAGTATAGTCTGAAGTCAGGGAGCCTGATTCCTCCAGCTCCGTTTTCCATTCTCAAGATTGCTTTGGCTATTCGGGGTCTTTTGTGTTTCCATACAAATTGTGAAATTTTTTGTTCTAGTTCTGTGAAAAATACCAGTGGTAGTTTGATAGGGATTGCATTGAATCTGTAGATTGCTTTGGGTAGTAGAGTCATTTTCACAATGTTGATTCTTCCAATCCAAGAACATGGTATATCTCTCCATCTATTTGTATCATCTTTAATTTCTTTCATCAGTGTCTTATAATTTTCTGCATACAGGTCTTTTGTCTCCTTAGGTAGGTTTATTCCTAGATATTTTATTCTTTTTGTTGCAATGGTAAATGGGAGTGTTTTCTTGATTTCACTTTCAGATTTTCCATCTTTAGTGTAGAGGAATGCCAGAGATTTCTGTGCATTAATTTTGTATCCTGCTACTTTACCAAATTCATTGATTAGCTCTAGTAGTTTTCTGGTAGCATCTTTAGGATTCTCTATGTATAGTATCATGTCATCTGCAAACAGTGACAGCTTTACTTCTTCTTTTCCGATTTGGATTCCTTTTATTTCCTTTTCTTCTCTGATTGCTGTGGCTAAAACTTCCAAAACTATGTTGAATAGGAGTGGTGAGAGTGGGCAACCTTGTCTTGTTCCTGATCTTAGTGGAAATGCTTTCAGTTTTTCACCATTGAGGACGATGTTGGCTGTGGGTTTGTCATATATGGCCTTTATTATGTTGAGAAACGTTCCCTCTATGCCTACTTTCTGCACGGTTTTTATCATATATGCGTGTTGAAATTTGTTGAAAGCTTTCTCTGCATCTACTGAGATGATCATATGGTTTTGCTGCTCCAATTTGTTAATATGGTTTATCACATTGATTGATTTGCGTATATTAAAGAATCCTTGCATTCCTGGAATAAACCCCACTTGATCATGGTGTATGATCCTTTTATTGTGCTGTTGGATTCTGTTTGCTAGTATTTTGTTGAGGATTTTTGCATCTATGTTCATCAGTGATATTGGCCTGTAGTTTTCTTTCTTTGTGACATCCTTGTCTGGTTTTGATATCAAGGTGATGGTGGCCTCATAGAATGAGTTTGGGAGTTTTCCTCCCTCTGCTATATTTTGGAAGAGTTTGAGAAGGATAGGTGTTAGCTCTTCTCTAAATGTTTGATAGAATTCGCCTGTGAAGCCATTTGGTCCTGGGTTTTTGTTTGTTGGAAGATTTTTAATCACAGTTTCAATTTCAGTACTTGTGATTGGTCTGTTCATATTTTCTATTTCTTCCTGATTCAGTCTTGGCAGGTTGTGCGTTTCTAAGAATTTGTCCATTTCTTCCACGTTGTCCATTTTATTGGCATATAGTTGCTTGTAGTAATCTCTCATGATCTTTTGTATTTCTGCAGTGTCAATTGTTACTTCTCCTTTTTCATTTCTAATTCTATTGATTTGAGTCTTGTCCGTTTTTTTCTTGATGAGTCTGGCTAATGGTTTATCAATTTTGTTTATCTTTTCAAAGAACCAGCTTTTAGTTTTATTGATATTTGCTATCGCTTCCTTCATTTCTTTTTCATTTCTTTCTGATCTGACTTTTATGATTTCTTCTGCTAACTTTGGGGTTTATTTGTTCTTCTTTCTCTAATTGCTTTAGGTGCAAGGTTAGGTTGTTTATTTGAGATGTTTCCTGTTTCTTAAGGTAGGATTGTATTGCTATAAACTTCCATCTTAGAACTAATTTTGCTGCATCCCATAGCTTTTGGGTCGTTCTGTCTCCATTGTCATTTGTTTCTAGGTATTTCCTCTTTGATTTCTTCAGTGATCACTTCGTTATTAAGTAGTGTATTGTTTAGCCTCCATGTGTTTGTATTTTTTACAGATCTTTTCCTGTAATTGATATGTAGTCTCATAGCGTTGTGGTCGGAAAAGACACTTGATATGATTTCAATTTTCTTAAATTTACCAACGCTTGATTTGTGACCCAAGATATGATCTATCCTGGAGAATGTTCCATGAGCACTTGAGAAAAATGTGTATTCTGTAGTTTTTGGATGGAATGTCCTATAAATATCCATTAAGTCCATCTTGTTTAATGTATCATGTACAGCTTGTGTTTCCTTATTTATTTTCATTTTGGATGATCTGTCCATTGGTGAAAGTGGGGTGTTAAAGTCCCCTACTATGAATGTGTTACTGTCGATTTCCCCTTTTATGGCTGTTAGTATTTGCCTTATGTATTGAGGTGCTCCTATGTTGGGTGCATAAATATTTACAATTGTTATATCTTCTTCTTGGATCAATCCCTTGATCATTATGTAGTGTCCTTCTTTGTCTCTTCTAATAGTCTTTATTTTAAAGTCTATTTTGTCTGATATGAGAATTGCTACTCCAGCTTTCTTTTGGTTTCCATTTGCATGGAATATCTTTTTCCATCCCCCTACTTTCAGTCTGTATGTGTCTCTAGGTCTGAAGTGGGTCTCTTGTAGACAGGAAACATATGGGTCTTGTTTTTGTATCCATTCAGCCAATCTGTGTCTTTTGGTGGGAGCATTTAGTCCATTTACATTTAAGGTAATTATTGATATGTATGTTCCTATTCCCATTTTCTTAATTGTTTTGGGTTTGTTATTGTAGGTCTTTTCCTTCTCTTGTGTTTCTTGCCTAGAGAAGTTCCTTTAGCAGTTGTTGTAAAGATGGTTTGGTGGTGCTGAACTCTCTCAGCTTTTGCTTGTCTGTAAAGGTTTTAATTTCTCCATCAAATCTGAATGAGATCCTTGCTGGGTAGAGTAATCTTGGTTGCAGGTTTTTTTCCTTCATCACTTTAAATATGTCCTGCCAGTCCCTTCTGGCTTGCAGAGTTTCTGCTGAAAGATCAGCTCTTAACCTTATGGGGATTCCCTTGTGTGTTATTTGCTGTTTTTCCCTTGCTGCTTTTCATATGTTTTCTTTGTATTTAATTTTTGACAGTTTGATTAATATGTGTCTTGGCGTATTTCTCCTTGGGTTTATCCTGTATGGGACCCTCTGTGCTTCCTGGACTTGATTAACTATTTCCTTTCTCATATTAGGAAGTTTTCAACTATAATCTCTTCAAATATTTTCTCAGTTCGTTTCTTTTTCTCTTCTACTTCTGGAACCCCTATAATTCGAATGTTGGTGCATTTAATGTTGTCCCAGAGGTCTCTGAGACTGTCCTCAGTTCTTTTCATTCTTTTTTCTTTATTCTGCTCTGCAGTAGTTATTTCCACTATTTTATCTTCCAGGTCACTTATCCGTTCTTCTGCCTCAGTTATTCTGCTATTGATCCCATATAGAGTATTTTTCATTTCATTTATTGTGTTGTTCATCGTTGTTTGTTTCACCTTTAGTTCTTCTAGGTCCTTGTTAAATGTTTCTTGCATTTTGTCTATTCTATATCCAAGATTTTGGATCATCTTTACTATCATTATTCTGAATTCTTTTTCAGGTAGACTGCCTATTTCCTCTTCATTTGTTCGGTCTGGTGGGTTTTTATCTTGCTCCTTCATCTGCCGTGTGTTTTTTTGACTTCTCATTTTGCTTATCTTACTGTGTTTGGGGTCTCCTTTTTGCAGGCTTCAGGTTCATAGTTCCCATTGTTTTTGGTGTCTGTCCCCAGTGGCTAAGGTTGTTTCAGTGGGTTGTGTAGGCTTCCTGGTGGAGGGGACTAGTGCCTATGTTCTGGTGGATGAGGCTGGATCTTGTCTTTCTGGTGGGCAGGTCCACGTCTGTTGGTGTGTTTTGGGGTGTCTGTGGACTTATTATGATTTTAGGCAGCCTCTCTGCTAATGGGTGGGGTTGTGTTGCTGTCTTGCTAGTTGTTTGGCATAGGATGTCCAGCACTGTAGCTTGCTGGTCGTTGAGTGAAGCTGGGTGCTGGTGTTGAGATGGAGATCTCTGGGATATTTTCGCCGTTTGATATCATGTGGAGCTGGGAGATGTCTTGTGGATCAGTGTCCTGAAGTTGGCTCTCCTACCTCAAAGGCACAGCACTGAATCCTGTCTGAAGCACCACGAGCGTTTCATCCACACGGCTCAGAATAAAAGGGAGAAAAAGTAGAAAGAAAGAATTAGTAGAAATAGAAAGAAAGAAAGAAAGGAGGGAGGGAGGAAGGAAAGAACGAAGGGAGGGAGGAAGGAAGGAAGGATGGATGGAAGGGAGGAAGAAAAGAAAGAAAGAAGATAAAGTAAAATAAAATAAGATAAAATATAATAAAGTTATTATAATAAAGAAGAAGTAAAGCTGTCACTGTTTGCAGATGACATGATACTATACACAGAGAATCCTAAAGATGCTACCAGAAAACTACTAGAGCTAATCAACAAATTGGGTAAAGTAGCAGGATACAAAATTAATGCACAGAAATCTCTGGCATTCCTCTACACTAAAGATGGAAAATCTGAAAGTGAAATCAAGAAAACACTCCCATTTACCATTGCAACAAAAAGAATAAAATATCTAGGAATAAACCTACCTAAGGAGACAAAAGACCTATATGCAGAAAATTATAAGAAACTCATGAAAGAAATTAAAGATGATACAAATAGATGGAGAGATATACCATGTTCTTGGATTGGAAGAATCAACATTGTGAAAATGACTCTACTACCCAAAGCAATCTACAGATTCAATGCAATCCCTATCAAACTACCACTGGTATTTTTCACAGAACTAGAACAAAAAATTTCACAATTTGTATGGAAACACAAAAGACCCCGAATAGCCAAAGCAATCTTGAGAATGGAAAACGGAGCTGGAGGAATCAGGCTCCCTGACTTCAGACTATATTACAAAGCTACAGTAATCAAGAGAGTATGGTACTGGCACAAAAACAGAAAGATAGATCAATGGAACAGGATAGAAAGCCCAGAGATAAACCCATGCACATATGGTCACCTTATCTTTGATAAAGGAGGCAGGAATGTACAGTGGAGAAAGGACAGCCTCTTCAATAAGTGGTGCTGGGAGAACTGGACAGCTACATGTAAAAGTATGAGATTAGATCACTCCCTAACACCATACACAAAAATAAGCTCAAAATGGATTAAAGACCTAAATGTAAGGCCAGAAACTATCAAAGTCTTAGAGGAAAACATAGGCAGAACACTCTATGACATACATCACAGCAAGATCCTTTTTGACCCACCTCCTAGAGAAATGGCAATAAAAACAAAAATAAACAAATGGGACCTAATGAAACTTAAAAGCTTTTGCACAGCAAAGGATACCATAAACAAGACCAAAAGACAACCCTCAGAATGGGAGAAAATATTTGCAAATGAAGCAACTGACAAAGGATTAATTTACAAAATTTACAAGCAGCTCATGCAGCTCAATAACAAAAAAACAAACAACCCAATCCAAAAATGGGCAGAAGACCTAAATAGACATTTCTCCAAAGAAGATATACAGACTGCCAACAAGCACATGAAAGAATGCTCAATATCATTAATCATTAGAGAAATGCAAATCAAAACTACAATGAGATATCATCTCACACCAGTCAGAATGGCCATCATCAAAAAATCAAGAAACAATAAATGCTGGAGAGGGTGTGGAGAAAAGGGAACACTCTTGCACTGCTGGTGAGAATGTGAATTGGTTCAGCCACTATGGAGAAGAGTATGGAGGTTCCTTAAAAAACTACAAATAGAACTACCATATGACTCAGCAATCCCACTACTGGGCATATACCCTGAGAAAACCATAATTCAAAAAGAGTCATGTACCAAAATGTTCATTGCAGCTCTATTTACAATAGCCAGGACATGGAAGCAACCTAAGTGTCCGTCAACGGATGAATGGATAAAGAAGAAGTGGCACATATATACAATGGAATATTACTCAGCCATAAAAAGAAACGAAATTGAGCTATTTGTAATGAGGTGGATAGACCTAGGGTCTGTCATACAGAGTGAAGTAAGTCAGAAAGAGAAAGACAAATACCGTATGCTAACACATATATATGGAATTTATGAAAAATAATGTCATGAAGAACCTAGGAGTAAGACAGGAATAAATACACAGACCTACTGGAGAGCGGACTTGAGGATATGGGGAGGGGGAAGGGTGAGATGTGACAAAGCGAGAGAGAGGCATGGACATATATACACTAACAAAGGTAAGGTAGCTAATGGGAAGCAGCCGCATAGCACAGGGAGATCAGCTCGATGCTTTGTGACCGCCTGGAGGGGTGGGATAGGGAGGGTGGGAGGGAGGGAGACACAAGCGGGAAGAGATATGGGAACATATATATAACTGATTAATTTTGTTGTGAAGCAGAAACTAACACACCATTGTAAAGCAATTATACTCCAATAAAGATGTTAAAAATGTAAAAGAATACTCAGGGGGAAAATGTTTCCTATGGAGTTTTTAATGACATGAATTTCTTTTACAATATACACATATATGAAGAAAATATATAAAAATAACAATGCTTAATTTTAAGTAGCATATAAATGAATTTTTAAATGCTTTTTGTTGATTTTGTATATATTTTAAGGTTTCAAATGATTGACTTTATCTAGATTCTCCAGTTTTCCTTCCCTTCTCACTTAAATACACTCCAACCATGCTTTTGCCCATTTAAAACTTCGTGAAACCACTTTTTCAAAGAAAATTATGGTGAAATACAAATAACAATATTTACCACCTGAACCATTTTTAAGTGCACAGTTCAGCAGCATTAAGTATATTCACATTGTTGGGACTTCCCTGGTGGTGCAGAGGTTAAGAATCCGCCTGCCAATGCAGGGGACACAGGTTTGATCCCTGGTCTGGGAAGCTCCCATGTGCTGTGGAGAAAAAAAAAAAAAGAAGATAAAGTAAAATAAAATAAAGTAAGATAAAATATAATAAAGTTATTAAAATAAAAAATAATTATTAAGAAAAAAAGTTAAAAGAAACAAACAAAAAAAACGGACGGATAGAACCCTAGGACAAAAGGTGGAAGCAAAGCTATACAGACAAAATCTCACACAGAAGCATATACATACACACTCACAAAAAGGAAAAGGGGAAAAAAATCATAAATCTTGCTCTCAAAGTCCACCTCCTCAATTTGGGATGATTCGTTGTCTACTCATGTATTCCACAGATGCAGGGTACATCCAGTTGATTGTGGAGCTTTAATCCGCTGTTTCTGAGGCTGCTGGGAGAGATTTCCCTTTCTCTTTGTTCTCACAGCTCCCAGGGGCTCAGCTTTGGATTTGGCCCCTCCTCCGCGTGTAGGTCGCCGGAAGGCGTCTGTTCTTCGCTCAGACAGAATGGGGTTAAAGGAGCCGCTGATTCGGGGGCTCTGGCTCACTCAGGTCGGGGGGAGGGAGGGGCACGGAGTACGCGGTGAGCCTGCGGCAGAGGCCGGCGTGACGTTGCACGAGGCTGAGGCGCGCCGTGCGTTCTCCTGGGGGAGTTGTCCCTGGATCCCGGGACCCTGGCAGTGGCGGGCTGCACAGGCTCCCCGGAAGGGGGGTGTGGATAGTGAACTGTGCGCGCACACAGGCTTCTTGGTGGCGGCAGCAGCAGCCTTAGCGTCTCATGCCCGTCTCTGGGGTCTGTGCTTTTAGCCGCGGCTCCCGCCCGCCTCTGGAGCTCCTTTAAGCAGCGCTCTTAAACCCCTCTCCTCGCGCACCACGAAACAAAGAGGGAAGAAAACGTCTCTTGCCTCTTCGGCAGGTCCAGACTTTTCCCCGGACTCCCTCCCGGCTATCCGTGGCGCACTAACCCCCTGCAGGCTGTGTTCACGCCGCCAACCCCGGGCCTCTCCTAGCGCTCCGACCGAAGCCCGAGCCTCAGCTCCCACCCCCGCCCGCCCGGCGGTTGAGCAGACAAGCCTCTCGAGCTGGTGAGTGCTGGTTGGCACCGATCCTCTATGCGGGAATCTATCCACTTTGCCCTCCGCACCCCTGTTGCTGTGCTCTCCTCCGTGGCGGCTCCGAAGCTTTCCCCCTCTGCCACCCGCAGTCTCCGCCCGCAAAGTGGCTTCCTAGTATGTGGAAACTTTTCCTCCTTCACAGCTCCCTCCCACTGGTGCAGGTCTCGTCCCTATCCTTTTGTCTCTGTTTATTCTTTTTTCTTTTGCCCTACCCAGGTACATGGGGGGTTTCTTGCCTTTTGGGAGGTCTGAGGTCTTCTGCCAGCGTTCAGTAGGTGTTCTGTAGGAGTTGTTCCACGTGTAGATGTATTTCTGGTGTATCTGTGGGGAGGAAGATGATCTCCGCGTCTTACTCTTCCGCCATCTTCCCGGAAGCTCTCAGCATAATGTTTTTGAGGTTCATCCATGTTGTAGTGTGTGTCAGTAGTTCTTTACTTTTTACTGGTGGATAAAATTCCATTATATGGATATTTTACATTTTGCTTATACATTTGTGACTCCAGTATTTTCAACAAAATCTCACCAATATTTGTTATTGTCTGTTTTTTGGATTATAGCTATTCCAGTGGGTTTGTACAGGTATATTCTGGTTTTAATTTTCATTTCTCTAATGACTAACAATGTTATCTTTTCATGTGCTTTTTAGCAATTTGTATATTTTCTTTAACAAAATGTCCACTGAAATCTTTTCCCCATTTAAAAATTGGGGAAATTGAGCAGTTTGTCTTATTAGAGTTCTACGAATTCTCTACATATCCTAGACCCAAATCCTTTACCAGATATACAATTTGCAAATATTTCGCCTCCTAATTTGTGGCTTTATTAATAAAGTTTTTTTAATGAACAAATGTTTATAACTTTTAAATGCTGAGAAACTTTATTCATATAAATAAATAGAAGAGTGGATCAAGTATTGTTATATGCAAGTCACTCAATTTCTTGAACTCTTCCCAATATATAGGCTATTATTTTTCCTCCTCTTTCACTGATGGTTTGGCTATGGAATCTCAGAAAACTTGGGCTCTTGCCTATAACTAAGAATGTAAAGGCCTTACACAGAAAATGTTGAAGTGTATAAAAATCTTCAATATATACTATTTTCAGATTGCATATCAACATAAGACTTAGGATTCAAGTCCCCTGTCTTTATCTAGATGCTATGCAAAAGCTACCCCTTTCTTATGCATAAATGTGTGGAAATGGTCCACTTTCATTTCCCGGACTTTGGTCCTTTTATCTACTTCAACCAATAATTTTAAAATATTTTAGATATTATTAAAAATATTTTGAATTTTTTAGCAACTGACAGCTTGATTAGGTTCTCTTTTATCTTCTTAAATAACAGTTTTATTGAGATATGGTGCACATACTACAAATTCATCCTTTTAAAGTGTACAGTTCAGTGGTATTTATAGAGTTGTGTAACCATCACCACTATACAAATTAAGAACGTTTTCATCAGCACAAAAGGAAATCCCATACCCATTAGGATCATTTCCTATTCCCTCCTTCTCTAGTCCTTGACAAACACAAATCTATTTTTTGACTTTACGGACTTGCCTATTCTGGATATTTCCTATAAGTGGAATCATACAATATGTGGCTTTTCATGACTAGCTCCTTTTCATGACTAGCTCCTTACTATAATGTTTTCAATGTTCATTCATGTTGTAGCATGTATCAGTACTTTATTCCTTTTTATGACTAAATAATATTCCATTGTATGAATATTAAACTTTTTGTTTATCCATTCATCAACTGATGGACATTTCAGTTGTTTCTACTTTTTGTCTATTATTAATAATGCTGTTATGAAAATTTGGGAATAAGACTTTGTGTGGACGTAAGTTTTGAGTTCTGCTGGGTACCTATTTTTAATTTTTTGAGGAACTGCCATACTGTTTTCCATAGTGGCTGCACCAATTTATATTCCTACCAACAAGAAAAGGGTTCCTTTTTCTCTGCATACTTGCCAGCATTAATTTTCTCTTGCCTTTTAGATAATAGCCATTTTATCTTCAAGGCTGCCTAATCTTTTTTTTGACTTTATCATAATTTCAGAATTGTTTATTTCATTAACCATATTTAACATAATTTATATTTTATATTTGATAATTATAATACTTATGTTAATTGTAGGTGTGAATCAGTGGTTTGTTTTTCTATCAACTCTCATTTTCATTGGCTTGTTTTCTTGGTTTTATATTTTGGTGATTTGTATGTATGAACTTGTATTCCTGAGAACTTTTATCTGTGAAAATTCTTTGAGGACTGGATTATGTTGTATTCCTTCAGAGAGGATTGGTACTTGGTTCTTTTATGTCACTTGTGGCACTACCAATATGGGACAACTTTAAACTAAATTTTTAACTTGGGAGTTTTTTGGTCACATGCATATTATAAATTCAAGTCCTAGACCTAACTTGGAATCAGTTTATGGATATGAATTCTCAGAGAATATGCCTTTTCCCTCTAGATCCATTACTAAGAGTCAAGGTTCTTTATGGTCTATCTCTGTGAGTTTTTGCTGTTTTTCTCTGAGGGTATTATCCTATGGGTGTCCAGCCTTTATTAGGAGTCCTTCATCTGGCATCTTATCTTCCTCAGGACATAAGCCTTGTTGCTTATAGCTCATTGAAACTTAGGTTCTAGGTTACCAGAAATCAGTAGATCCTTGGGCGCAGCTGTTTGCTTCAATGTTTAGTTATCTTGCTGAATTTGTGCATTTTTTTTTAAACAGCTTTGACCATGAAGGGTTTCCATTACTTTCTTGCCAACTCAGCTGCTAGGCATTTAAAGAAGTGCTTTGTGAAGATATACAGATTGCTAACAAACACATGAGAGGATGCTCAACATCACTAATCATTAGAGAAATGCAAATCAAAACTACAATGAGGTATCACCTCACACTGGTCAGAATGGCCATCATCAAAAAAACTACAAACAATAAATGCTGGAGAGGGTATGGAGAAAAGGGAACCCTCTTGCACTGTTGGCGGGAATGTAAATTGATACAGCCACTATGGAGAACAGTATGGAGGTTCCTTTAAAAGTTAAAAAAAAAAAGGAAAAGCTAAAAATAGAACTACCATATGACCCAGCAATCCCACTATTGGGCATATACCCTGAGAAAACCATAATTCAAAAAGAGTCGTGTACCACAATGTTCATTGCAGCACTATTTACAATAGCCAGGACATGGAAGCAACCTAAGTGTTCATCGACAGATGAATGGATAAAGAAGATGTGGCACATATATACAATGGAATATTACTCAACCATAAAAAGAAATGAAATTGAGTTATTTGTAGTGAGGTGGATGGACCTAGAGTCTGTCATACAGAGTGAAGTAAGTCAGAAAGAGAAAAACAAATACTGTATGCTAACATATATATGCAATCTAAAAAACAAAAAATGGTTCTGATGAACTTAGGAGCAGGGCAGGAATAAAGACACAGATGTAGAGAATGGACTTAAGGACACGGGGAAGGGGAAGGGGAAGCTGGGACAAAGTGAGAGAGTGGCATGGACATATATACACTACCAAATGTAAAATAGATAGCTAGTGGGAAGCAGCCGAATAGCACAGGGAGATCAGCTCGGTACTCTGTGACCACCTAGAGGGGTGGGATAGGGAGGGTGGGAGGGAGACGCAAGAGGGAGGTGTTATGGGGATATAAGTATATGTATAGCTGATTCACTTTGTTATACAGGAGAAACTAACACAACGTTGTAAAGCAACTGTACTCCAATAAAGATGTTAAAAAAAAAAGTGCTTTGTATATATTTTTTCAGCATTAGTAAGTGTCTTTTATTAGGAGAAATTTTCATTATACTTAGTCAGCTATGTTGCCAGAAAGAGAAGTTTTGAAGGGTTTCTTTGAATTTTTTTTAAATTAATTTTTATTGGAGTATAGTTGATTTAAAACATGCTAGTTTCTGCTGTACAGCAAAGTGAATCAGTTATACATATATATATATATTCACTCTTTTTTAGATTCTATTCCTATATGGGTCATTACAGAGTATTGAGTAGAGTTCCCTGTGCTATACAGAAGGTACTTTTGTTTAATTAATTACTTTTATACAGCAGGTTCTTATTAGTTATCTATTTTATACATATAAGTGTATATATGTCAATCCCAATCTCCCAATGCACCCACCACCATCACCTCCCCCATTTCCCCTGCAACTTTCTTCCTTTTGTCCATACGTTTGCCTTCTACATCTGTGTCTCTATTTCTGCTTTGCAAACCAGTTCATCTGTGCCATATTTCTAGATTCCACACATATGCGTTAATATATGATATTTGTTTTTCTCTTTCTGACTTACTTCACTCTGTATGACAGTCTCTAGGTCCATCCATGTCTCTACAAATGACCCAATTTTATTCCTTTTTATGGCTGAATAATATTCCATTGTATATATGTGCCACATCTTCTTTATCCATTCATCTGTTGAGGGACACTTAGGTTGCTTCCATGTCCTGGCTATTGTAAATAGAGCTGCAGTGAACATTGTGGTACATGACTCTTTTTGAATTATGGTTTTCTCAGGGTATACGCCCGGTAGTGGGATTGCTGGGTCATATGGTAATTCTATTTTTAGTTAAGGAATCTCCGTACTGTTCTCCATAGGGGCTGTGTCAATTTACATTCCACCAACAGTGCAAGAAGGTTCCCTTTTCTCCATACCCTCTCTAGCATTTATTGTTTGTAGATTTTCTGATGATGCCCATTCTAACTGGTGTGAGGTGATACCTTATTGTAATTTTGATTTGCATTTCTCTAATAATTAGTGATGTTGAGCAGCTTTTCATGTGCCTCTTGCCCACCCATATGTCTTCTTTGGAGTAATGTCTATTTAGGTCTTCTGCCCATTTTTGGGTTGGGTGGTTTGATTTTTTAATATTGAGCTGCATGGGCTGTTTATATATGTTGGAGATTAATCCTTTGTCCATTGATTCATTTGCAAATATTTTCTCCCATTCTGAGGGTTGTCTTTTCATCTTGTTTATAGTTTCCTTTGCTGTGCAAAAGCTTTTAAGTTTCATTAGGTCCCATTTGTTTATTTTTGCTTTTATTTCCATTACTCTAGGAGGTGGGTCAAAAGAGATCTTGCTGTGATTTATGTCAAAGAATTTTCTTCCTATGTTTTCCTCGAAGAGTTTTAGAGTGTCTGGTCTTACATTTAGGTCTTTAATCCATTTTGAGTTTATTTTTATGTATGGTGTTAGGGAGTGTTCTAATTTCATTCTTTTACATGTAGCTGTCCAGTTTTCCCAGCACCACTTACTGAAGAGACCTGTCTTTTCTCCATTGTATATCCTTGCCTCCTGTGTCATAGATTAGTTGACTGTAGGTGTGTGGGTTTATGTCTGGGCTTTCTATCCTGTTCCATTGATCTGTATTTCTGTTTTTGTGCCAGTACCATATTGTCTTGATTACTGTAGCTTTGTAGTATAGTCTGAAGTCAGGGAGTCTGATTCCTCCAGCTCCGTTTTTTCCCCTCAAGACTGTTTTTGGCTATTCGGGGTCTTTTGTGTCTCCATACAAATTTTAAGATTTTTTGTTCTTGTTCTGTAAAAAATGCCATTGGTAATTTGATAGGGATTGCATTGACTCTGTAGATTGCTTAGGGTAGTATAGTCATTTTCACAATGTTGATTCTTCCAATCCAAGAACATGGTGTATCTCTCCAACTCTTTGTGTCATTTTTGATTTCTTTCATCAGTGTCTTATAGTTATCTGAGTACAGGTCTTTCACCTCCTTAGGTAGGTTTATTCGTAGGTATTTTATTCTTTTTGTTGCAATGGTGAATGGGATTGTTTCCTTAATTTCTCCTTCTGATCTTTCATTGTTAGTGTATAGGAATGCAAGGGATTTCTGTGCATTAATTTTGTATCCTGCAACTTTATCAAATTCATTGATTAGCTCCAGTAGTTTTCTGGTAGCATCATAAGGATTATGTATGTATAGTATCATGTCATCTGCAAACAGTGACAGTTTTACTTTTTCTTTTCTGATTTGGATTCCTTTTATCTCTTTTTCTTCTCTGATTGCTGTGGCTCGGACTTCCAAAACAATGTTGAATAATAGTGGCAAGAGTGGACATCCTTGTCTTGTTCTTGGTCTTAGAGGAAATGCTTTCAGTTTTTCACCATTGAGAATGATGTTTGCTATGGGTTTGTTGTATATGGCCTTTATTATGTTGAGGTAGGTTCCCTCTATGCCCACTTTCTGGAGAGTTTTTATCATAAATGGGTGTTGAATTTTGTCGAAACTTTTTCTGCATCTATTGAGATGATCATATGGTTTTTATTCTTCAGTTTGTTAATATGGTGTATCACATTGATTGATTTACATATATTGAAGACTCCTTGCATCCCTGGGGTAAATCCCACTTGATCATGGTGTATGATCCTTTTAATGTGTTGTTGGATTCTGTTTGCTAGTATTTTGTTGAGGATTTTTACATCTATATTCATCAGTGATATTGGTCTGTAATTTTCTTTTTTTGTAGTATCTTTGTCTGGTTTTGGTATCAGGGTGATGGTGGCCTCGTAGAGTGAGTTTGGGTGTGTTACTTGTGCTGCAAATTTTTGGAAGAGTTTGAGAAGGATGGGCATTAGCTCTTCTCTAAATGTTTGATAGAATTCACCTGTGAAGCCATCTGGTCCTGGACTTTTGTTTCTTGGAAGATTTTTAATTACAATTTCATTACTTGTGATTGGTCTGTTCATGTTTTGTATTTTTTCCTGGTTCAATCTAGGAAGGTTGTGCTTTACTAAGAATTTGTCCATTTCTTCCAGGTTGTCCATTTTATTGGCATAGAGTTGCTTGTAGTAGTCTCTTATGATGCTTGGTATTTCTGCAGTGTCTGTTGTAACTTCTCCTTTTTCATTTCTAATCTTATTGATTTGAGTCCTCTCCCTCTTTTTCTTAGTGAGTTTGGCTAAAGGTTTATCAGTTTTGTTTATGTTCTCAAAGAACCAGCTTTTAGTTTTATTTATCTCTGCTATTGTTTTCTTTGTTTCTGTTTCATTTATTTCTGCTCTGATCTTTATGGCTTCTTTCCTTATATTAACTTTGGGTTTTGTTTGTTCTTCTTTCTCTAGTTCCTTTAGGTGTAAGGTTAGATTGTTTATTTGAGGTTTTTCTTGTTTTTTGAGGTAGGATTGTATTGCTATACACTTCCCTCTTAGAACTGCTTTTGTTGCATTCCATAGGTTTTGGATCGTCGTGTTTTCATTGTCACTTGTCTCTAGGTGTTTTTTGAGGTCCTCTTTGATTTTTCAGTGATTTCTTGGTTATTTAGTAATGTATTGTTTAGCCTCCTTGTGTTTGTGTTTTTTATGTTTTTTTCCCTATAATTTATTTCTAATATCATAGTGTTGTGGTCAGAAAAGCTGCTTGATATGATTTCAATTGTCTTAAATTTACCAAGGCTTGATTTGTGACCGAAGATGTGATCTATCCTGGAGAATGTTCCGTGTGCACTTGAGAAGTGTAATCTGCTGTTTTTGGATGGAATGTCCTATAAATATCAATTAAATCTATCTGGTCTATTGTGTCATTTAAAGCTTGCGTTTCCTTATTAATTTTCTGTTGGATGATCTGTCCATTGGTGTAAGTGAGGTGTTAAAGTCCCCCACTATTATTGTGTTATTGTCAATTTCCTCTTTTACAGCTGTTAACATTTGCCTATGTATTGAGGTGCTCCTATGTTGGGTGCATAAATATTTACAATTGTTATATCTTCTTCTTGGATTGATCCCTTCATCATTATGTAGTGTCCTTCCTCCTCTCTTGTAATATTCTTTATTTTAAAGTTTATTTTATCCGATATGAGTATTGCTGCTCCAGCTTTCTTTTGATTTCCATTTGCACAGAATATCTTTTTCCATCACCTCACTTTCAGTCTATATGTGTCCCTAGGTCTGAAGTGGGTCTCTTGTAGACAGCATGTATATGGATCTTGTTTTTGTATCCATTCAGCAAGCCTGTGTGTTTTGGTTGGAGCATTTAATCCATTCACGTTTAAGGCCATTTTCGATATGTATGTTCCTATTACCATTTTCTTAATTGTTTTGGGTTAGTTTTTGTAGGTCCTTTTCTTCTCTTGTGTTTCCCACTTAGAGTAGTTCCTTTAGCATTTGTTGTAGAGCTGGTTTAGTGGTGCTGAATTCTCTTAGCTTTTGCTTGTCTGTAAAGCTTTTGATTTCTCCGTCGAATCTGAATGTGATCCTTGCCAGGTATAGTAATCTTGGTTGTAGCTTCTTCCCTTTCATCACTTTAAATATACCATGGCACTCCCTTCTGGCTTGCAGAGTTTCTGCTGAGAAATCAGCTTTTAACCTTATAGGAGTTCCCTTGTATGTTATTTGTCATTTTTCCCCTTGTTACTTTTAATAATTTTTCTTTGTCTTTAATTTTTGTCAGTTTGATTACTATGTGTCTCAGTGTGTTTCTCCTTGGGTTTATCCTGCCTGGGTCTCTCTGCTCTTCCTGGACTTGGGTGGCTATTTCCTTTCCCATGTTAGGGAAGTTTTTTACTATAATCTCTTCGGATTTCTTGGGTCCTTTCTCTCTCTCTTATCCTTCTGGGAACCCTATAATGTGAATGTTGGTGTGTTTAATGTTGTCCCAGAGGTCTCTTAGGCAGTCTTAATTTCTTTTCATTATTTTTTCTGTATTCTGTTCTGCAGCAGTGAATTCTACCATTCTCTCTTCCAGGTCACTTATCCGTTCTTCTGCCTCAGTTATTCTGCTATTGATTCCTTCTAGTGTAGTTTCATTTCAGTTATTGTATTGTTCATCTCTGTTTGTTTGTTCTTTAATTCTTCTAGGTCTTTGTTAAACATTTCTTGCATCTTCTCCATCTTTGCTTCCATTCTTTTTCTGAGGTCCTGGATCATCTTCACTCTCATTTTTCTGAATTCTTTTTCTGGAAGGTTGCCTATCTCCACTTCATTTAGTTGTTTTTCTGGGGTTTTATCTTGTTCCTTCATCTGGTATATAGCCCTCTGCCTTTTCATCTTGTCTATCTTTCTGTGAATGTGGTTTTTGTTCCACAGGCTGCAGGATTGTACTTCTTGTTTCTGCTGTCTGCCCTCTGGTGGATGAGGCTATCTAAGAGGCTTGTGCAAGCTTCCTTATGGGAGGGAAGAGCTAGTGGTGGGTGGAGCTGGGTGTTGCTCTGGCAGGCAGAGCTTAGTAAAACTTTAATCTGCTTGTCTGCTGATGGGTGGGGCAAAGTTACAACTCTGTTGGTTGTTTGGCCTGAGGCGACCCACCACGGAGCCCACAGGCTCCTTGGTGGGGCTAATGGTGGACTCCGGGAGGGCTCATGCCAAGGAGTACTTCCCAGAAGTTCTGCTGCCAGTGTCCTTGCCCCCGTGGTGAGCGACAGCCACCCCAGACTCTGCAGGAGACCCTCCAACACTAGCAGGTAGGTCTGGTTCAGTCTCCTGTGGAGTCACTGTTCCTTCCCCCTGGATCCTGATGTGCCCACTACTTTGTGTGTGCCCTCTAAGAGTGGAGTCAAGGGAGAAAGTCCTGCAGTCAAATCCTGTGAGTCTTCAAAGTCTGATTCTCTGGGAATTCCTCCTCCTGTTGCTGGAACCCCAGGGTGGGAAGCCTGACGTGGGGCTCAGAACGTTCACTCGGTGGGTGGACTTCCGTGGTATAATTGTTCTCCAGTTTGTGAGTCACCCACCCAGCAGTTATGGGTTTTAATTTTATTGTGATTTCACCCCTCCTACCATCTCATTGCGGCTTCTCCTTTGTCTGTGGATGTGGGGTATCATCTTTTTTGGTGAGTTCAAGTGTCTTCCTGTCGATGATTGTTCAGCAGTTAGTTGTGATTCCGGTGCTCTTGCAAGAGGGAGTGAGCTCACATCCTTCTACTCTGCCATCTTGAACCAATCTCCCCGGGTTTCTTTGAATTTTTAACATACAGAGCAATGTGAATTTGATGTTAAATGTGAATTTCTTTGGAATTTTCCTTTTTTAAGCCTTAAATTTGTAAAGAGATTTCATTTGAGGATTTAAATTTCTTTCTAGGAACATGATGGTAAGCAGGCTTAAATTTGTACATAGGGTGTTTATTTATTTATTTGCAAAACAGCTTATAAGATATTTTGGACACTGTGGATGGACTAGCTTAAAGTGGAAAATAGAATAAGGTATGAATGTTCTCCCTTGGATGAAAAGTGGCATGGGAAGAGGGGGAAGTGGGGTGGTGGTGGTGGGATGAATTGGGAGATTGGGATTGACATATATACACTAATATGTATGAAATAAATAACAAGAACTTGCCGTATAAAAAAATAAATTAATTAAATTAAATTAGAAAAAAAAAGGAAGGAAAGAAAAGTGCATTGGGATCAGTTTACTTGGTGAACTCCTAGGGCCTATTTTAGAGCCTTCTGGGGGCAAAACTGTCATTGTTCAACAGAGCCTTTATTAATAATAGAGGTGTTAATATGCTCTCCATGTGCTTTACTCCTTTGTCTCTCTCTATAAATTTAGAACTCTGGCAGAGGAGAGAGTGTGATTTATTGGGTCCTCTCAAACTCCAATAATTTTTTTCATAAGTATATTACCCAACAGTATAATAACATTGGATAAGAATAAATCCTTTTTTATTATTCGGTTAGTCTCAGGACATTTAAAATGACTTCCTTCCCACTCCACCCCCCATTTCCCAGCCCAACGTTTAAATCATGAAACTGAGAGAAAATCTTTAGCACTCCAAGCTCATTCCTCATTCAATAGCTCACTCCTTCCAGAAACTGTCTAGTAGCATCTTTGCAATAAAATAAAATAAGATCAAAAATATAATCAGTTTGGAGGGTGTTATCAGCAACAATGAGGTCAGTCTTGAACTCAAACAGAGGAGTCCAAGGATGTCTCTTTTGATAGCAGAGGAGATTCTGGATGCTCCTCAGATGCTCTGTCTATCATGTGTTCCCCTATCTAAGGCTGATAAGGAAAAAAGCAAGAATGGGGTAACCAATTGCTTAATGATTATTTTGCTCTATCTGGTTTGCTGAGTAGGAAAGATTTAATGGAGTAACTAGCATTGTTGAAAAGGCAATTTGATGTCTTTTCTATGACAAGTAGAATGAGGAGGTCTTTCTTCCTGATAGGTAGTATAGGAGTGTTGAAGCCCACTGGCATTGGTCGGCCCTAGCCTAAAATCCTGTCTCTGGGACCTAATGGCTGTACAACCCTGGAGTTACTTATTGGAGATAGTTATTCCTGTTTGTAGATGAGGGCACTGACCTTGAGAAGTTGGGTGGGATAATGTCTGTAAGGTACTTATCAAGCACTCAATAAATCGGAGCTGCAATGAAGACTTATTACTCTAGAATGTAACCTCTTATCAAGTAAGTGCATTACCAGTGGGCTCACTGGTATCTAGAAAAGACTGAAGAGATATTTACATAGGATTTTGTATGGCATATTACAAATCATATACACTCACTGTTTTAAGAAATTAAAATTAAGAGATGACTTTCAACATTCTTGACTCACCCCCTTCCTCTCACTTTTGTCTAACACCAGAACCTTAACAATTATGTTTCCTCCCAGTGTATGGCTATAGTACTATAATTTCTATTTGTGCAGATCCATATCATTCTGAAATTTAAGTTTGCTCTTCTTCAATATATCATTGGCTGCATATACTATCTTTTGGTGAATTCTCTGTTCTGACTGTCTTATACTTTGCTATCCTGCTAACTTTTGCTATGATGGTGGGAAGGGTTTTGTATGAGTGAGAGAAGAATAGTACGGTCTGAAAAGGATTCCCCTTAACCCAGTTCTATGATAGCCCTCAAATACCTCCAAGCATCCTTATACTACTGCTGAAGTAACTCAGGATTTTACTGCTTACCTATATCTTATGCACTATTATGTCCAAAGTGAAGCTCTCAAGATGGTCTTTGTGAAAACAAAAGAACTACTATTTATATTTAGTTTTTAATTTCTTCCTTTAAAAATTCTAAATTTAGTGTATTTTAAAGTACAGTATCCATATATATATATTATAAATAATATACAGGTACTGTGAGTACATAACATACTTTTTTTTTTAACTGATGGGAGAGTAATTAAAACAATTTTAGAGACCACTGGTATAGATTATACTTGCAGAGTTAATCATTATCAACTCTAGTACATTAATAAAGGCAAAACTCGTCTTTAGTAATAAGATCCAAAGATTACATATCATTTATATCTGGTAACAGCTGAACTTCTATTACTCAAATTTTTGTTTTGTTTTTTTGTAAAATCATGTCCAGAACATGTCTAAATTGTTTGATAGGAATAAATAAGCTGAATAAAACATAAGTAGAAATGAGATAGGACTAAATCTCTTCAGAGATATTAGCTAAATTTCAAAGGAGAAATACAACTTTTGGTTTGTTAAGACTTATTCCCTACATATGTATATGTATAGCTGATTCACTTTGTTATAAAGCAGAAACTAACACACCATTGTAAAGCAATTATACCCCAATAAAGATGTTTAAAAAAAAAAAAAAAAAAAAAAAGACTTATTCCCTAAAATGAAGTATCCCAGGGTGGTATGAAATGTGTTTCTAATAGGTTCACATAGAACTTTCAAATGTCTAACAGGTTCACGTAGGACTTTCAAATGTCACATCCTAATTTAAAAATAGACTTTCATTTAAAAGACTATTTTGGTCTTCATTATGCAAAAGAGGAGTTCTCTCTTTTAAGCTTTTTTTTTTTCAGGCTCACTTCTTAATTTATTTGCATGAATATACAATACATTTTTTCTATTAGCTGATTTAAAGCAAACATGAGATGCAAGACTTAACAGTGTCTGTTACTTTTTAGAAGGGCAAAAGTTGCCTTTCACACCTAAGAACCCAAAACAAACACTATTTGAGGTCAAGATGTTGAGTAACATAAACCTCAACTTTTTAAGTGGGGAAGGGAGGACCCAAGGGAAACTGGAGGTGATTCCCGTTGGAGAGAAAAGGTAACTCTGTAGGTTTAGGGGGAAGAAGCCAGCCATAAAAGGAAGAAAAGGAACTGAGTTTCAACGCTTCTTGTGAAATTTTAACAGGCTCTGCAGTGTGAGAGAATTCACAACGGTTGCTATGTTAGTTTCCTAGGGCTGCTATAACAAAGGACCACAAGCTGAGTGGCTTAAAACAATGGAAATCTAGTCTCTCAAAGTTCTGGAGGCTGGAAGTCTGAAATCAAAGTGTTGGTAGAGCCAGACTCCATCGGAACTCTCCATGGAGAGATCCTTCATTGCCTCTTGAAACTTCTGGTAGCCCCAGGTGTTCCTTGACTTATGGAAGCATCACTCCAATCTCTGTCTCCTATCTTCCCTCTGCGTCTCTGTTCAAATTTCACTCTTCTTATAAAGATATCAGTCATATTGGATCAGAGGTCCACTCTACTCCAATATGACCTCACCTTAACTGATTACACCTGCGATGACCCTGTTTCCAAATAAAGTCATCCTGAGGTATTGGGTGTCAGGACTTCAGTACATCTTTTGGGGGATGGGGGACAAAATCCAACCTATAATAGCTGTTGAGTGTCCTGTAGTTTCTTGGGAGGAGAGAGGGAGGGATTGTGCAGTGATTCTGGATTTCTAGGCTGTGGGTGAGAGGTGAACTATAAAACATGAAAATGGAGTGGGGATGACGATCCTTAGACATTCTAAGTCAGGACATGAACTTGGAAACCTGAAAAATACTGTGGGGAATTAGGGAAGAGAGAATTTGCCCACATTCATTACCAGCCATCAAGTTAATATTAAGTTGGATGTTTTTGTTCACTGACCTTGTGGAGCTCTGGAAGGTTTGTTTGCAAGTGGGTGAGTGGCTGAGTGGGGGCTGCCGTTCACCGGTGCCCCCCGCATAGCCACACTCCCTCTCCACGTCTGCTGCCCAGTCTGTTTCTTGCGTGTTCCGTTCGGATTGATGCCATTTCAGTTGTTATACCTTTTAAATACCACCCCTGGGAAGAGCTATTTAAATAAATTATCACTCTAAGTAGCGAGGAGGAGGAGTCAGCACAGAAATATTTTTTAAGAAATTGGTGGTAAAAGGAAGATTATAGTAGTTTGATGGGAGAACAGGTTAATTTCTTTTATTTTAAGATTTTATTAATATTTTTTATTTTAATTTTTACATAATGCAATTTGAATGTACTTATTGTCCAATGGGAGGGCTGGAGGCCCTGCTGTGGGCAGGAGAGTTTGGGATCAGGCACATCCGGGCTGGGTTAACACTGGAAGGGAGTTGTTTCTATTTGGGAAATTATTTTACTCCAGGCCTGACCTTTCCTAGAGTGTCCTCCAGGCTCTTAGTCAGGGTAGCTGGGATGAGTGCCCTAATTCATGGATGCTTTCTTAGCTTGGAATCCACCTGGCCAACTGGCAGGCAAGGATATGGCTGTTTTCTCCTCATGGGGACCATGGCACTTGGGTATGCTCACACATACTACCACCAGAGGCAAGCAACTTGGGAGAAGCCAGGGCCATTCTTGATTTCCGTCCTGTTTTTCTGTCCTTCAGTGGCAAACTGACCTAGTTTCCAATGGGAATAAAAGACCCATTGGCTTGATTTAATAATATTTTTACCAGTATAATTTCATCTAAGATCTTTATGCTTCTGAGTTAATAGAATTTATTTTAAAATTAGACCTCCTTCCTTCTACCAACTCTGGGTTTAGTTTGTTCTTCTTTTTCTAGTTCTTTGAGGTGTAAAGTTAAGATGTCTGAGTTTTTTTTTTTTTTTTAAATGTAGACATTTACTGTGATAAACTTCCTTCTTAGAACTGCTTTTGCTGCCCCTAAGTTTTGGTAGGTTGTATTTCTGTTTTCACTTGAATCAAGATGTTTTTTGATTTTCATGTTGATTTCTTCTTTACCCCATTGGTTGTTCAGGAGTGTGCTGTTTAATCTTGACATATTTGTGAATTTTTCAGTTTTCTTCTTAGGATTGATTTCTAGTTTCATACCATTGCTTGTTTTTGGACTTTTCTCTGAGGGAATTGCTCCATGTGTGACTGTAAATTTGGTTGTGTTCATGGGAGGAGGGAATTTCAGGAGCCTCCTGTGTTGTCATCTTGGTTCCTATTAAATTCTGAATCTTATTATTTTTATCATAAAATTAACACATTGCAATTAGAGAAATTTTTGAAGCTTGAAAAATAGAAAATAACTACTCTAAATATTACCATCCATAAAAAACTACAGTTAATGGTTTGGTGTATTTCTTGCCAGACTTCTCTCTTTGCATTGTTAGTATAGTTGTGATTATACTGCATACACAAAATTTTTTCCTGCCTTATAAACTTTGTTATAGCATAAACATTTTCCATGTTATAGCAAGTTCTTTATAAACATTCTGCTGGGTGCATAATATTCCATTATGTGAGTGTGTGATAGCTTATATAACTGCTTACCTATTTTGCCATCAAATAAAATTGTGGACACTGCCAAGGACATCCTTGTGAAGTGTAGGTGGGATAATTGGAGAACTTGATGGCAATATATACATCTGTGTTGAGAGACATTGTCGCTTAGGGGATACACCAGCTGTGGGGTAGAGCCCATGTGTGAAGACTAGTTCCTTAGCTCTTTCAGAGGTAAAGTTTCTCAGGGCTCTGATCCTGCCTGGTAAGGGACCTGGGAATGGATCAAGGTGAGAGACAGGAAAATGGAACTAGAGACTGTTTACTAGTCAACAACATTTTCTTATAGTTTTTTTTTTTTTTTTTTTTTTTGCGGTACGCGGGCCTCTCACTGTTGTGGCCTCTCCCGTTGTGGAGCACAGGCTCCGGACGCACAGGCTCAGTGGCCATGGTTCATGGGCCCAGCCGCTCCGTGGCATGTGGGATCTTCCCGGACCAGGACACGAACCAGCGTCCCCTGCATCGGCAGGCGGACTCTCAACCACTGCGCCACCTGGGAAGCCCTTCTTACAGTTTTAATTGGGGTCACACAAAACACACTGTGTCTTGTGGCTCTTGTACTCAGAAGGCTGGAGGTGAGACTTCAGTGGCCCTTAATTTCCTTGATGCCTCTTTATAGGAAGCTATACTTACTATCTGTCCCTTTAACAGGGAAGTGTCTTGGATTGGTGAAAGAAATTGAAGAAGACACAAATAAATGGAAAGATATCCCATATTCATAGGATTAGAAGAGTCAATATTCTTAAACTGTCCATACTATCCCAAACCATCCATAGATTCAATGCAATCCTTATCAAAATTCCAATGGCATTATTTATAGAAATAGGAAAAACAATACTGAAATTCATACAGAACCACAGAAGACCCCAAATAGCCAAAGCAATCCTGGGAAAGAAGAACAAAGCTGGAGACATCACAATTCCTGATTTCAAACTATACTACAAAACTACAGTAATCAGAACAGTATGGTACTGGCATAGAAACAGACATGTAGACCAATGGAACACAATTGAGAGTCCAGAAATAAACCCATACATATATGGTTTACTAACATTGACTAGGGAGTATTCACTCAGCAGGGAGAGAATAGTCTCTTCAATAAATGGTGTTGGGAAAACTGGATATTCTCATGCAAAAGAATGAAATTGTACCCCTATGATACACCATACACAAATTTCAACTGAAAATGAATTAAAGACTTGAACATAAGATCTGAGACCATAAAACTCCTAGAAAAAAACCGTAGAGAATATGCTCCTTGACATTGCAATATTATTCACAATAGCCAAGACTTGGAAACAACCTAAGTGTCCAACAATAGATGATAGAAAAAGAAGATGTGAGAGATACACACACACACACACACACACACACACACACAGAGGAATATTATTCAGCCATAATAAAAGGAAATCCCTGGGCTTCCCTGGTGGCGCACTGGTTGAGAGTCCACCTGCCGATGCAGGGGACGCGGGTTTGTGCCCCGGTCCGGGAAGATCCCACATGCTGCGGAGCGGCTGGGCCCGTGAGCCATGGCTGCTGAGCCTGAGCGTCCGGAGCCTGTGCTCTGCAACGGGAGAGGCCACAACAGTGAAAGGCCTGCGTACCGCAAAAAAAAAAAAAAAAAAAAAAATCCTGCCATTGGTGACAACATGGATGGACCTTGAGGGCATTATGCTAAGTGAAATAAGTTAGAAAGAGAAAGACAGATAACTATACTATCTCACTTATGTGTGGAACCTAAAGATATTGGACTCATAGAAACAGAGAGTGGAATGGTGGTTGTCAGGGGCTGAGGAGTAGGGGAAAAGGGGAGATGCTGATCAAGATGTACAAACTTTTGATTATAAGATGAGTAAGTTCCAGGAATCTAATGTATAGCATGGTGCTCTAGTTAACAATACTGTATTGTATACCTGAAAGTTACTATGAGAATAGAACTTTCATGTTCTCACCATAACAATGACAACAAAATGGTAATTATGTGAGGTGAAGTATGTATTACTGTGGCAAACGTTTTGCAATCTATACATGTATCAAGTTGTCACATTGTACACCTTAAACTGACACAGTATGTCACTTATATCTCAATAAAGCTGGAGAAAATCCCCTAACTAACGAAACAACCAAACAAAAAAACCCAGTGAAGTGTCTTGATGTGTTGCTTAGACTACCCTAGACGGCTGAATGACTCCTCTGGTTTCTCCTTTACTCTGTGTGGATGAGTTTTCTGAGTTATTCTGGGAGATCACCACTAGG
The DNA here is from genome assembly GCF_008692025.1 of Phocoena sinus. Lineage (NCBI taxonomy): Eukaryota > Metazoa > Chordata > Mammalia > Artiodactyla > Phocoenidae > Phocoena > Phocoena sinus. The sequence goes on from NC_045775.1 coordinate 30,063,617, forward strand.
AGATGCACAAGACTCAAGGAAGTTAGAGAGAGCAGAGCTAGATGATTTTTTTGTTCCAGGTTTATCTGAGTTTTGCAGGTTCCTTTTGTTCTAAATCCATTGAAAACTGAGGGCAAAATGTCCATTTCTCAGATCCCATTATCTCCCCAAAGTGAAAAAAGAGTGGTTTTGCCCTTCGTTTGACCTAGTGAAATAGACGGAAGGAAATGGCAAAACAGACTCCGTATGATAAGGATAATAATAAGTGTAGCACTTGATTCCTTTCAGGGAGACATGAACACTGTTTTGCCATTTACTGTTTCACCAGAGGATGGTGATGATGGCAATGCAAATGGTTAACATTTATTGTGTTCTTACTTTGCTTCACGATAAAAAATTTATGTATTTTATTAAATTCAGTTCCATTGTACGTTGTCTCAGTTCATTGACACAACAGTGTTATTATCCCCATTTTGCAGACGAGGAAACAGAAGCATAGAGAAGTCAAGGAACTTATCCCCAGTTACCCACCTAGTAAGCAGCTGAGCTGCAATTTAAACTCAAGGTCTCTGACCCCTTAACTATAAAAGGGTTGAACTATAAACTATGCTTCCTGGTTATTATCCCAACTTGACAATTGAGGATCCATCAGACAGAGGTCAGACCAGTTAAGGGACTTGTCCTGGGTCCCAGCTGGCTCAAGGAGATGCCTAGACTTGGTGTTCATTCTTCTGGTCCAGAGATTTCCCGTTCTTTGTTTTGTAGGATCAGCATCTGAAGAGGGCCAGGAGGGAAGAAAGAGGAAGAGGTGGGGCTTTTTGGTGGGGACACATGGAGGGGATCTTAACACAGAGGGAAAGTAGAAGGCTGCTAGGTGGCAGATCCTCCTATCACCAGGTCCTTGTGGGCTACGGCCCCCTTGACTCTGGCTTGGGTCATGGACTGATTGGAGATTGCCTTCATTTTGGGTGCTGGGTAGAGCAAGCTGGGGTAGATGGGGCAGCTTGAACAAAAAAGTGTAACCCTGTTTGAGTCATCCTGCCTTTGGAACTGCCTGGTCAACAGTGAGTGGCAGCAATCCCTTCCTGGAAGGGGCAGGTGCTTTGGGTTCCTTTCTACCACCCTTACTTTGTTTTGTCCATGGCAGTGCTGGCCACACAGCACTGTATAATCTTATTCCTGTGTTTGTATGAACTTGTTTTACTCTGTCTAGTCTTCTATCCCTTAGCTGCTTGTCTTCAAGAGAGAGGCTCACAGCTGTCACTCAGGCAGCCTTTACGCTTATTCCCACCCCACCCCATCCTTGTTGTCATCAGTAGCTGCCTTTGCATGGAGACTTCACCCTTACAGTGATCCAGGAATTCAAAGCTTGGTAGAGCCGTGGATGCCTCCTCCTATGGTGGGTTATGATACTGTCTCAGGAGTCTCTTCTGCAACAAACAGTGCTGACCTGCAGGGAGAGGTGGCACGTTTACCTTCCCAAGAGAGGACGAGGGGCAGGCCAGTTAGTTGAAATCCTCAGGAATTGTGGATGAACGGGTGCTCTCTGATGGAGAGGAGTGGGTTCTGGGGCAATGAAGGGGAGCCTCCAGTATTTCTATCTATAAATTATGAATGAGAAAACCAGACTTTAAATCTTCCTTTTTTTTTTTTTTTTTCCTAATAGGCTTGTAGGAACACAGGTATGTATTTCAGTTACAGTCAACAGTTTTGCTGACCTTTGTAACCTAAAAAAAATTTGACTGTGAGTTGGTAGTAAAGCTAGAATTAGAATAGGGCTGGCTCAACTGGTGTATGAACCATCTGGCTGCCAGTTTCTTTTCTGAAAATTAGAGATTTGGACAAGAAGAACTTTGGGAAGTTTTAAGACTCTTGTTAATTCTAACATTTTGTTTTTGGGAAAAAATGGAAATTTCAAACTGACTTTTTGAGTAAGACAATGACACAAATCTTTAAAAACGCAAAGTGGATAAGGGTGTAGGGGGTGGTCTTTAATCTCCTGGGTTTTCTTGGATGCAAAGAGTAGACTCTTGTCATGGCCACCTACATGGTGTGACCCACTACAGGGTTTCTAAGCAGAATCCACATAGAATACTCTTCAGACTTGTGTGGTAATTGTACAAAGCTGACCATTTATAACCTTCTGGGGCTTGCTTGTTTGTCTTAAACACTCTTAAGACAAATTGTCCCAGTAGTCTATATACGGTGTCTTTTTTTTTTTGGCATCCCTCTGTATAGAGCTGAACCGAGCTGGCTGCTTGTTCTTGGTACCAATATAATGGCCCAATTGTCTCCTCATGCCAGGGGGTGGACTATGGAGCACACCCAGAGCCCTGTGGGAGCCCACAGAAGGGAGGTGGCTATTTGGACATTTAGTCTGTAGTGGAGACAAGTTAATGATCCTGCCTGGGGCATTCCAGAGCTTATTTAAAGATAAAATTGGCCCCAAACTCTCCACTGGGGCTTGTAAGTTCTGTGCAGTACACGATGGGGTGAGAATGCAGTTAAACACGCATCCTAAAGACATTTTAGTTTGTGAGGAAATGGCAAATCCCCTCTGTGATTTGAAAATACCATTTAAAAAATTGCGCCAAAAGATTTCTTTTTTCCTAACCTAGCTCCTATAAAATGGAAAAACAAAATGGGAGCTTAATCTGTAAGTACACTTGTCAAAACAACTGATTAGGGCTTCCTTGGTGGTGCAGTGGTTACGAATTCGCCTGCCAATGCAGGAGACACGGGTTTGAGCCCTGGTCCGGGAAGATCCCACATGCTGTGGAGCAACTAAGCCCGTGCACCACAACTACTGAGCCCACGAGCCACAACTACTGAGCCTGTGTGCTACAACTACTGAAGCCCGTGAGCCTAGAGCCTGTGTCCTGCAACAAGAGAAGCCACTGCAATGAGAAGCACGCACACTGCAATGAAGAGTAGCCCCTGCTCGCCACAACTAGAGAAAGCCCGTGTGCAGCAACAAAGACCCAACACAGCCACAAATAAATAAATAAAATAATAATAATAAAAAACCCCCAACTGATTAAAGAGTGAAAAACCCATCACTGGTGTCATGGGAATTAAGAAAATGCAGGTATCTGATTGAATTATACGCACACATATTTCTCTGAATTCAGTCAAACTGATTTATATTGATGCAGCCTAAATGCGCCATTGGTCTGAAACTCAGTCAGTAAATTGGATGTGAAAGTCTTTAATAAAGCAATATGCATTCTCCAAATATCAGCTTCTTATTATGACTCCAGTAGGTATTGAGTTTCTGGTTTTGTTGGTGCTGGTGACAAACCCGAGTTAAGTGTTGCCAATAGGGCTGTTGCTAGGAGGACATCTCTGAGCCTGAGGGTGGACTCCTGGAGTGTTAATAACCAGATATGGCAGAGAAATTGAGAAGAATGGGAAGTCACCTTCTGGTGATAGCACCACCACTGGCACCTTATACTGATGGGCCTTTCCTTTCAAGCCCAGGGAGTTTAACACATGTTCTCTCATAAACTAAGTAGTTATGCTAATTAAGGGGCTCTGGGAAGGAAGGAAGGTGGGGGCCAGAGGCTCTAGGTATTCATTTCATTTTCTGTTTTTTCTGGTCTGATGAGGACAGGACTGGTGGTAAGTGGTCAGGGACACCACATCTTAGGGCAGAGTGAGGAAAGCAGTGTCTTTCACTCTCCCTTGATGGTTTCTTCCCTGGACTTGTGCAACAGGAAGTGTAGGCTGATGGACTGGGAATCCGTGGGTGTGTCTGCAGAGGAAAGATTCCCTCTGAGAAGGGAGACAGTATCAGCTGGGACAAGGAAGGCTTGTGTTAAATATACTTGTCATGGCAACCTAACTATTTTAAAATGTAGAAAGACATTGCTTGGAAAACATCGACTGTACTGTGAAGCAGAGGGGATCAGGCAAAGGCGTTAGTGACTTGATGTAGTTTTGGCAAATGATGGAGCAGGGCAGGGCCTTCAAGTACAAGAGGGACCAGGTCAGGAATTAGAGAGATCTGTGGAAAGAATAGGTAAAAAAGAGGTGAGGGAAGAATGTACACCACCAGGAGTGAAGTCTACTTTAAACTGTGTATCAGTATGGGTTTATCTGTAGTAACAAATGTATGCAAAAAGTTAATAATAGGGAAAACCAGGGTGGCAGCTATGTGGGAACTCTGTACTTTTCTCCAATTTTTCTGTAGACCTAAAACATCCTCTCCAATAGAGTCTATTAGTTAAAGAGACAGATAGAGGGAGAGAGAGAGACGAGAAAAAGGAGAAGAGGAAGAAGAAGAAGAAAGAAGAAGGAGAAGGAAAGAGAAGCTTGTGGGAAAGCAAAGAGCCCCTGTCTAGCGCTAACAAGTTTAGTTGAGTGGAAGGTGGAAAGAAAGAAGGAGCGAAGTTTCTCAGCGCATTGAAGAGAGAAAGTAGAACATACCCTTGGCAGGAGAGAAAGTGTAATGTTGGTCAGAATTTCCACCGGATCAGGGAAGCTGGGAGGGCAACAAAGTCAGTGCACTTGGAGAAGAGAACTTGCATCTGGCATCAAAAAAGACCATCATCCTGTGAGATTGAATAGGAGCTAGACCTAAGGAGAAGACTAGGGTTAAATGTGTGAGGGTCCGGTTAACAACAATAATGCTACTAGTAACTGTCACTTATTAAGCACCTACTCTACTGTGTTAAGTAAGCCCTTTACAGTCATTATTTTATTTACTTTCCTTAACAACCCACCACAGTGGGCACCATTTTTTATCCCCACTTCTGGGATGAAGACGCTGAGGCCCGGGGAGGTTAAATAACTTATTGAGGATCACACAGCTCGAAAGCATCAGGCCAGGGTTTGGAACCAAACTGGCTAATGCCACAGGCTGACTCCTAGCCGTTGTGCTTTATTCCCTGAGAGTGGCTCTCAGAATAGTTTCTTGCTTCAGAAGCAGCACTTTAAAACTCAGTTAAGATGACTATCATGAAATTGTACTTTTAATATTTTGCCTCTGGAATTCATTTCTACCACACCACATACTTCCTTATGCTACAAAAAACTTCAGTTGTCTGATGACATTTGCTGCGCCGGAGAGAAACACAGGCTGAACTGTGCTGTCAAAGAAAGAGGCAAAAACAACGACTTTTTTCTTCCTTAGTGAAAAATCAATCCTTGTTTGTTGTAACCAATTTTGAAATGATAAGCACAAAGAATATGCGCATGGTTATTATTCCTACTTTCAAAAGGGGAAGAGGATTCCTTCCGAGAGCTGTGTGCAGTTAAGTGTGGTGCAGCAGATTTGCTGAGCGGTGCCATGTGCCGGGCACAGGACCAGGTGCCGAGGAAGGAAAAATAAGGCAGGCCCAGTCCCTGTTCTACAGGAGATCATGATCATGACAAATACATGAAAACAAAGAGCTACACTTTGTGTGGTAAATAAACTTGAAATTCTGTTTAATACCCGCATCCCATCCAATTCACAGCCACCTCTCACTCCTGAGAACTCACAGGCTAGAGGCACCAGCTTTTCCAGAGCACATTGTACCGAATCTCGGCTACTGAGTCTTCATTCAGAGTCAATATCCTGGTGGTGTTTCTAGGCTGTGTGAAAATGGCCCAGATGAGGAAATCAAAGCTGCGTGCAAACCAAACCCACACGTACTCCCAGTATCACGCAAAGCTCACACCACATTCTTGGCTGCCTCCAGTGTTGGAGAGACATAGAGGAGGAAGCTACTCACACCCTGGTGGATTCAACCTCAAGGAACTCTGGATCCAGAGTCCCTGTTCTGTGCCAGATATGAGGATCCCTGGGGAGCCAGCAGGATTTGGCTCACCCAGCTACGGAGTTCCCAGATGAGCTGGGCTTAGCTTATCCACCTAGCCTTCTATAGTGGCCCAAATGAATTACCCTAGACCCACGGTGACTCAAGGAGTAGTGTTCTCAGAGACTTGGTGTCAATGCAACCTTTCCCTTAGAGTTCACAGGGACCAGTGACTGGACAGGTCAGCCACGTGCAATCTAGAACAATGTGTCTAGCTGCCAATCACAGAGATGTTCAATCAAGAAGACCTGTAAGTACACACTGGATATGCATATTGTTATCAGACACTTGGGTAGTTACTCACTCCTCCCAACTTATTACCCATAATTTGGAAGTATAGTGCCCATCTCAAGTAATTCATTTAGCAGGTATTATAAACCTGTTATGTGTCAGGCACAGTTCTAGGTACTGGAGATATAGCAATGAGCAAAAATGTAAGCTATTGTACACGTCAATTATATCTCAGTAAAGTGTTCTTTTTTAAAGAATGCAAGCTGTTGTGGAGCTTACATTCGTGTGTGTGTGTGTGTGTGTGTGAGTGTAAGAGAGACAGAGAGAATCAATCATTCAATCAGTTAAATGTCTAGTATGTTAGATGATTAGTGTGATGTAGAAAATTAAAAAAGGATAAGAGGGGGAGAGGATGGCTCTGGGTAGGTGTGAGGTTGCAGTTTTCAATAGCAAGATACCTCATGGAGGTGATTAAATCGTGTTCGTTTGGGGAAGAGTTGAGGGAAGAGTGAAGCGCAAAGGCATTGAGGCAGGGCTTGTTTAGCATATTCAAGAAGGATCCTGGAGGGCACTGCACAGGGGAGAGTGAGGAGAGGCAAATGGAGGGAGGTGAGGTCAGACAGGCCAGATTGACCTTGGCTTTTCCTAAGGGAGCAATTGTAAGATTTGGGCAGGGGACATGATCTGAATAAAGCTGTGTGCTCTGCTGAGAAAAGAGCAGAGGGGGTCCAGGGCAGAAGTAAGGAGATAAATCAGAAGCTTATGGTAATACCCCGAATGGCAGACGATGGTGACTTGGACCAAGGTGGTAGCAGTAGAGGTGGTGACAAATAGTTGGATTCTGGATACATTTTGTAAGTTGCTAAAATTGATGTTAACTGACATGGGGAAGAATGGGGAGGAGCAGACGGGGGCAAATAGCAGAAGCTTAGTTCAGCACGTGTTAGTTCGAGACATTTATTTGACATCTAAGCGGTGATGGCTATTTTATACAAGTCTGGAGTTCAGGGGACAGGTCTGGGCTAGAGATAATTTATGCTTTGCCAAAGAGAGGAGGTATGCACAGCTACAAGCCTGATGAGATCACCAAGGTGGTGAGTGTAAACAGAAGAAGCCAGCGCAGATCCTGGGGCTCTGTCTTTACTTCAGCCAGTGGAGGCACAAGATGGGGCACAGGCTGTCCTACAGTTGTGTAGTTTTCCACAGGAGTAAGACTATATCTGGCTTTAACCCTCTGCTTCAAAGAATGCTTATTTCAGCACAGAATGTCAGGAATGGCTGGGACATTAGAGATCATTTCAGGTAGAACCACCTTATTTTGGAGATAGAGAAGCTGAGACCTAGAGAAGTAAATTGCTCCTTGTACTTAAGCTTGCTGTAGGGGTGGTGTGTGTGTGTGTGTGTGTGTGTGTGTGTGTGTGTGTGTGTGTGTGTACTGTGGTAGGGATGGAGGTATTTCCCAGGTGTTGGGTGCCTGCTCCCATTGGCAAAACCAGTAAGTGACCCTGCCTTTTTTCAGATGTGGACTCCTCCAGAGTCATAGGATCTGAGAAATGGAGGTTAGGCTATGGAGCTGAGATGGGGTCAAGACTTTAAAGTTTGCTCTCATCCAGTCTTCTTTTGAGGTACAAGTGCTCTTAGGTTCTATAACAAGTTCTCTTTAAGAGATGATTAGATCTTCTATCTTAAATACTTGTATCAGATTCTTATATTTTCTGTGCTGGCTCTTCTAGGAATAATTGCACTTGAGGTCCTATATCTTCCATAGTGGAGTGGAGGGCTTTGCAGTGGTGGGGTTGCAGTTGAGAGAGTGGTTGGTAGAGTTGTATAAAGCAGTCAGCTCATGGTCTTTTCCCCATGCTTCCCTGAGATGCAGAAAGCATGCAAGAGTGAGAATAGATGGTCTGTACTAGCACACATTATGAACCACACGATAGAGATTCTGGGCACCCAGGGCTGGAAGCTGGGAGCATAAATCAGGAAATAAAACAACAATAATGGAGTTTGTGGTTAAGACTATGTATTGTTTATATGCATTAAGTCATTTAATCTTTAAAACATTCCATGAAAGGAGATGTCATTACCTTCATTTTATGAATGGGGAAATTAAGGTTCAGAGGTAACCAAAGGACAAAAAACTAGAGAGGAGAAGAAGCAAGTTTTGATCTCTGGCCTCTAAGACTCCAAAGCCACACTGAGAAGTAGTTGTAAAGGGATTAAATCTATTAGATACCACGAAGATTAAGAGCATAGGCTTCCGAAACAAAACAGTTGGTTTTAATTCCTGGCTCTACTATTTACTGGCTGTGAGATCTTGGGCAAGTCATGTAGCTTTGAACCTGGGTTTCCTGTGTAGGGTTGCTAGGAAGATTAAATGAGATAATGTATGGTTAAGACATAGCATGGTGCCTGGTGCTTTATACATGATGAATGAATGGTGGAAACAACTAAAGTTCTGGTTGCCAAGAGGCTGGGCTGCAGCCTGATCTTCAGCTGCCATAGCACTGTTTATTTAGTGTTAGCATCTGCACAGACTGGTCGATGCTCATGGTCTGGAGGGCTCAGGAAAGCAAGAGTCTTAACTAGGGCCTTCAAAGATGGGTAGAATTATTTTTTCACAGAGAATCAGAACATTTTACCAAAAATTTTACCAAAAAATCTCGTCATTTATTTTTCAGCTATCAGTTCATTTTGAAAAATGTTTATTAGGCAAGAAAATGAATCAGACATTTCTTTTTTGAACTGGTTGGCTACACATTTTGAAGAATATTTAAATAGAAAATATTTGGGTCACATTTTTAACAGAAGCCCTAAAAGTATAAGCCATTAATTTAGTTCTGACTTTCACTGACTGACAGTTTCAGGAAAAGAGAAGAACTTTGCTTGATTTATTGTTTTATATATTTTAGTCAGGACTAAAAATGGGCTTTTGATATTTTTACTGGTCTCTTTAGAATTTCTCCTGCAGAAGATTTTCATGAGGAATTTATTTCCTCACTTTTATCAATCAGTTGTAAAACAAAAATACTTAAAGAGTGAAAGGGTTCCTGAACCCACTAAACCCGTCAGGCTGTTAGGGCTATGACGATGACATTGGAGTTAAATATATCAAAACTGTTGCAACACAAAGCAAATTTTGTCCTTGAGGGAGCTCACAGCTGGTTTATCTCAGATTTACTGAGGTTTCAAACGTTCTGCTGAAGCCAATCTAAATTGCTCTGACTCACTTTCCAAAGTGTACATGTTTGCATGTTTGTTGTTGTCAGTGCTAAGAGTCATAGACGCTCCCTTTGCCAGCATCGGCGGGGAGGGGGGCGGCTCAGTTCTGTGTCTTTGAGGTAACCATAAGAGCTGAGCTCACATTTGTAATGTTAATGGACAATACACCCCAATTAAGAAAGTGAAACTGTCAGAATGGATACAAAGGCAAGACCCAACTCTGTATGACTAGGAGAGATGCACTTGGAATATAAAGATACCGATAGCTTGAAAATATAATGGCAGGAACGAGATGTACCAGAAAAATGGCATATGAAGGCTGAGGTGGCTATTATAAATTTTGGCTGCGTTGGGTCTTTGTTGCTGCGCGCGGGTTTTCTCTAATTACAGCGAGTGGGGGCTACTGTTCGTTGTGGTGCGTGGGCTTCTTATTGTGGTGGCTTCTCTTGTTGCAGAGCATGGGCTCTAGGCGCGTGGGCTTCAGTAGTTGTGGCTCGCAGGCTCGGTAGTTGTGGCTCGTGGGCTCTAGAGCACAGGCTCAGTAGTTGTGGCACACGGGCTTAGTTGCTCCGTGCCATGTGGGATCTTCCCGGACCAGGGCTCGAACCTGTGTCCTTTCCATTGGCAGGCGGATTCTTAACCACTGCACCACCAGGGAAGTCCCTGAGGTGGCTATTTTTAATATCAGATAAAATAGACTTCAAGAAAAAGAGTATTGCCGAGATAAAAAGGAATGATAAGGAAAACAAGCATAAATGTGTATGTGCCTAAAAACAGCCTCAAAATATAGGAAGTAAAAATTGACATAAACATAGAGAGATATTCCAGAATTTTAGTAGGAGATTTTATTAACTGTCTCTCAGGAATTTATAGGATGACTAGCCAAAAACCTCTGTAAAGACACAGAGGATCTGAACACATGATTAATTGTCTTAACCTAATTAATAATTATAGGACCTCTCACTCAACAACTGCAAAATAAACATTTATTTTAGTGTACAATACACATTAGTTTTATTGTAGATGGTTTATTCACCAATGTGTATCATATTGGGGCCATACAGTAAGCCTTAATAAATTTACAAGGACTGAAATAGTACAGATATATTCTCTGACCACAATAAAATTAATTAGAAACCAATAACATTAAGATATCTGGATGAATCCCAAATATTTTGCAATTAAAAATGATATTTTAAAATATTAATTGTTCGAAGAAGTCACAAAATAAATTAGAATATATTTTTAACTCAGTGGTAAGGCAAGTACTGTATATCAAAATTTGTGAGATGCAGCTAAAGAAGTGCTTAGAGGGAAATTTATGGTTTTAAATGCTCAGAGTAGGAAAGAAAAAATAGTATGATGTAAGGTACCACCTGAAGACACTAGAAAAAGAACAGCAAAGTAAATCCAAAGTATGTAAAAGGGACAAAATAATAAAGACAGAAGCAGATATCAACAGAACAGAAACAATTGATCCAAAGGTAAGGTTCTTTGAAAAGGTCAACAAGATGGATAAACTCCTAACAGATGAAGAAAAAGAACATAAATCACCAATTCTGGGGAAAAAAGAGGATTTATCACTGTAGATATTATAAATATTAAAGTGATAATAAGAGAATATTCTGAACAAATGTATGGCAAAAAATTAGATACTTTAGGTGAAACAGACAAATTCCTTGAAAAATACAACTAAAATTGATGTAAGATGAAACAAAATTTGAACAGCCTCTTTAAGAATGAAATTGAATTCATTATCAAAAACCTTTATACAGTGAAAAACTTCAGGCTCGGATTGTTTCACTGGCGAATTCTATGGAATATTCAAAGGAATAATAACCCAAACTCTTTTAGAGAATAAAGGAAAAGAGAACCTGTTCCAGCTCAGTTTTTGAGGCCAGCGTAACCCCGATACCAAAAACCTGACAAAGAGAATAAAGAAAAAACAATCCAGACCATTATCCCTCATAAACCTAACTGCAAAAATCCTTGAAAAGATTCAGTAAATTGAATCAAACTTTATATGAAAAGGATAATACAAAAGGTGGTTTTTTTTGCAGAAATTGAAGCACTGATTTTAAAATTTACATAGAAATGCAAATGACCTAAAAGAACCAAAGCAAATTAAAAAAAAAAAAACAAAGTTCAAGGACTTATACTACCTGATTTTAAGACTTACTATAAAGTTAAAGTAATTAACATTATCGTATTTGTGAAAAGATAGGCATATAAGGTCAATAGAAATAAAATAGCTCAAGAGTGGGGAATAGAGTCCAGAAATAGTCCTACATATGTATGTTTAACTGGTTTTCAACAAATGGTGCTGGAGTAACTAATCTCCCTATGAACAAAGAAAGCATCAACCCTTGTTTTCTCCATACACAAAATTAACTCAAAATTAAAAATAGACATAACTGTAAAAGCCAATACTATAAAAATTTTAAGAGAAAACATGGGAGAAAATTCTCTGACTTTGGGTAGACAAGAATTTCTCAGAACACATGAAGCACAAACCACAAAAGAAAAAAAATGGTAAGTTGGATTTCGTTAAAATGAAAAACTTTTGCTCATCCACAGACACCATTAAGAAAATAAAAACGCAAGCCATGGAATAGGAGAAAATATTCTCAACGTGTATATCTGACAGTGCATATATCTGATTCAGTTCCAGAATATATACAGATTTCATCTTGCAACTGAATAATAAGATGCACAACTCAGTTTTTAAAATGAGCAAAAGATTTGCACATATAAATATAAAATGGTTCAACTATTTTGGAAGAGTACGCAGTTCTTTTTTGTTTTTTTGGCTGCATTGGATCTTCATTACTGCACTCGGGCTTTTTTTACTTGCAGCAAGCAGGGGCTACTCTTCGTTGTGGTGTGTGGGCTTCTCATTGCAGTCGCTTCTCTTGTTGCGGAGCACAGGCTCTAGGCGCGTGGGCTTCAGTAGTTGTGGCATGGGGGCTCAGTAGTTGTGGCTTACAGACTTTAGAGCTCAGGCTCAGTAGTTGTGGCTCAAGGGCTTAGTTGCTCCATGGCATGTGGGATCTTCCTGGACAAGGGATTGAACCCGTGTCCCCTGTGTTGGCAGGCGGATTCTAAACCACTGCGCCACCAGGGAAGTCCCCAAGTACACAGTTCTTTAAAAAGGTAAATGTATACTGACTTACAAACCAAATAACTCTCCTAGGCATTTATCCAAGAGAAATAAAAACTTATATGCACAAAAAGATTTGCACACAAATGTTCACAGCATCATTATTCATGATCATCCAAAGCTGAACCCAACCCCAATGTCCACCAATGTTTGGAAAACAAAATGTGATATATCAATATGATGAAAAATTACTCAGCAATTAAAAAGAATGAACTCCAGGGACTTCCCTGGTGGTCCAGTGTTTAAGAATCCTACTTACAATGCAGGGGACACGGGTTTGATCCCTGGTCAGAGAACTAAGATCCTACATGTCGTGGGGCAACTAAGCCCACACGCTTGAAAGCCTGCGTGCCACAACTAAGATCTGATGCAGCCAGATAGATAGATAAATAAATAAATAAATAAATAAAAAGAATGAACTCCTGATAGATGTAATAACATGGATGAATATCAAGTCATGGTGAATGAAAGAAGCCAGACACAAGAATGCATATGGTATGATTCCATATATATATAAAATTCTAGAAAAGGCAAACAAATCTATAGTAATGAAAAGTGTATCGGGAGGATGGGGTGAAGAGAAGGAAGAATCTTTCGAAGGTGTTGGAAATGTTTTATATTTTGATTTCAGTGGTGGTTTAGTGTGCATATACAGTTGTCAAAAGTCATCAATTCTAAACTTTAAATGGGTTTAAAGTATTTAAACTTTAAATGGGTTTAAAGTATTTAAATTATATTTTAGTTGATTGATTTAAAAAAAGAACTCCTTCAAAGCAAGAAAAAGAAGGTATTAACAAAGAGTGCAATTGGTAGTTCAATTTATAAAAGAATAGATGGCTGAATCTGTACCACAGTCCTTTAATTAATAATTCATTTTTATTTTCTACCATTGATAGCATGAAATTCCATATTAGAATAATGAATTAAACTAATGAATCACCATGTTTGTCAACATTATAATTGAAACCCCACAATTAATTAAAAAACTCCAGAGTTAAAAAACAGAAAATACATTGGTGAGTAAAACTAATTGACTTTTCATATATTGAGAATAAAGGTTAAATACCCTGCAATGAATTATTTGCAGAGAAATGTTTCTAAATAGTGCTTGAAAGTCTTCTTTCTTATATCTTTAAAAAAATAAAATCTTAAATTTTTAAAAACATGAAATGTAAGAATTTTGAACATTGGGTCAAATAACAGTTTTTGATGCCAGAACATAGGTAAATTTAATCTATATTTTCATAACTATTTAGACCCTAATTCAAACACAGTATTTTAGAAATCATTTTGAATGTTTTTAAAGTCATTTTAAAATCTATTTGTTGAGAATCATATTTTATGTTATATAATTAAATTAAGGATTTTATCTTATTTGTTAAATGGCAAAAGGATGGATGTTTTCCTTGATTTATTAAAAATATTCAGTATAGTAATAAAACTTACTTAATGCAACTTTAGTAATATACTGATCTACATGAACTATGTGTAATAAATAGTTGGCTGGCTTCTGGATCCTGGGAGGTAACCTCTAAACCCTTGGAATCTCTAGAGTGATATGTGTCTTTGTTACTAGGGGCGGGACCCTCAGATGACACCTAGTAGTTTATGATAATGAGGTGACTTAGGCTGGGGGCTGGTCACCCAAAAAGACCAACTGTATGATTAGAAGTTTGGGACTTTGAGCTACATGACATCAGCCCAACCTTCACCACAGCCTAACCTCTGCGTAGGGGAGGGGGATGGAGATGGAGACATATGGCCAATGATTCAATCAAACATGCCTATGGGGCTTCCCTGGTGGCGCAGTGGTTGAGAGTCCGCCTGCCGATGCAGGGGACACGGGTTCGTGCCCCGGTCCGGGAGGATCCCACGTGCCGCGGAGCGGCTGGGCCCGTGAGCCATGGCCGCTGAGCCTGCGCGTCCGGAGCCTGTGCTCCGCAACGGGAGGGGCCACAACAGTGAGAGGCCCGTGTACCGCAAAAAAAAAAATAAAAAATAAAAAAAAAAAAAAAAAAAAAAAAAAAAACATGCCTATGTAATGAAACCCCAATAAAATCTCTGGACACTAAAGCTCAGGTGAGCTTCCCTGGTTGGCAGTATCCTTTCAGTATTGTCACACTTCAATGTCAGGAGGGTAACACATCCCTGAGGATGATAGAAGCTTCACATTTGGAACCCTTTCAGAAACCTTATTCCTATGCAGCTCTTCCTTTGGCTGGTTCTGATTTCTGTCCTTTTGCTCTAATAAAACAGTAAGTATAGTGTTTCCTGAGTTCTGTGATTCATTCTAGTGGATTATTAAACCCAAGGAAGTCTGTGGGGCCCCCAAGTTTGCAGCCAGCTGGTCTGAAATGAGAGTGGCCTTGGGGACCCCCAAGCTAATGATGGGTGTCTTCACTGAGGGCAGTCCTGTAGAGAACTGTGTCCTCAGAATTTTTAGTTTAGAAAATTCTTTGCAAATATTTTAACTTAAAAATCGTTCACATAAAATACAAAAATCATATAATGTTTTTTGAAAGTTCCTAGGAGAGGTCCTTGAGATAATATATACATTATTATATAAAACGGGTTTGAAAATAAAAATTTACGTAATGGGCAAATGTAACCATAACCCAGGGAGAAGCAGATTCTCAGCTCCGGAATGCAAATGCGCTGCTACTTCCTCTTGGATGGCTTTTTCTTAGGTAGATATTCATGTTATTTCATGACTGTGGTGGCCATATGCTATTTTAACTTATTATCCCCATTCTTTTTTGTAATAGGCTCTAATTTCTGTTCAGAATTTACCCATCCCCATCTTCCAAGCCCCCCATCTCATACATACCTCCGTTTCTGGGACAGATAACCTCAATCAACTTCAGATCTGGAGTGTGCCCTTTTTGGTTTAAAATCAGCACATTCTTTTCCCCTGATCACAATGATGACTCATGTGACCTATTTTGGTCCAATGAGCTGTGGAGAGACATTTGCTAGGGGCCTTTGGGAAAGAAATCTTCTTGAAATCTCAAAAAGCCTGTCTGACAAGACACTCTTTTCCTGCTGGATGTTAACAAGAAAGTAAGTCTCTCTGGAAACGCTTGGCATCCATCTTCCAATCAGAGGATGAAACCTTAGGATGATGACAATTAAGCAGGCAGTGTTTGGTATCAGTGTGGAACTGTTACATCAAGCCCCATCTGAAGTTCACATGACCTCTGAAACTTTCAATAATGAGGGTCAAGGCAGTCCCTTTACATCTACAGTCAATTTGGATCAGCACTTTCTGGTACTTGTATCCAACACATTTCTGAGACAATTGCTTTAATATGAATGATGATGATTGTTTTGATAGGGAATAAAATCAAATGTAAAATAATATCATTCTTACAATAGAGAAAAGGTATGATGTATTGGATCTATGTGGTGGTTTAGGCACGCTTGACCACCTCTACCCCCCTCCTAAATCCTTTGAAAAGAAAGAAAAAATATATTCACTAAAGACTAGACCCATCATGGTCAAGGAAAACAAGAAAGGGCAATATCAGCATATCAGAAATCGTGAAGAATTTCCTGGAAGATGGAGAGTAACAAGGATTGAACAGATAAGGGTTGAGAAAATCCCAGCCTAAAATACACAGAGAAAATGGCCAGGGAGATAAGAGCAGATCCTGAGAAATTTTAAGAGAACAAAGAACATTTAGGGACTGTGTGGCAATAGACTGGTCATTATTACTGAACAGGGGCCAGTTGTGCCCACAAACTCTCTGTCACTGAGCCATAGGTCACAGGGGTGGCGGGGGGAGGGGGCATAGATTCCAGGTTAAAACACTGGGATCTGAATGAACACATGCATGAACTGCTGCCTAGGGAGGGCTCCTTGTTAGAACCTTGGAGCCTTCTAGAGAGCCTACAGTCAATCCTCCCATTCAGGCAATTTGGGGTGGAGGTGGGGTGAGATCTCTGCAACAGCAAAGCTACCCAAATAAAGCTTCCCAAGCCTTCATTCATAGAGATGAGTGGGAAATCCAGGAATACCAGCTATAAGGGGAAAACCAACGTCAAGACGAATACCAAGATGATTAAACAGATCAGTGGACTCTAGAAGAGACAGGAAATTCAGAGAACCAAAAAGAATTCCATCCTTAAAAGAATTCCATTTTCTATGGAAAAAAACCACCAAAACTATATTGCACTTATAAAAAAAAGAATAGGCAGCTATAAGAAAGTAGTAAATCAGAGAATGAGAGATTTTATGAATATAGAAAATAGGATTGTAAGAAAAATGTTCAACAGAAGGTATAAACAGCAGAAAGACCTCAACTCAAGACTGAAATAGTCATCTAGTAATGAGAATGGGCAGCAAGGGGGACTTTTCTTTTTCCTTTTATATGTCTCAATATTATTTGAATCTTTTAAAAGAGAAAGTGTTAGTTGAGTAAAAAAGAAAAAGTTTAAAAATAGAACTCTGACCCGATAATTCTACTTTTGGTACTTTCAAAATTAATTTTAAGGAGATCACTCCAGATGTAGATTAAAATGTACATATAAGAGTATTTAATACATCTTTATAACAGCAAAACATTACAAACAACCTAAATATCGAATAATAAAAAAGTGGCTTAATAAATTGTTAGACATCCATATGATAATATGTTATACTATTAGTTTTTTCATTTTTAAAAAATTTGTTGAAGTATAGTTGATTTACAATGTTGTGTTAATTTCTGCTGTACAGCAAAGTGATTTAGTTATACATATATATACATTCTTTTTCATATTCTTTTCCATTATGGTTTATCACAGGATATTGAATATAGTTCCCTGTGCTATACATTTGTTAACACTATTACTAAAAAATCATCTTTTCATAGAATATATCTAAATGTGGGGAAAACATACAAGGTATACTGATAAAAATAGAATAAAAGTTATACACAGTGTATTCTAAATAGAAACTACAACCAAATGTTCACTGTGATTATCTCTGAATGATGTTGTTTTTTATTTCTGCATTCTTTAAACTTTCTATATTTTAAGTCTATCAGTAATTTACTTAGAAAATGCTCTTAGAAAAGAGGAGGAAAGGAAAACGTGTGGTAGCAAGGAGAATATGGATGTTGTCCACATAGTCTCTCTTTGTCTCTCTCTCTGACCTGTATATTTCACTTCATGTATGGACTGGATCAGAGAGAAACCCTAGATGGAAGAAGATTCTCTTGCTTCCAGCAAGAGAAGGTGTATCTGCTTTTTTGTCATTTTGGGGGCTTTGTTTTTTGTTCACTGAGAGCAACATTGACATGCACCCACTCAAATAAATCATATTTATCTCAACCAACTCATTTAGTAAGAACAAAATCTTTACACACTCACGTATGGGTTGACACAACCACTATACACACATACAATCTATTCATGTGCTTTCCAGCCAACAAGTGTTGGGAAGTGTTAAGCTTTTCTCCATTTTTTTTTTTAAAGCACACATCTGGCAGTTTGAAAAGTATGTGTGTACCAGAGAAGTTTGCAAAAATATGATAATCTTTCTTTGGCCTAAATTTTATAAAATCGTAATTAATTGGTGCTTTCTCACATTCTAGTTGTTTTTAGGAATTAAAGATTATTTAACTTATTGGTTAAAACATTTTATTTTTCTTTATGAGTTGCTGTTTGATATTTGCAGTGCCCCTACAACACATAGGCATTTCACTATGTTTTCCCCAAAGTTACCTGATTAGAATAATAATCTTATTCTTCATAGTAACTATCTCTTCCATGTATTGATGAAGAGATCACAGTAGTTTTGAAAAGTCCATTGAGACTTCTCAGTGACTTCAGGTCACTGGTTTATTTGGAACTGGTTTTTAATGTGAGGATTCGGGACCTCTCAATACACTTACGGAGGTTTATTTTCTTTGCAAATCCATTTGATAAATCACCACTTTATGTTTAAATATAGGAGCTTTCATCTACTCTAGCTTCCCTGGTTTTCATGAGATCAGTTTAGTGTAGTAGAAAAAACATGGGGTTTGGAGTCAGAACGACTTGAGCTGGAATTCTGGCTCCACCATATCTAAACTGTATGATTCTGGGAAAGTTACTTCTCTCAGCCTCAATCTATTTATCTGTAAAAAGAGGGTAATATCAAGGACTAAAGAGGATGATATTTGTCAAAGAAAACCAAAAATACGAACTAGTATAGAGCTTGGATCTGAGCTGATTAACTGTTTTTAATTATGCATACATCACTATTACTATGTTATTTTTCAATATTGGGGGTTTGGTATTCTGTTTCACTGAATTAGAAACTGGGGGGCTTAGAATCCAGTCTGTTTTACCACTAGTATCTGGCTGGAGTGACCACGAGCCTGTTTTCTCATCTGTAACATGGTGAGGTTAGAGGAGATTACTAAGGCTCCTCCAGGCCCTTAGTGGGAATTTTGAGTAAAAATCTTTTACTTCAAATGGTCACTTATATGACAGGCATTACGGCCATGTCAGAGGTAAGACTGGGTCAGGCTGGCCTGTGGAATTAGCAATACTATGCTTATTATCTTTGTGTTTAGGGCTGATCGATCTTCTAACGGTTTTCAAAAGGTGGGGGGCATTTCTTAACGTCTCAACTATTGTGGCCTATTCAGGGAATGAGATTTAACCATATTTTTTTGATTGCTGGGAGCCCAAGAGTCTTGCTGGGAAAAACATGTGAACTTTGTCCATTTTTGGAGTTTTGATATGTATTGAGTTTTCTGATGTAATTAGGGAGTCTGCAGGAAGCCAGAGTGAAGAGAGAGACAAAACTCTGTTTTAAAAAAAAATCACTGTGTGTGTGGAAGAATTTTGGCAGTTTGGGCCAAGCTGAGCATCAAGGCCTAAATCTTAGTGTTCAGAGGTGAAGTGATTATCAGCCCAGACATGGCCTTTCCTCCCTAAATATTCCTGCATCACCACCAGGCCCCCTTTCAAACCCTGTGGTGCCTGCCCACCCTATGGAGAATGGCCTGTGATACGGAGGAGAGAACCAGAGGAACTCAACAGTTCTGTGTGGGAATCCCTTCTGTAGGAGTTCTTATGGGAAGCAGATGTTTCCCAAAAGTCTGGAGAGGGAGAAGAACAGCCAAGCTTGGCAGTTTAGAGGAAACCAGTTGGCCTTGAGTGGGTAGTGGCCTGTGGGTGATAGAGCTACAGTGGTTAACAGGGCAGGACAGAAGAGGGCAGGCCGAAGCCATGATCCTACATGTGACACCCCACCCTTTTCTTTGTGGGTCCCAAGGAATCCAAGGACCTACCAACTAGTAGACATTTGGGTTACAGCCTTGGAAACTCTTTGGACTGATTGGGGAAAGTAATTCCAAAAAAAGACTGGACTTCCTGCTAGGAAGTAGGCATGTGCCCATGAGGGAAACTGCTTCCTTCATCCTTAGATATTTTTCCACAGATAACATGAGTCGTAGATTAGAGCAGTTCTAAAATATTATTTTATTGTTAAAAATATTTTTGAAAAAATAGATAAGCAAAAAAAAAAATTTTCCACTTGGAGCTAACTACCATCAATTTGGTATAAACTCTTATAGTCTTCTTTTTATGCATATTTATTCTTTCAACAAACACTGAATCTGCTGCATTTACAACAATGAATCACTCTGTATATGCAGTTTTGTAATTTGCCTTTTCACGTAATAATACGTTGTGAACAATTTTCCGTGGATAAACTAAAAGTGTTCCTCAGTTGGGTCTCCTCAGTGCAAATTTCCTGGCACTTTTTCTTAGGGATGCTCTCTTTAATTAAAACTCAAGTTCCATATACAGATCTTTCCCTTCCATCTCTAAATTTGCTTATTCCAAGAAGCCCATTTGTTAAAAATTATGAACAGAAGGATTGAAAGAAGAGAAATCGTTCTTTCCATTTAAGAACCACATAAAAATGCTCTGAATGTATATTTGACGTTATCATCTGCTTCACAGATTTCTTTGGCTGGTATCCATTTTAATTGTTTTGCTGTCTGCCACGTGGACTCTAGGAAACGATCAGCTTGCCTTCACTAGGGAGATGTGGTAGAAGAGAGCTGAGAGGTGGTGGAAGGTGGGACTGGGGGCAGGGAGAAGAGTTGAGAGTAACCACCACTTGTTCCTGATCCAGGGACTGGGGTTCATGTGAAAGTCAGCATTACTCTAGTGAGAAATCATACATAGAGAAGATTTACTTTAGAGGCAAATTTGCCTTTTTCTTCAAGCCAAACAGAATCTAAGTGGCCAAATGCAGGCTTTTCTTTTTTGAGAGCAATGTTTTCTGCAGAATATTAATAGGGGTCACACCTAACAAAAAGGGATTCTGGGATCAAGCAAACTTGCAAAATGCTGTATTTTAGATAAATGCATTTGTTCAGTGCAGGATATCTCAGACCATTTAGCAAGCTAACATGCACTGTGATGCTCCAAGAGAGGGAAGTAATCAACTTTTCCTAAACTCACACACTCTCTCTCTTTTGATGTTGGATGTATGCATATTAACAACTTTGGGAAATGCTAGTCTTAGAAGTACAGTTCTCTACTGATATTGAAATCAGGAAAAAAACAAAAGTAGTTTCATTGTTCTACTTAGGATTGAGGTGTTATCTTGTAATTTGCCCTCTAGGGGGTACTTTAGTCAAGACGGGCCTTCTACATGGAGGGTGATAGAGTCATTCTTGGGGATTTTAAGTGAGAAACTCTAAGCTGAGATGCTTTCCTGAGCAATGTGTGAGTAACATTTGTTCTCTTCTTGCCTTGCTTACTTGCAAAATAACAGGTGCTGGCTGAGAGATGAAAAGTGTGTTTATAGGTCTCGGTTTCTTCCCTTATATTCCTCAAACTCTTGTCCTCTATGGGGGCTGTCATCCTGGAATGAGGCCCAGGTAGCCTTCCTTCCTGAAGCCAGCTAAAGGGCTCTCCAGTCACCCTCTCACCCAACCTACTCTTCCTAGAACTGGTGATTTACTGCCTTAGGCTGAGTTGGGGAAAGTCCTTAATGAGCCTTAGGGCCTGGGGCAGTGCTTGGAGCAGCCTCTAACCACAACTATTCTTATCGAAAAAATTTACCAGAAAACGAAGACCCCAGAAGAGGTTCTCTAATGGAGGAGTGGTGGATGTTTGAAAAAAAGGAGGTGGAGCAGCATTCCTGGTCGTCCATAAATTAAAACAAACAAAGGGAAATCACATCCAACTGTTGTCAATTGCTCCTGTAAGAGAAGGAGTGTAATTCAAAGAGGTTTATGTATTTTGGCGGAGGATGGGGTGTGTGTAGGAGTTTGAAAGCATAGAATAACATGACTGGGAACCAGCTCCAGCCGCTGGCTGGCTTGTGCTTCCTCACTCAGCCAGCTAATGTGCCTTGAGCCAGTTTTTTTTCCTCCCTTTTTTTTATCCCTATTTGATCTCTCCCATGTCTGAGACAACAGGGCGTGTTGAAAGAAGGGCTGCATGTGTCCGTGATAACATCTTACATTTCATAATTAGTAACCATTTCAAAGCACAGTCCTAATATTGTATTTTGTCTTGTTCTTACACTAAGCCTGTGAATGAGCATAGGATTTGTTCCCATTTCATAGAGGAGGAATTGAAACATAAAGACAAACCAGAAATCACAAAGCAAGTTAATGGCAGAGCCAAGAGGGGACTCTGAGTTCCCAGCCAGGGGTCTAGGCTTTTGTGGTCTAGAGCCCTCTGGGTTGCCACACTTGCCTCTGGGCCCTGACATCTCAAATGAAAAAGGACTAACTTTTGGTTACAATAATCTGCCAACTGTGGTTTGAATCAAGATCGTGAAGGGTGTTTATTAGAAAACTCTGAGTCACCTCTCAGCACCGGGGCTTGAATTGAGGTTGTGGAAATATCAATAGAGGAAGCCTATCCGAATGAGAATAGGCAAAGGCAACTTATTCAGAGCTTGCTGCCTATAACAAGGGAGTCAGTCACCACCATTTGCTTTTGGCAGAGACTCAAAGAAACAGGCGGAGAAGTAGAAAAGCTTTATAGTGGGGGAAAAAAAAGGAACGCTTTAGGTAAGTCCTGTTGGCATGGGGAAATTTAGGTGGGCTAACTAGAAGTGAGACATCCTCTGTGACTAGTTAGGGGGCCATATTTGGCTTTCTCTGGTTGGTCCTAAGTTAGAAGTGGGAGCAAAAATTAGAGAAACTGTCAATTAGTAATCAACCCTTGGCCATTTTGGATTCATGGTTACAATGGTTATTTTTTGGCTTCTGGACTGGATACTGCAGACAGTAGGTTGTCTAACTGGGTTGGCTGCTGCAGGTGGTGGGTCACAGTTCTGCTTTTATATAGAGTCTGGCCATCATCTCTTTGTATATTAAGTTTCTCAGGATTGAGTGGGGAAAAGGAACAAGGAGGGGATCTGGGAAGTGCATAGAAGTGAGGGCTCTGGCACCTGGGAATTGTTAAAGCTCTGTCCCTACCTTTTAAAGCAGGCACTGTTGAGTGTTATTAGGAGAAGAAAGAAGGGAGTGAGAATAAATCTTGTAGTCTTAATATCCTCTCTTGGGCTCAATTTCATTTCATTTGATATTTTTAGTTTCTGCTGTTTGAGAATGACTTTAATGCAGTGGAATACTGTGTATTAGTTCCAAGATAGTGAACTTTTAGATGTTATTAGCAAGTGTGGATCTGGAGCTTTGCTTTCTGGTCCTGGATACTTTGGGTGTTTCTTCATTCTGGTTCCTTGGGGGAGATTCTATTTATTTTATTTAAAAAATTTTTAAATTTTATATTGGGTTATAATTGATTTACAATGTTGTGTTAGTTTCAGGTGTACAGCGAAGTGATTCAGTTTTACATATATGTATACTTATTCTTTTTCAGATTCTTTTCTCATATAGGTTATTACAGAATATTGAGTAGAGTTCCCTGTGCTATATAGTAGGTCCTTGTTGATTATTTATTGTATATACAGTAGTGTGTGTATGTTAATCCCAACCTCCTACTTTATCCCTCCCCCACCCCTTTTCCCCTTTGGAAACCATAAGTTTGTCTTCTAAGTCTGTGAGTCTGTTTCTGTTTTGTAAATAAGTTCATTTGTATCATTTTTTAGATGGGGAGATTATATCAATATTTTGACTGGAGGAAATGGGGATGATTCCTTTTTTTTTTTTTTTTTTTGCGGTACGTGGGACTCTCACTGTTGTGGCCTCTCCCGTTGCAGAGCACAGGCTCCGGACGCGCAGGCTCAGCAGCCATGGCTCACGGGCCTAGCCACTCTGCGGCATGTGGGATCTTCCCGGACCGGGGCACGAACCTGTGTCCCCTGCATCGGCAGGCAGATTCTCAACCACTGCACCACCAAGGAAGCCCTGGGGATGATTTCTTAAAGGAGGTGACATAAGAAAGAAACTTTGAAGAATGGATAGATTTTTGGGGCAATGTACAATTGTACTTGAAAATGGAAAGTACAGGGCAATAGGAGCAGTGTGGGGAAATGATTTGGATAGAAATAGGTTGTGTGCACAGAATGGCAAATAGTCTGGTACAGGAGTAAGATTAGTATGGGGTAGGAGTGGAGAGACCTTGAATGTCACTCTTAGGAACTTATATTTTATGAGTGTAGGAGGCCTTAATGTTTTTGAACAAGATCTAGAATGATCAGAGTTGCATGCTTAACGAAGATTATTCTGGCAGATGGGTGTGTGTTGACTTTTTTAAAAAAATGGATATTTATTTATTTTTTATAACAAAGTGAATCAGTTATACATATACATATGTTCTGATATCTCTTCTCTCTTGCGTCTCCCTCCCTCCCACCCTCCTTATCCCACCCCTCCAGGCGGTCACAAAGCACCGAACTGATCTCCCTGTGCTATGCGGCTGCTTCCTACTAGCTATCTACCTTATGTTTGGTAGTGTATATATGTCCATGCCTCTCTCTTGCTTTGTCACAGCTTACCGTTCCCCCTCCCCATATGCTCAAGTCCATTCTCTAGTAGGTCTGTGTCTTTATTCCTGTCTTACCCCAAGGTTCTTCATGACATTTTTTTTTCTTAAATTCCATATATATATGTTAGCATACGGTATTTGTCTTTCTCTTTCTGACTTACTTCACTCTGTATGACAGACTCTAGGTGTATCCACCTCATTACAAATAGCTCAATTTCGTTTCTTTTTATGGCGGAGTAATATTCCATTGTATATATGTGACACATCTTCTTTATCCATTCATCTGTCGATGAACACTTAGGTTGCTTCCATGTCCTGGCTATTGTAAATAGAGCTGCAATGAACATTGTGGTACATGACTCTTTTTGAATTATGGTTTTCTCTGGGTATATGCCCAGTAGTGGGATTGCTGGGTCATATGGTAGTTCTATTTGTAGTTTTTTAAGGAACCTCCATACTGTTCTCCACAGTGGCTGTATCAGTTTACATTCGACCAACAGTGCAAGAGGGTTCCCTTTTCTCCACACCCTCTCCAATGTTTATTGTTTCTAGATTTTTGGAAGATGGCCATTCTGACCGGTGTGAGATGATATCTCATTGTAGTTTTGATTTGCATTTCTCTAATGATTAATGATGTTGACCATTCTTTCATGTGTTTGTTGGCAGTCTGTATATCTTCTTTGGAGAAATGTCTATTTAGGTCTTCTGCCCATTTTTGGATTGGGTTGTTTGTTTTTTTGTTATTGAGCTGCATATACATTTTGGAGATTAATCCTTTGTCAGTTGCTTCATTTGCAAATATTTTCTCCCATTCCGAGGGTTGTCTTTTGGTCCTGTTTATGGTTTCCTTTGCTGTGCAAAAGCTTTGAAGTTTCATTAGGTCCCATTTGTTTATTTTTGTTTTTATTTCCATTTCTCTAGGAGGTGGGTCAAAAAGGATCTTGCTGTGATGTATGTCATAGAGTGTTCTGCCTATGTTTATCTGTTAAGAGTTTGATAGTGTCTGGCCTTACATTTAGGTCTTTAATCCATTTTGAGCTTATTTTTGTGTATGGTGTTAGGGAGTGATATAATTTCATTCTTTTACATGTAGCTGTCCAGTTTTCCCAGCACCACTTATTGAAGAGGCTGTCCTTTCTCCGCTGTACATTCCTGCCTCCTTTATCAAAGATAAGGTGACCATATGTGTGTGGGTTTATCTCTGGGCTTTCTATCCTGTTCCATTGATCTATCTTTCTGTTTTTGTGCCAGTACCATACTGTCTTGATTACTGTAGCTTTGTAGTATAGTCTGAAGTCCGGGAGCCTGATTCCTCCAGCTCCATTTGTCGTTCTCAAGATTGCTTTGGCTATTCGGGGTCCTTTGTGTTTCCATACAAATTGTGAAATTTTTTGTTCTAGTTCTGTGAAGAATACCAGTGGTAGTTTGACAGGGATTGCATTGAATCTGTAGATTGCTTTGGGTAGTAGAGTCATTTTCACAATGTTGATTCTTCCAATCCAAGAACATGGTATATCTCTCCATCTATTTGAATCATCTTTAATTTCTTTCATCAGTGTCTTATAATTTTCTGCATACAGGTCTTTTGTCTCCTTAGGTAGGTTTATTCCTAGATATTTTATTCTTTTTGTTGCAATGGTAAATGGGAGTGTCTTCTTGATTTCACTTTCAGATTTTTCATCATTAGTGTATAGGAATGCCAGAGATTTCTGTGCATTAATTTTGTATCCTGCTACTTTAGCAAATTCATTGATTAGCTCTAGTAGTTTTCTGGTAGCATCTTTAGGATTCTCTATGTATAGTATCATGTCATCTGCAAACAGTGACAGCTTTACTTCTTTTCCGATTTGGATTCCTTTTATTTCCTTTTCTTCTCTGATTGCTGTGGCTAAAACTTCCAAAACTATGTTGAATAGGAGTGGTGAGAGTGGGCAACCTTGTCTTGTTCCTGATCTTAGTGGAAATGCTTTCAGTTTTTCACCATTGAGGACGATGTTGGCTGTGGGTTTGTCATATATGGCCTTTATTATGTTGAGGAAAGTTCCCTCTATGCCTACTTTCTGCAGGGTTTTTATCATAAATGGGTGTTGAATTTTGTCAAAAGCTTTCTCTGCATCTATTGAGATGATCATATGGTTTTGCTCCTTCAATTTGTTAATATGGTTTATGACATTGATTGATCTGCGTATGTTAAAGAATCCTTGCATTCCTGGAATAAACCCCACTTGATCATGGTGTATGATCCTTTTAATGTGCTGTTGGATTCTGTTTGCTAGTATTTTATTGAGGATTTTTGCATCTATGTTCATCAGTGATATTGGCCTGTAGTTTTCTTTCTTTGTGACATCCTTGTCTGGTTTTGGTATCAAGGTGATGGTAGGCTTGTAGAATGAGTTTGGCAGTGTTCCTCCCTCTGCTATATTTTGGAAGAGTTTGAGGAGGATAGGTGTTAGCTCTTCTCTAAATGTTTGATAGAATTCGCCTGTGAAGCCATCTGGTCCTGGGCTTTTGTTTGTTGGAAGATTTTTAATCACAGTTTCAATTTCAGTGCTTGTGATTGGTCTGTTCATATTTTCTATTTCTTCCTGATTCAGTCTGGGCAGGTTGTGCATTTCTAAGAATTTGTCCATTTCTTCCAGGTTGTCCATTTTATTGGCATAGAGTTGCTTGTAGTAATCTCTCATGATCTTTTGTATTTCTGCAGTGTCAGTTGTTACTTCTCCTTTTTCTTTTCTAATTCTATTGATTTGAGTCTTCTTGATGAGTCTGGCTAATGGTTTATCAATTTTGTTTATCTCCTCAAAGAACCAGCTTTTAGTTTTATTGATATTTGCTATCGTTTCCTTCATTTCTTTTTCACTTATTTCTGATCTGATTTTTATGATTTCTTTCCTTCTGCTAACTTTGGGGGTTTTTTGTTCTTCTTTTTCTAATTGCTTTAGGTGCAAGGTTAGGTTGTTTATTCGAGATGTTTCCTGTTTCTTAAGGTAGGATTGTATTGCTATAAACTTCCTTCTTAGAACTGCTTTTGCTGCATCCCATAGATTTTGGGTTGTCCTGTCTCCCTTGTCATTTGTTTCTAGGTATTTTTTAATTTCCTCTTTGATTTCTTCAGTGATCACTTCGATATTAAGTCGTGTATTGTTTAGCCTCCATGTGTTTGTATTTTTTACAGATCTTTTCCTGTAATTGCTATCTAGTCTCATAGCGTTGTGGTTGGAAAAGATACTTGATACAATTTCAATTTTCTTAAATTTACCAAGGCTTGATTTGTGATGCAAGATATGATCTATCCTGGAGAATGTTCCATGAGCACTTGAGAAAATGTGTATTCTGTTGTTTTTGGATGGAATGTCCTATAAATATCCATTAAGTCCATCTTGTTTAATGTATCATTTAAAGCTTGTGTTTCCTTATTTATTTTCATTTTGGATGATCTGTCCATTGGTGAAAGTGGGGTGTTAAAGTCCCCTACTATGAATGTGTTACTGTCGATTTCCCCTTTTATGGCTGTTAGTATTTGCCTTATGTATTGAGGTGCTCCTATGTTGGGTGCATAAATATTTACAATTGTTATATCTTCTTCTTGGATCAATCCCTTGATCATTCTGTAGTGTCCTTCTTTGTCTCTTCTAATAGTCTTTATTTTAAAGTCTATTTTGTCTGATACTAGAATTGCTACTCCAGATTTCTTTTGGTTTCCATTTGCATGGAATATCTTTTTCCATCCCCTTACTTTCAGTCTGTATGTGTCTCTAGGTCTGAAGTGGCTCTCTTGTAGACAGCAAATATATGGGTCTCGTATTTGTATACATTCAGCCAATCTGTGTCCTTTGGTGGGAGCATTTAGTCCATTTACATTTAAGTTAATTATCGATATGTATGTTCCTATTCCCATTTTCTTAATGGGTTTGGGTTTGTTATTGTAGGTCTTTTCCTTCTCTTGTGTTTCTTCCTTAGAGAATTTCCTTTAGCAGTTGTAAAGATGGTTTGGTGGTGCTGAACTCTCTCAGCTTTTGCTTGTCTGTAAAGGTTTTATTTTCTCCATCAAATCTGAATGAGATCCTTGCTGGGTAGAGTAATCTTGGTTACAGGTTTTTCTCCTTCATCACTTTAATTATGTCCTGCCAGTCCCTTCTGGCTTGCAGAGTTTCTGCTGAAAGATCAGCTGTTAATCTTATGGGGATTCCCTTGTGTGTTATTTGCTGTTTTTCCCTTGCTGCTTTTAATATGTTTTCTTTGTATTTAATTTTTGACAGTTTGATTAATATGTGTCTTGGCATATTTCTCCTTGGATTTATCCTGTATGGGACTCTCTGTACTTCCTGGACTTGATTAACTATTTCCTTTCCCATATTAGGAAGTTTTCAACTATAATCTCTTCAGATATTTTCTCAGTCCCTTTCTTTTTCTCTTCTTCTTCTGGAACCCCTATAATTCGAATGTTGGTGCGTCTAATGTTGTCCCAGAGGTCTCTGAGACTGTCCTCAGTTCTTTTCATTCTTTTTTCTTTATTCTGCTCTTCAGTAGTTGTTTCCACCATTTTATCTTCCAGGTAACTTATCTGTTCTTCTGCCTCAGTTATTCTGTTATTGATTCCTTCTAGAGCATTTTTAATTTCAGTAATTGTGTTGTTCATCACTGTTCGTTTGCTCTTTAGTTCTTCTAGGTCCTTGTTAAATGTTTCTTGCATTTTGTCTATTCTATTTACAAGATTTTGGATCATCTTTACTATCATTATTCTGAATTCTTTTTCAGGTAGACTGCCTATTTCCTCTTCATTTGTTAGGTCTGGTGGGTTTTTATCTTGCTCCGTCATCTGCTGTGCGTTTTTCTGTCTTGTCATTTTGCTTATCTTACTGTGTTTGGGGTCTCCTTTTTGCAGGCTGCAGGTTCATAGTTCCCGTTGTTTTTGGTGTCTGTCCCCAGTGGCTAAGGTTGGTTCAGTGGGTTGTGTAGGTTTCCTGGTGGAGGGGACTAGTGCCTATGTTCTGGTGGATGAGGCTGGATCTTGTCTTTCTGGTGGGCAGGTCCACGTCTGTTGGTGTGTTTTGGGGTGTCTGTGGACTTATTATGATTTTAGGCAGCCTCTCTGCTAATGGGTGGGGTTGTGTTCCTGTCTTGCTAGTTGTATGGCATAGGATGTCCAGCAGTGTAGCTTGCTGGTCGTTGAGTGAAGCTGGGTGCTGGTGTTGAGATGGAGATCTCTGGGAGATTTTCGCCGTTTGATATTACGTGGAGCTGGGAAGTCTCTTGTGGACCAGTGTCCTGAAGTTGGCTCTCCCACCTCAGAGGCACAGCACTGACTCCTGGCTGCAGCACCACGAGCCTTTCATCCACACGGCTCAGAATAAAAGGGAGAAAAAGTAGAAGGAAAGAATTAGTTGTAGAATAAGAAAGAAAGAAAAAGAAAGGAGGGAGGGAGGGAGGGAGTGAGGAAGGAAGGAGAGAAGGAAGGAAGAAAAGAAAGAAGATAAAGTAAAATATAATAAAGTAAGATAAAATATAATAAAGTTATTAAAATAACAAATTATTAGGAAAAGAAAGAAAAAAATTTTAAAAAACCAAAACCAAACAAACAAAAAACGGATGGATAGAACCCTAGTACAAATGGTGGAAGGAAAGCTCTACAGACAAAATCTCACACAGAAGCATACACATACACACTCACAAAAAGAGGAAAAGGGGAAAAAATCATAAATCTTGCTCTCAAAATCCGCCTCAATTTGGGATGATTCGTTGTCTACTCATGTATTCCACAGATGCAGGGTACATCAAGTTGATTGTGGAGCTTTATTCCTCTGCTTCTGAGGCTGCTGGGAGAGATTTCCCTTTCTCTTCGTTGTTCGCACAGCTCCCAGGGCTCAGCTTTGGATTTGGCCCCACCTCTGCGTGTAGGTCGCCGGAGTGCATCTGTTCTTCGCTCAAACAGGACGGGGTTAAAGGAGCCACTGATTCGGGGGCTCTGACTCACTCAGGCCAGGGGGAGGGAGGGGTATGGATGCAGGGCGAGCCTGCGGCGGCAGAGGCCGGCGTGACGTTGCAGGAGCCTGAGGCGCGCCGTGCGTTCTCCCGGGGGAGTTGTCCCTGGATCCCGGGACCCTGGCAGTGGCGGGCTGCACAGGCTCCCTGGAAGCGGGGTGTGGATGTTGACCTGTGCTCGCACACAGGCTTCTTGGTGGCGGTAGCAGCAGCCTTAGCGTCTCACGCCCGTCTCCGGGGTCCACGCTTTTAGCCGCGGCTCGCGCCCGTCTCTGGAGCTTCTTTAAGCAGCACTCTTAATCCCCTCCCCTCGCGCACCAGGAAACAAAGAGGGAAGAAAACGTCTCTTGCCTCTTCGGCAGGTCCAGACTTTTCCCCGGACTCCCTCCCGTCTAGCCATGGCGCAGTAACCCCCTGCAGGTTGTGTTCATGCTGCCAACCTCGGTCCTCTCCCTGCGCTCCGACCGAAGCCCGAGCCTCAACTCCCAGCCCCGCCCACCCCGGCCGTTGAGCAGACAAGCCTCTTGGGCTGGTGAGTGCCGGTCAGCACCGATCCTCTGTGCGGGAATCTCCCTCTTTGCCCACTGCACCCCTGTTGTTGTGCTCTCCGCTGTGGCTCCGAAGCTTCCCCCTCCGCCACCCGCAGTCTCCGCCCACGAAGGGGCTTCCTAGTGTGTGGAAACCTTTCCTCCTTCACAGCTCCCTCCCACTGGTGCAGGTCCCGTCCCTATTCTTTTGTCTCTGTTTTTTCTTTTTTCTTTTG
The DNA here is from genome assembly GCF_008692025.1 of Phocoena sinus. Classification (NCBI taxonomy): domain Eukaryota; kingdom Metazoa; phylum Chordata; class Mammalia; order Artiodactyla; family Phocoenidae; genus Phocoena; species Phocoena sinus. The sequence goes on from NC_045775.1 coordinate 30,094,650, forward strand.
CCCTACCCAGGTACGTGGGGGGGGGGGGGTGGTTCTTGCCTTTTGGGAGGTCTGAGGTCTTCTGCCAGCGTTCAGTAGGTGTTCTGTAGGAGTTGTTCCACGTGTAGATGTATTTCTGGTGTATCTGTGGGGAGGAAGGTGATCTCTGCGTCTTACTCTTCCGCCATCTTCCTGGAAGCCTCGTGTGTTGACTTTGAAAAACAAACCAAGGTTGAAAGTGGGGAAACTAGTCTTTTAACTGTTTTCAACAAAGAGGAAAGAAGTTTGAACAGAAGTCAACATGTCTTTTGGAAGGCAACTGTCAATATACTCCAAATGAAATGTTTTTAGGACCAACTTTCATAGCCACGTGAATCATGAACTTGTTCCAGATCTTACATGGGGTTTCTGAAGCTATTCTTCAGGCTCAGCTGTGAGCCTAGGTAAAGCCATCAACAGCCAATCCTAAAATGCAGCTGGTGACAACAACAGTTATCATCAAGAGTAGGAGCTATAGGGAGTGAAGGTAAGAAATACCAACTTAGTGAACAAAGACAGCTTTGTTTGTTCTGCAAAGGGCAGCAGAACATAGAGTGGATTGTTATACAGTCAAATGAGAGGAGAGACAAAGTTATCTTTATCATAATATGTCCTTGAAAATCTTGAATTATTATTTTTAAAATACTTAAAATTCTTCAAAGATGTGACTAAATTTATATTGACCTAAAATCCTGGTTTGGGGGATAAATGCCTAGGATTAGGTAACGTACTTGTAAATAACCTAAAAGCCTTAAAATAAGTGCATAATCTTTGATCTAATCCATGAATTGAACTTACTGAAACAATCAGATGAGTTTTCAAAGATGTGTGCATGAGGACTGTTTCACAACATTATTTATAATAGTGAGAAATGGACGCCACAGGAAAATAATTATATAGATTTTGATATATTTAAACTAGATTTTGACATATTATGCAGCCTTAAAAATAATGCTATAACTATATGCTAACTTGGAAAGTCATCCATGGAATGGTGTGAAGTTTTAAAGAAAAGAGGTATCCAAACTATGCATAGAATATGTTCCCATTTTAGTAAGAAAATATATATTCTAACTAAATACATAATATATATATTCCAGATGTTTCTACATACATAAGAACATTATATATAATGATAATATATATAAATATATATATAATGTTTTTTAATATTCTTATATATAAACATCTGGAATGTTACAAGCAAATACTAACTGGTTTTAACTAGGCTGTTTGATATGGCTTCTTTATTTTCTCTTTAAATATTTCTATATTTTCTGAAAGTTTTCTTTTGGCCCCTAGAAAATAGAAATTTATTTAAAATATTTACTCTGTAAAAAGAAATGGGGTGATTTGACTCCCTGAAACTACTTTGGCATAAAAAAATGGTATTTACTCTCTTTCTGATGTACATATATAAATATTTATAAATATAGGAATATTTATAAATGATATACATTTATATATAATATGTGTTTATATAGTGTGTGTGTTTGGGATCCAGTAGCAAATGTACACATTTCTTTCTAAAAGGCTATACATGCATCGCTTAGGAAACCTAGAGAGTATACTTTTCTGATGTGGTTAAATTCCCTTTTGTAAGAAGATTGAGTGACTCTGCATAATGATGTGGTTTTCCTTAGAATTTATGGTCCCTTCCAGGTGGGAAAAAATCACTACCTTAGCCCTGGATCTTTCAGCCTGAACTTTGGAGGGTGGTTGCATAGCAACTGCTGATGTAATGACTAGTGTTGGTTCTCTGGGGGATGATATTGATTTGTACAATAAAACAGTGCATTCAGATCCTTTGCTGGTTATACTAGGATAAAAGAGCTGCATGAGCTGGGACCTTTCAGGAGCCCTTTGAACAAAGACTAAGTGGGATGAAGGACATTTAGTTGGTTTCATTGCAGATGGTGGATTGAATACAGGGCAACTTTGAGCTCTGAAATTCAAGAGTGCAAATCCCTCAGAAAATGCATTATTTCCCTTCTATCCATCAGTATTTACTGATTTCCTACTAGGTGAAAATGCATTATTTCCCTTCTATCCATCAGTATTTACTGATTTCCTACTAGGTGCCAGGCATTGTACTAGTCATTAGGGATACAATAATTATTCTATGTGGTCTCTACCATCTGGAAGCTCATACTCCAGTGGGGAAGAAAAACACAAAAATTAATAACTTCAACACCTGATGTTAAGTGATGGAAGAATGTGTGGAGAAATTATGGGACACAGAGAAAGGGTATCTAAGGCCACCTGGGGGTCATTCCACAGTCATTTCTTGAGCGGTGACTGTGTGCTTTGGCATTGGATGTACAAAGACGAATGAGACTTGGCTCCTGGCCAAAAGGATTTCACCATCTACAAGGGAGACAGGAAAAAACAATTCAATCTAATGCAATGTGGTATATGCTTGGCTAGCACAAGGATTAAAGTATGAGAGCACAGAGGTGGAGATTAATGATGATTAATGCCTATTTAATACTCTACTGTTTGCAGAGCCCTTAAAAGTATACATTACCTCATTTGATGTTTACGAAGAGGTAGGATTTATCTCTTTTTTATTGATGAGGAAACTGAGGCTTGGAGATGTTGTGATTTGTCTAAGGTTGGTGTATTAGCTACAAAATACCATTGACTGAGTGGCTTAAACAACAGACGTTTATTTTCTTAAGGATCTGGAGGCCAGAAGTCCCAGATTAAGGTCTGGCAGCATCAGTTCCTGATGAGAACCCTCTTCCTGGCGTGCAGTCTTCTCGCTGTGTTCCCGCAAGGCAGAGAAAGGAATTGAGCTTTTTGGTGTTTCTTCTTATAAGGACACTAATCCTGTTGGACCAAGGCACCACTCCTATGACCTCATTTAATCTTAATTACTTCTTTAGAGGACCCATCTCCAAATATAGTCACACTGGGCTTTAGTGCTTCAACATATGAATTTTGGGAGACACATTTAGTCTACAGACATTTGGGCTGTGTACTTAGGGCTTTAGCCTCCAAATTGTGGGTGTGTGTGTGTACGTTTATATTTTGCACACAACACTAGAGGCATTTTTTTCCAGCACGATGCATCAGTGACTCACATGACACAGGGGACAGAAGGAGCTCTGACACTTTTCTTTTTAATTGAACTGTAGCTGATTTACAATGTTGTGTTAGTTTCTGGTGTACAGAAAAGTGATTCAGATATACATATTTACCTACACACATATATGTATACATTTTTTTCTTTTTCAGATTCTTTTAAATTACAGTTTATTACAAGATATTGAATATAGTTCCCTGTGCTCTACTAGTAGGACTTTGTTGTTTATTTTATATACAGTAGTGTGTATCTGTTAGTAAGCTCCTAATTTATCCCTCACCCCCACCTCTCCCTTTGGTAACCATAACTTTGTTTTCTATGTCTGTGAGTCTGTTTCTGTTTGGAAATAAGTTCATTTGTATCATTTTTTTATATTCCACATATAAGTGATATCATATAATATTTGTCTTTCTCTGTCTGACTTACTTCACTTAGTATGATAATTTCTAGGTCCATTCGTGTGGCTGCAAATGGCATTATTTCATTCTTTTTTATGGTCGAGTAATATTTTATTATATATGTGTGTATATATATGTGTATGTGTGTATATATATATATATATATATATACACACATACACATATATATACACACCACATCTTTACTCATTCATCTGTTGATAGACACTTAGGTTGGTCCCATGTCTTGGCTTTTGTAAATAGTGCTGCTATGAACACTGGGATGCATGTATCTTTTCAAATTAATTTTTGTCTTTTCTGGATATATACCCAGCAGTGGGATTGCTGTATCATATAGTGACTCTATTTTTAGTTTTTTAAGGAAGCTCCATACTGTTCTCCATAGTGGCTGCACCAATTTACATTCCTACCAACAGTGTAGGAGGGTTCCCTTTTCTCCACACCCACTCCAGCATTTGTTGTTTGTAGATTTTTTGATGATGGCTATTCTGACTGGTGTGAGGTGATACCTCATTATAGTTTTGATTTGTATTTCTCTAATACTTTGTGATGTTGAGCATCTTTTCATGTGCCTGTTGGCCATCTGTATGTCTTCTTTGGAGAAATGCCTATTTAGGTTTTCTGCCAAGTTTTTTGTTTGTTTGTTTTGTTTTGTTTTTTTTTTTTTTTTTTTTTTTTTTTTTTTTTTTTTATGCGTTACGCGGGCCTCTCACTGTTGTGGCCTCTCCCGTTGCGGAGGACAGGCTCCGGACGCGCAGGCTCAGCGGCCATGGCTCACGGGCCCAGCCGCTCCGCGGCATGTGGGATCCTCCCAGACCGGGGCACGAACCCGTGTCCCCTGCATCGGCAGGCGGACTCTCAACCACTGCGCCACCAGGGAAGCCCTGTTTTGTTTGTTTTTTTGCGGTACGCATGCCTCTCACTGTTGTGGCCTCTCCCGTTGCGGAGCACAGGCTCCGGACACGCAGGCTCAGCGGCCATGGCTCACGGGCCCAGCCGCTCCACAGCATATGGGATCTTCCCAGACTGGGGCACGAACCCATGTCCCCTGCATCGGCAGGCAGACTCTCAACCATTGCGCCACCAGGGAAGCCCTCTGCCAAGTTTTTGATTGGATTGTTTATTTTTTTGATATTGAACCATATGAACTGTTTGAATATTTTGGAAATTAGGAGCTCTGACGTTTTGGGTCTCTGTTTATGCTCCCTCCTCCAGCTTGCCTTTAGGACTTACTGAGATATGGTCCTTTCTACAGTGCCCTGGGATTATGCACAGTCCATCCATACTCATTTGGGGCTTGTCAACTAGGAGCCTCTAGTTTTAAGGAAGGGGTGGGGCTAGGGTGGAGACAGAACAGGGTTTGTGAGGACTGGGGCTGGGATGGTGGGTAGAGAGCAGGACCTAGAGGCGAATTCTCTTTTAAAAGAGGAGGTTGCTTGAGCAGGTTCCCATTGCCCAGTCCAAGATGAGACTATAGCCTGCTTCAGGACAATTTGGAGGAGTAGGAGGGGGTGGTGCAGGTGGGCCAAGGGCAGCAGTGAGGACTACAGGGCTGGGAACGGGCATTTTGTCAACATCGGTAGCTGCTGCTCCATGTTGCGTTTCCAGTCCTCTTACCTTCCCCTTCGAAGAGACCAAGATGCTTCTTCCTACTTGTGTGGGGCTGATGTTGCCCCTTTTGGTCTTCTCCAGCCTTGCGATCTTCAATCTTGGCTACACCTTCAAATTATCAGGGGGACATGTAAATAATCTTTGTAGTCATGGCCCATCTTCAGAGATTCTGATTTCACTGCAGTGGGTTTCTGTCATTTGAAAGTTTCTCAAGTGATCTTAATGTACGGCCAAGGGTAAAAATCAGACACATTCCTTCTGTCCCATTCTGAAGGGTATGGGGCATATACTTTGTTTCCCAAGCTTCTGACAACCTCATCCATTTTGATCCTCTTAAGATCTGAGAGGTAGACAGGTATCATGACCTTGCAGGTGAAAACCTGAGACTGCCTTTGGCCTGTGAGTTGGGAAGTTTTAGTTGGTAGCCAGGAGGCACAGACAGAAAGACCAATCTTAGTATGAGGAATAAAGAAGGACTGAGTTTAAGTTCCTTTGCTGGCTTGGGCAGACACAGTTGCATTCATTTATTCATTGAACAAATATTTACTGAACATCCACTATGTACCAGATGCTGTACCGGGTACTGGGTTAAGAACTACTCATGGCTTGTGGCAGGGGCTGGCGATGGTGGCACAGGGAGAGGGCTACCACCTCCAGGGCCCAGCCTTGGGTAGTGGCTCCTTGGAGAAGTGTGCATTGTCAGAGCATTGTAGAACTAGAAAAGGTAATAACAGCCACAGTTTTCTTTGCCTACATGACATATACTGAAAGAATGAAACGAATTTGTTTTTCCATTTAAAACTAAGCCTAGTTAGAATCTATATTCCTGTTGGGATGAAGGTTTACAAACTGTAGAAAAGGCTAATTATGGCAGAGTTGAACTTATGGCATGCTGATCAGGAACAGAGAACACATAGCTTTAGACTCACGTATTCTACTCTGGCGAAACTGACCGCTCTGACATCCAGCTCTGTGCAGGGACATTCCACTGAACAAAGCAAGTTGATAGCTGACATTCTGAAGATTTTTCAAATATTATTACTAAGGCATTTCCCATTGTTTTGATTTAATTCAAGTGGGCTTTTACTTAAGATGTAGAGGTCATAAGTTTTATATCCTTAGGCTTGATTTAAAACCTAGCCATGACAGATAGCAAACAGTGGTCTCATTTTCTTGTAACAATAGTTCATGACATTGTGGTAAGAAACTAAAACTTGGAAGCTGAACATAAGGGAAAGTGTACGGTCTTTGAAATTGAACAGATCCAAATATGAATCCTTATTCTGTCATTTACTTCTTTGGAATCTAGGACAAGTTATTCAACCATTTTGAACCTCTGTTTCTTCATCTTTAAAATGGGGATAGCAATGTGATAAAGTATATATATGCCTCAAATAGTGCCTAGAATGTAATTGGCTTTTATGAATAATCCTTTCTTCTTTTATGATGACATGATATATTGATTTACACAACCTTAGGGCTCAGTTTTGAGGAGAGGTAGAGCATACAGGTCTTAGCTGACATTCCACCTTGGAAAAGGAGACCACTTAATTTCTACCATGAATTATAAATATCTAAGGAAGATAAACAGCATGTTTCTTATGTGTGTAAATTACATTTGATTTTGTATGTTTGTGAATTGTTGAATGGTAGGCAGACACAATGGCGTATGTTGAAGTAAGAAGAAAAACAATAATACCTGTCAATAGAGCCTTATATACATGCTAGGCACTTTACATATGTTATCTTACTTTATCCTCACAACAGGAAGTGTTATCTACTCTATTTACAAATAAGGAGACTAAAGAATCCACAGGTTCATTGTCTTTCCCCAAGTCACACACCCAGTGGCAGAGTTGGGATTCTAAGCCAAGGGTTGGAATCATTGAAGTAAATTATTGAAGATGCTGGCTGTTATTATCAATAGCATTATTTTTTGACTAAACTCAATCATGAGGTTAGCATTCCAGTATCAATATCCTGGAACTTGCTGAATAAATGAAAAATAGAATCAGTGCCCACAAGCAGGGAATGCTTAGTTGTCCAAGATGATTATTACTGAATGGGGGCTTAAGCTGAATGAATGGAATAATTTTCTCTAAAGAACCCAGGGCTCTTTGGGCTGGTGGCATCTACAATGTAATGATCACGCACTAATAATCTTAATATTTGCCTTATAGTTGATTGACCAGATGAACAATGATTTCCTTAATTGTTTTCCTTTGTTGGACATTTTGGTTGAATGCAAATTTTCTGTATCATCAGTGGACTCTTTTGAATGTTTTCCTGAATACTTATTTTGGCTTGTTTAATAGTCTTTACAAGTGTGTCTTTTGGGTGATGTTACAGTGTTTTGACATTTATGTTCTAATGACACAAAAAGGCTTTAAGATTTATAGTAAGGCTAGAATTCATCCAGCGAATATATTAACAACAGAATACACACTTTGTAATGATAAAAAGTCTTAGTGATATTTCTGTAGTCAGCATAAGGATTTCAACAACTGATCTTTATTTGTTTATTTTACAAACATAATGTATTTATTTATTTACTTAAACTTTTTTTTTTTTGGCTGTGCTGTGCAGCATATGGGATCCTAGTTCCTCAGCGAGGGATCAAACCTGTGCCCCTGCATTGGAAGCAGGGAGTCTTAACCACTGGACTGCCGAGGAAGTCCCAACAACTGATTTTTTTTTTTTACATCTTTATTGGAGTATAATTGTTTTACAATATTGTGTTAGTTTCTGCTGTATAACAAAGTGAGTCAACTATATGCATACGTATATCCCCATATCCCCTCCCTCATACGTTACCTCCCACCCCTCTAGGTGGTCACAAAGCACCGAGCTGATCTCCCTGTGCCATGCAGCTGCTTCCCACTAGCTATCCATTTTACGTTTGGTAGTGTGCATATGTCAATGCTACTCTCTTACTTCGTCCCAGCTTACCCTTCCCCCTCCCCGTGTCCTCAAGTCCATTCTCTACGTCTGTGTCCTTACTCCTGTCCTGCTCCTAGGTTCATCAGAACCATTTTTTCTTTTTAGATTCCATATATATGTGTTAGCATATGGTATTTGTTTTTCTCTTTCTGACTTACTTCACTCTGTATGACAGTCTCTGGGTCCACCCACCCCACTACAAATAACTCGACTTCATTTCTTTTTATGGCTGAGTAATACTCCATTGTATATTTGTGCCACATCTTCTTTATCCATTCACCTGTCGATGGACAATTAAGTTGCTTCCATGCACTGGCTATTGTAAATAGAGATGCAGTGAACATTGTGGTGCATGACTCTTTTTGAATTATGGTTTTCTCAGGGTATATGCCCAGTAGTGGGATTGTTGGGTCGTATGGTAGTTCTATTTTTAGTTTTTTAAGGAACCTCCATGCTGTTCTCCATAGTGGCAGTATCAATTTACATTCCCTCCAACAGTGCAAAAGGGTTCCCTTTTCTCCACACCCTCTCCAGTATTTATTGTTTGTAGATTTTTTGATGATGGCCGTTCTGACCAGTGTGAGGTGATACCTCATTGTAGTTTTGATTTGCATTTCTCTAAAAATTAGTGATGTTGAGCATCCTTTCAAGTGTTTGTTGGCAATCTGTATATCTTCTTTGGAGAAATGTCTATTTAGGTCTTTGGCCCATTTTTGGATTGGGTTGTTTGTTTTTTTGATATTGAGCTGCATGAGCTGCTTGTATATTTTGGAAATTAATCCTTTGTCAGTTGCTTCATTTGCAAATATTTTGTCCCATTCTGAGGGTTGTCTTTTCATCTTGTTTATAGTTTCCTTAGCTGTGCAAAAGCTTTAAAGTTTAATTAGGTCCCATTTGTTTATTTTTGTTTTTATTTCCATTCCTCTAGGAGGTGGGTCAAAAAGGATCTTGCTGTGATTTATGTCATAGAGTGTTCTGCCTATGTTTTCCTCTAAGAGTTTCATAGTGTCTGGCCTTACATTTATGTCTTTAACCCATTTTGAGTTTATTTTTATGTATGGTGTTAGGGAGTGTTCTAATTTCATTCTTTTACATGTAGCTGTCCAGTTTTCCCAGCACCACTTATTGAAGAGGCTGTTTTTCTCCATTGTATATTCTTGCCTCCTTTTTCAAAGATAAGGTGACCATATGTGTGTGGGTTTATCTCTAGGCTTTCTATCGTCTTCCATTGATCTATATTTCTGTTTTTGTGCCAGTACCATACTGTCTTGATTACTGTAGCTTTGTAATATAGTCTGAAGTCAGGGAGCCTGATTCCTCCAGCTCTGTTTTTCTTTCTCAAGATTGCTTTGGCTATTCGGGGTCTTTTGTGTTTCCATACAAAATGTGAAATATTTTATTCTAGTTCTGTGAAAAATGCCAGTGGTAGTTTGATAGGGATTGCATTGAATCTGTAGATTGCTTTGGGTAGTAGAGTCATTTTCACAATGTTGATTCTTCCAATCCAAGAACACGGTATATCTCTCCATCTGTTTGTATCATCTTTAATTTCTTTCATCAATGTCTTATAGTTTTCTGAATACAGGTCTTTTGTCTCCTTAGTTAGGTTTTTTCCTAGGTATTCTATTCTTTTTGTTGCAATGGTAAATGGGAGTGTTTCCTTAATTTCTCTTTCAAATTTTTCATCATTAGTGTATAGGAATGCCAGAGATTTCTATGCATTAATTTTGTATCCTGCTACTTTACCAAATTCATTGATTAGCTCTAGTAGTTTTCTGGTAGCATCTTTAGGATTCTCTATGTATAGCATCATGTCATCTGCAAACAGTGACAGTTTTACTTTTTCTTTTCTGATTTGGATTCCTTTTATTTCTTTTTCTTCTCTGATTGCTGTGGCTATAACTTCCAGAACTATGTTGAATAATAGTGGTGAGAGTGGGCAACCTTGTCCTATTCCTGATCTTAGAGGAAATGGTATCAGTTTTTCACCATTGAGAACAATGTTGGCTGTGGGTTTGTTATATATGACCTTTATTACCTTGAGGTAGGTTCCTTCTTTGCCTACTTTCTGGAGAGTTTTTATCATAAATAGGTGTTGGATTTTGTTGAAAGCTTTTCCTGCATCTATTGAGATGATCACATGGTTTTTATCCTTCAAGTTGTTAATATGGTGTATCACATTGATTGATTTGCATATATTGAAGAATCCTTGCATTCCTTGGATAAACCCCACTTGATCATGGTGTATGATCCTTTTAATGTGCTGTTGGATTCTGTTTGCTAGTATTTTGTTGAGGATTTTTGCATCTATATTCATCAGTGATATTGGCCTATAGTTTTCTTTCTTTGTGACATCTTTGTCTGGTTTTGGTATCAGGGTGATGGTGGCCTTGTAGAATGAGTTTGGGAGTGTTCCTCCCTGTGCTATATATTTGGAAGAGTTTGAGGAGGATAGGTGTTAGCTCTTCTCTAAACGTTTGATAGAATTCACCTGTGTAGCCATCTGGTCCTGGGCTTTTGTTTGTTGGAAGATTTTTAATCACAGTTTCAATTTCAGTGCTTGTGAGTGGTCTGTTCATATTTTCTATTTCTTCCTGATTCAGTCTTGGCAGGTTGTGCATTTCTAAGAATTTGTCCATTTCTTCCAGGTTGTCCATTTTATTGGCATAGTGTTGCTTGTAGTAATCTCTCATGATCCTTTGTATTTCTGCAGTGTCAGTTGTTACTTCTCCTTTTTCATTTCTAATTCTCTTGAATTGAGTCTTCTCCCTTTTTTTCTTGGTGAGTCTGGCTAATGGTTTATCAATTTTGTTTATCTTCTCAAAGAACCAGCTTTTAGTTTTATTGATCTTTGCTATTGTTTCCTTTATTTCTTTTTCATTTATTTCTGATCTGATCTTTATGATTTCTTTCCTTCTGCCCACTTTGGGGTATTTTTGTTCTTCTCTCTCTAATTGTTTAGGTGTAAGGTTAGGTTGTTTATTTGAGATGTTTCTTCTTTCTTGAGGTAGGATTGTATTGCTATACACTTCCCTCTTAGAACTGCTTTTGCTGCATCCCATAGGTCTTTGTGTTTTCATTGTCATTTGTTTCTAGGTTTTTTTAAATTTCCTCTTTGATTTCTTCAGTGATCTCTTGGTTATTTAGTAGCATATTGTTTAGCCTCCATATGTTTGTATTTTTTACAGTTTTTTTTCCTGTAGTTGATATCTAGTTTCATAGCATTGTGGTCAGAAAAGATACTTGATATGCTTTCAATTTTCTTAAATATACCAAGGCTTGATTTGTGACTCAAGATATGATCTATCCTTGAGAAAGTTCCATGAGCACTTGAGAAGAAAATTTATTCTGTTGTTTTTGGATGGAATGTTCTGTAAATGTCAATTAAGTCCATCTGTTTAATGTGGCATTTAAAGCTTGTGTTTCCTTATTTATTTTCATTTTGGATGATCTGTCCATTGGTGAAACTGTGGTGATAAAGTCCCCCCCATTATTGTGTTGATTTCCCCTTTTATGGCTGTTAGCATACAGCTGACAGCATATAGCTGTCGCCTTATGTATTGAGGTGCTCCTATGTTGGGTGCAGACATATTTACAATCGTTATATCTTCTTGTTGGATTGATCCCTTGATCATTATGTAGCGTGCTTCTTTGTCTCTTGTAACTGTCTTTATTTTAAAGTCTGTTTTGTTTGATATGAGAATTGCTACTCCAGCTTCTTTTTGATTTCCATTTGCATGGAATATCTTTTTCCATCCCCTCACTTTCAGTCTGTATGTGTCCCTAGGTCTGAAGTCGGTCTTTTGTAGACACTGTATGTACGGGTCTTGTTTCTGTATCCATTCAGCCAGTCTATGTCTTCTGGTTGGAGCATCTAATCCATTTACAATTAAGTTAATTATTGATATGTATGCCCCTATTACCATTTTCTTAATTGTTTTGGGTTTGTTTGTGTAGGTCTTTTCCTTTTCTTGTGTTTCCTGTCTAAAGGAGTTCCTTTATAATTTGTTGTAAAGTTGGTTTGGTGGTGCTGAATTATCTTAACTTTTGCTTATCTGTAAAGGTTTTATTTTCTCCATCCAATCTGAATGAGATCCTTGCTGGGTAGAGTAATCTTGGTTGTAGGTTCTTCCCTTTCAGCACTTCAAATATGTCCTGCCATTCCCTTCTGTTTTGCAGAGTTTCTGCTGAAAAACCAGCTGTAAACCTTATGGGGATTCCCTTGTATGTTATTAGTTGTTTTTCCCTTGCTGCTTTTAATATTTTTTCTTTGTATTTAATTTTTGATAGTTTGATTAATATGTGTCTCTGCGTGTTTCTCTTTGGGTTTACCCTATATGGTGCTCTCTGTGCTTCCTGGACTTGATTGACTATTTCCTTTCCCATGTTAGGGAAGTTTTCCACTATAATCTCTTCAAATATTTTCTCTGACCCTTTCTTTCTCTCTTCTTTTTCTGGGACCCCTATAATTCGAATGTTGGTGCATTTAATGTTGTCCCAGAGGTCTCTGAAACTGTCCTCAATTCTTTTCATTCTTTTTTATTTATTCTGCTCCCTGGCTGTTATTTCCACCATTTTATCTTCCAGGTAACTTATCCGTTCTTCTGCCTCAGTTATTCTGTTATTGATTCCTTCTAGAGTATTTTTAATTTCAGTAATTGTGTTGTTCATCACTGTTTGTTTGCTCTTTAGTTCTTCTAGATTCTTGTTAAATGTTTCTCCATTCTGTTTCCAAGATTTTGGATCATCTTTACTATCATTACTCTGAATTCTTTTTCAGGTCGGTTGCCTATTTTGTCTTCATTTATTTGGTCTTTTAGGTTTTCACCTTGCTGCTTCATCTGTAACAAATTTTTTTGTTGTTTCTTTTTTTTTTTGCTGGGTGGTGCTGTATTCTTATCTTACTGGTTGTTTGGCCTCAGTTATCCAGCACTGGAGTTTGCAGGCATTTGGATAGAGCCGGGTCTTGATGCTGAAATGAGGACCTCCGGGAGGCCTCACTCTGATTGATATTCCCTGGGGTCTGAGGTTCTCTGTTAGTCCAGCAATTTGGACTCAGAGCTCCCACCACAGGAGCTCAGGCCTGACCTTTGGCCTGGGAACCAAGATCCTGTGAGCTTTATGGCATGGTTAAAAAAAAAAAAAAAAAAAAAACGGAAGAAAGAAACAAAAAAGGAGCAGTACAATATCAAAAAATAAAAAACAAAATAAAATTAGAAAGATAAAAAATATATTAGGAAAAATAAAAGTATAATTGAAACAACTGCAACAAAGTAAAATAGAACCACAACAGAAAAAAGAAAAGTAAAGGGGCTTGGGAAACAAGCCAAAGGAGAGATGACTAACAAAGTATAAAGAATAAAATAAAATTAGAAAACTAAAAGATTTTTTAGGAAAAATAAAAATACAAAAGAATCAGCAACAATGAATCAACAAGGTAAGACAGAACCCCGATCTAAGAGAGGAAAAAAGACAAGAAAAAAAAGAAAAGCGTTGGCCATGGTGGTGGAGTTTAGGTGGGGTGTGGAACTTAGGCAGGGGTGGGGTTTAGATTGGGATGGGACCTAGGCAGGTGGGGGGGTGACATTTGAACATGGGTCAGGACCTAGGTGGGGTGACGTTCAGGCATGGGGCGGGGCCTCTGCTTAGGTCCTGCGTGGAAGGGGAGAGGCAGCAGGTGGAAGGGAGGGCCTCTGGAGTGTGGGGTTCCGGAGTTTGGAGGTAGGGCCCTGAGTGAGGGTGTGTGGGTGGGGTTTAGTCCCAGTGCATTGGAGGGGTCTTCGAGTGTAGAGGTGGGGCCCTGGGTGGGGGTGTAGGGGCAGGGCTCGGGTTCTGAGTGGCAGGAGGGAGGCTCCGAGGGCAGAGGATTAGGCCCGAGCCCAGCAGGCTCCCTGGTGCCTAAGTGGACAGGGAAGGCACTGGTCGCATCCCCTTCCGTTACTTCTTGTTCCTCCCCCACCGTCTCCCCCAGGGTTTCCCCTGTCACTGCTGGACCCCTAACCGTGGCTGGGTCCCGCTGGGCATAGGAACTCCTCCCTTCCCTCAGCCACCCCTCAGGGATGCTGGTCCCAGAGGTCCAGATTTTACTTTTGCTCCCCCTTCCCTCCCTCCCACTCCTCAGGACCCGTGTGGCTGGAGGGGGTCTCAGGGGGCAGAGGATCAGACCCGGGATCTCAGAAGGTTCCTGGGGGCCCAAGTGGGCAGGGGAAACCTGGCCATTCTCCCTTTAGATCCTCTGCACTCCCAATGGTTCCCCAATTTTCCCCTTCGGCGTGGGATCCCTTTCCCTCCCCCAGCCGCCTCTCAGGGGCGCCAGTCCCGTCCTGCCTCCACTTCTCCCCCTTCACTTCCCCCATGCCCCACATCCTTCCCGGTTTCTGGGGGGTCCTCCAGTTTCCTTAGGTGTCCGTGGTCCCCCACCAGTACCTGGTAGGTGCCCTAGTTGTGAGGAGACGCGAATTCCACGTCCTCCTCGTATGCCACCTTGACTCCACCCCTCTCAACAACTGATCTTTAGTATACATGAGCTTAATTCCTATTAAGAGCAGAAAGCTTGGATTCCTTTCAGGTCTCCATTCATACTTATCTTCAATAATTTAATCTTTTTCTGAGTATCAGCCTGTAGTTGGTTATGTTTTCTCCATTTATATGCATTTATCCAGGTCAAGATGTGGTTAGAGTGATGACATACAGAGGAAATTCAGGACTCTTGACCCAGTGCCAGAGGCCTGAATAAACATTCTTGTGTCTGAGATTTTGGGGTTGGAGAAGGTCTTTGGACCTGTCCCCTCAAAATGTCAGGAGTTTACTGCATTTCCTAAAAAGGATGGTGCCTAGAAAATGTAGCCTTTGGTGATTAAAAAAAAAAAACAAAGCATAGTGGTCATTACGTACACATTTGAAGTATCTGGTTCTTTTAAAATTAGGCAGATGATGTTAAAAGGTTGTTGCTGGTGTTGACGAAGAAGAGAGTGCTTTGTGAGAAGGGTCTTAGTAAGTGTCCTTTACTGAGGCAAGCAAACAAAACCCCCAAACGCAATATATGTACTATTAAAAGCACAGCAACACAAAATCCACAGGGCTTCACAAAAACACAAACAAAAACAAACTCCAGCCCTCCTGGTTTACATAATTCCAGAAAAGATGCAGTAAGGATATTAATTGGCTGCATGAAGTGTCTAGAGCCAAGAGGAGCTGACAGGGTCAAACCTCCATGGGTCTTCACATTTTTGTTTTCCCATCAGATTTTATCTCTTGTCTCAAGCAGTAGGATCTGGCAAGAGGGATAGAAAAGACCCTGTGATTCAACTTTCGGAAGAGCTGAGGGAAGAAGCAAGGCCATGCCTCTCTGTTAACAATCCTCTGTGCTTAGACCACAGTGTGAGAATTTGGAGGCGTGAGGGCAGGAGGAGGCTGCAGCAGGAATCTTGGCCTGAAATCAATTTTAGGGAGTTTTGTATAAAGTTACTTACTTTTGGAAGATAATATTAGCTCACTTATTTCCTATGGAAACTGGAAAATAAACACCCAGTTTAAAATAAACACATGCACATACTTAATTTCTATTTGTACCCTTTCCTCAACTAGTGAGGAAGAAAGATGTGTGTGTGTGTGTGTGTGTGTGTCTGTCTGTCTGTCTGTCTGTCCGTCTGTGGCTACATTTTTGGTTTGCTTCAAGTTCTTTCACTGTGGCTGCCAAGCAGACATGAATGGATGGATTTTGATCAGCATAAAGGCAGTTTGCCCATAATCTGCCATGATGGGACTTATGCCTACCAGTGCATAGGCCTCCCTGAAGTTCAGCTTGTTTGTCAACATGCCGATGTGGCAAGATGGATGTGTTTTGAGGTGGAATTATTTTTCAAAGTCTGTTTAGGCCAGTTCCTGGTCTAGTGCCAGGTCTTACATAATACTGTATATAATGAACCTTCACTGAGAAAGAAACAACAGGCCCATGTTTCTGAAGGGCCCTTCAGCCTAGGGCAATCCTGCTTGCCCGTTTACTTTTGGTAAAATTCTTTTTCCAGTAGCCTCCAAGGGAGTCCAGGGTGCAGAAAAGAGAAATGTGTTGTGCTTGTGGGTTTAGCAGTTTATCTGTCACCACTCCTATAAAAGAGCCAGGCTGTCTCACTGGTGATTAATTCAATGCCACTCTTCTTGGGTAACAGGGCATCATTTACTGCATATGTTTTGCCAGGCTCTGAAGTAAAAGGTGTGCTGATTTCTATATTGGAGCAGTGAGTCTGAAGGGAGGGGAATAGTTCTAGGTTTATTAAAAAGAATGATGATACCACACCTCCTCCTTCCATTGATTTTGAGCACTGTGTCAAGTGTGGTGTTGCTGGGGGTATTGTCCCAGTTACTTATTCTGCATATCAAATCACACCACAGTTTCTGTGGGTCAGAAATTTGGGAAGAGCTATGATAGGTTGTTCTGGCATGCGGTCTCTCCAGGGGTGTAGTTAAGTGATGGCTGGAGCTGGAACAGCAGGTGCCTGTAGGAGCTAGGGTCTGGCTGGGTATCTTTCTCTCTCACTCCATGTAGTCTCAGAGCTTCTCCATATGGTCTCTCCGCTTGGGATAAGTTGGACTTCCTCACAGCATGGTGGCCTCAGGGAGTTGGAATGTTATATGGTCGATCAGGGTTCTAATACTATTTTGCTCCAGTGAGTCAGGGGGAGGTTATGTCACCCTTACTAACTAAGCTTTGAAAGGCATGCACTGTCACTTCTGCTGCATTTCCATTGGTTCTAAGCACATCTAAGTGTACTTAGAAGTAAGGGGAGGGAACACAGACCCCATTTTTTGATGGGAAGAATATCAAGGTCATATTGTAGTATAGCCTGTGGGATGCTGCTGTTTTTGGAAAATACAATTTGTCATAGGTACAGCACTGCTCAAGACAAAAGGATCACAAGAAGGACAGTCCAACTGGAAATAGGCCTTTTAGGAAGCTCTGTGGTCTCGAAATCTTGTATACCAGTTTGAATGGTAAAATATACATTGGTCATTCTGTGAAATCTGATTTCTTTTGTATATAAAATGCCTCATTGAGGTATAATTTATATTCAATAAAATGCACGCATTTAAAGTGTACAGCTCAATAAACTTTGACAAATGTATGCAACTGCGACAACCACTCCAATCAAGACACAGAATATTTCTATTACTCTCCAAATTCTGTGCTCCTTTGCACTAAATCCCTGTCATTCTTGACCTCTGGCAACCATTGATCTGCTTTCAGTTATTATTGATTAGTTTTGCCTGATCTAGATTTTCATGGAATCTTACAGTGTGTACTCTTTCGTTGGCATATTTTTGAGATTCATCCATTGTTGTATGTATCAACGTTATTGTTGAGCAGAATTCCACTGTATGTATATACTACAATTTGTTTATCCATTTTCCAGTTTGTAGACATTTGGGTTGTTTACAGTTTCTGGCTATTATGACTAAAGTTGCTATAACCATTCATGTACAAATTTTGTGGAGTCATACATTTTCATTTCTCTTGGATAAATATCTAGGAGTGGGATTGCTGGGTCATAAAGGACATTCATATGTTGAAATTTATAGCTGTTATTCTGTTTTCCAGAGTGGCTGTTCCATTCTGCATTCCCAGCAATAATATATGAAAGTTCCAGTAGCCTCAAATTCTCACCAAACTTGAAGGTGTCCGTCTTTATTTTTAGATAATTCAATGGTGTGTAGAGGTTTAAAGTGCATCCTCCTGATGATCAAAGATGTTGAGCATTATTTCATGCATTTACTGGACATTTTTATATCTTCTTTTGTGAAGTGTCTGTTCAAATCTTCTGCCCATTAATATTTTTTTGGTCTTCTTCCTGTCTAATTGTAAGAGTTCTTTAAATATTCTCGACAAAAGACCTTTTTTAGGTATGTGTATTAGGAATATTTTCTAAAAGTCTGTGGATTGCCTTTTTTTTCTTTAAGATTTAGAAAGACCTTTTTTTGTTTTTTTGCGTTACGCGGGCCTTTCAATGTTGTGGCGTCTCCTGTTGTGAAGCACAGGCTCCGGACGTGCAGGCTCAGCGGCCATGGCTCACGGGCCCAGCCGCTCCACGGCATGTGGGATCTTCCCGGACCGGGGCACAAACCTGTGTCCCCTGCATCGGCAGGCGGACTCTCAACCACTGCGCCACCAGGGAAGCCCTATTTTATTTTTTTAAACATCTTTATTGGAATATAATTGCTTTACTGTGTTGTGTTAGTTTTTGCTGTATAACAAAGTGAATCAGCTATATGCATACATATATCCCCATATCCCCTCCCTCTTGCATCTCCCTCCCACCCTCCCTATCCCACCCCTCTAGGTGGTCACAAAGCACCGAGCTGATCTCCCTGTGCTATGAGGCTGCTTCACACTAGCTATCCATTTTACATTAGGTAGTGTGCATATGTCAATGCTACTCTCTCACTATGTCCCAGCTTACCCTTTCCCCCCCGAGTCCTTAAGTCCATTCTCTACGTCTGTGTCTTTATTCCTGTCCTGCCCTAGGTTCATCAGAACCATTTTTTTTTGTTTTTTAGATTCCATATATATGTGTTTGCATATGGTATTTGTTTTTCTCTTTCTGACCTCACTCTGTATGACAGAGTGAATATCTCTTGTACTCACTACAAATAACTCACTACAAATAACTCAATTCCACCTCACTACAAATAACTCACAAATAATTTCATTTCTTCATATGGCTGAATAATATTCCATTGCATATATGTGCCACATCTTCTTTATCCATTCATCTGTTGATGGACACTTAGGTTGCTTCCATGTCCTGGCTATTGTAAATAGAGCTGCAATGAACATTGTGGTACATGACTCTTTTTGAATTATGGTTTTCTCAGGCTATACGCCCAGTAGTGGGATTGCTGGGTCATATGGTAGTTCTATATTTAGTGCTTTAAGGAACCTCCATACTGTTCTTCATAGTGGCAGTATCAGTTTACATTCCCACCAACAATGCCGAAGGGTTCCCTTTTCTCCACACCCTCTTCAGCATTTATTGTTTGTAGATTTTTTGATTATGGTCATTCTGACTGGTGTGAGGTGATACCTCATTGTAGTTTTGATTTGCATTTCTCTAATGATTAGTGATGTTGAGCATCCTTTCATGTGTTTGTTGGCAATCTGTATATCTTCTTTGGAAAAATGTCTGTTTAGGTCTTCTGCCCATTTTTGGATTGGGTTTTTTGTTTTTTTGATATTGAGCTGCATGAGCTGCTTGTATGTTTTGGAGGTTAGTCCTTTGTCAATTGCTTCGTTTGCAAATATTTTCTCCCATTCTGAGGGTTGTTTTTTCATCTTGTTTATGGTTTCCTTTGCTGTGCAAAAGCCTTTAAGTTTCATCAGGTCTCATTTGTTTATTTTTGTTTTTATTTCCATTTCTCTAGGAGGTGGGTCAAAAAGGATCTTGCTGTGATTTATGTCATAGAGTGTTCTGCCTATGTTTTCCTCTAAGAGTTTTATAGTGTCTGGCCTTACATTTAGGCCTTTAATCCATTTTGAGTTTATTTTTGTGTATTGTGTTAGGAATTGTTCTAATTTCATTCTTTTACATGTAGCTGTCCAGTTTTCCCAGCACCACTTATTGAAGAGGCTGTCTTTTCTCCATTGTATATTCTTGCATCCTTTATCAAAGATAAGGTGACCATATGTGCATGGATTTATCTCTGGGCCTTCTATCCTGTTCCATTGATCTATATTTCTGTTTTATGTGCCAGTACCATACTGTTTTGATTAATGTAGCTTTGTAGTATAGTCTAAAGTCCAAGAGCCTGATTCCTCCAGCTCCGTTTTTCGTTCTCAAGATTGCTTTGGCTATTTGGGGTCTTTTGTGTTTCCATACAAATTGTGAAATTTTTTGTTCTAGTTCTGTAAAAAATGCCATTGCTAGTTTGATAGGGACTGCATTGAATCTGTAGATTGTTTTGGGTAGTAGAGTCATTTTCACAATGTTGATTCTTCCAATCCAAGAACATGGTATATCTCTCCATCTGTTTACATCATCTTTAATTTCTTTCATCAGTGTCTTATAGTTTTCTGCATACAGGATTTTTTTCTCCTTAAGTAGGTTTATTCCTAGATATTTTATTCTTTTCGTTGCAGTGGTAAATGGGAGTGTTTCCTTAATTTCTCTTTTAGATTTTTCATCATTAGTGTATAGGAATGCAAGAGATTTCTGTACACCAATTTTGTATCCTGCTACTCTACGAAATTCATTGATTAGCTCTAGCAGTTTTCTTGTAGCATCTTTAGGGGTTTGTCTTTTTATTCTTTAATGGTGTTTTTGGACTAGAAGTCTTCAATCTTGATTAAGTTTAAGTTATAATTTTTTCTTTTATGTTTTGTGCTTCTAATTTGCTCTATCTAAAAATATGTTTACCTATCCCATGGTCACAAAGATTTTCTCTCATGTATTTTTCTAGAAGTCTTTAACTTTAGCTTCTATCTATGATCAATTTTGAGTTAATTTTTGTGTATTACATGAGGTAAGGGTCAAGGTTTATTTTTAAAATATGATATCTGATTTTTCTAGAACTATCTTGGAAACACTATCCTTTACTTATTGAATTACCTCTGTTGAAAATCATTTGATTATGTCTGGTTCTGTTTCTGAACTGTCTATTCTGTTCCATTTATTTATATGCCTTTTATGTAAATGCCACACTGTCTCCATTTCTATAACTTTATAGACAGTCTCAAATTCAGATAGTTTAAGTTTTCCAAGTTTGTGATTCCCTTTCAAAATTTGACTATTCTAGGTCTTTTGCATTACATCACTATGTTTTAATAATAGCCTATTAATTTCTTTAAAAAAGCTTCCTGGGATTTTGATTGGAATTGCATAGAATATATAGACCAATTCAGGGAAAGTTGACCTATGTACAATGCATTTTGAAGAACTGAAAGCATATTAAGCATATTCTCTGATTACAATGGAAATAAATTGTAGATAAATAACAAAAATATGGCTTGAGGATCCCCACATTTTATTGAAATTTTGTAAAACATATCCATATAAGCCCTGGGTCAAAGAAGAAATCACAAGGGAAATTTGAAAATGTTTTAAACTGAATGATAAAACACACATGTCAAAATGTATAGAATGTGGCCACAGCAGTGCTTAAAGGGATACAGCTTTATATGCTTACATAAGGTAGAATAAGCTTTAAAATAAATAATATAAGATCCCACTCAAGAAGCTAAATTAAGCCCTAAGTGAATAGAAGAAATCAAAAACAAAGAGTGGATATCAGTGAAATAGAAAACAGAAAAGCAATAGAGAAGTCCCCCTCACTCCCAATTGTGTCACTCACTCTGGGGGAGTTCAGCTGTCACATTGTTAAGAAGAGGTCCAGGTGGTGAGGAACTGAAGGTACACTTTCAGATGGCTGAAGCCCTAGCCCGTGTCTTTACTGCAACCTCATACTAGAACCTGAGCCAAAACCACTGCTAAGCTATTCCTAGATTCCTAACCCACAGTGACTGTGTGAGATAATAAATATTTGTTGTTTTAAGATGATTTAGCAAGATCATTTTTGACCCACCTCCTAGAGGAATGGAAATAAAAACAAAAATAAACAAATGGGACCTAATGAAACTCAAAAGCTTTTGCACAGCAAAGGAAACTATGAACAAGACAAAAAGACAACCCTCAGAATGGGAGAAAATATTTGCAAACGAAGCAACTGACAAAGGATTAATCTCCAAAATATACAAGCAGTTCATGCAGCTCAATATCAAAAAAACAAAAAACCCAATCCAAAAATGGGCAGAAGACCTAAACAGACATTTCTCCAAAGAAGATATACAGATTGCCAAGAGGCACATGAAAAGCTGCTCAACATCAGGGATCATTAGAGAAATGCAAATCAAAACTACAGTGAGGTATCACCTCACTCCGGTTGGAATGACCATCATCAAAAAATCTACAAACAATAAATGCTGGAGAGGGTGTGGAGAATAGGGAACCCTTCTGCATTGTTGGTGGGAATGTAAACTGATACCGCCACTATGAAGAACAGTATGGATGTTGCTTAAGAAACTAAAACTAGAACTACCATATGACCCAGCAATCCCACTACTGGGCGTATAGCCTGAGAAAACCATAATTCAAAAAGAGTCATGTACCACATTGTTCATTGCAACTCTATTTACAATAGCCAGGACATGGAAGCAACTTAAGTGTTCATCGACAGATGAATGGATAAAGAAGATGTGGCACATATATACAATGGAATATTATTCAACCATAAAAAGAAACAAAATTGAGTTATTTGTAGTGAGGTGGATGGACCTAGAGCCTGACATACTGAGTGAAGTAAGTCAGAAAGAGAAAAACAAATACAGTATGTTAGCACATATATATGGAATCTAAAAATTAAAAGAAAGAAATGGTTGTGAAGAACTTAGGGGCAGGACAGGAATAATGACACAGATGTAGAGAATGGACTTGAAGACACGGGGAGGGGGAAGGGTCAGCTGGGACGAAGTGAGAGAGTGGCATGGACATATATACAGTACCAAATGTAAAATAGCTAGCTAGTGGGAAGCAGCCACATAGCACAGGGAAATTGGCTCGGTGCTTTGTGACCACCAAGGGGGGTTGGATAGGGAAGGTGGGAGGGAGACGAAAGAGGGAGGAGATATGTGGATGTATGTATATGTATAGCTGGTTCACTTTGTTATAAAGCAGAAACTAACACATCATTGTAAAGCAATTATACTCCAATAAAGATGTTGAAAAAAAATAGAGAACATTAATGGAATCAAAGCTGTTTTTTTGGAAAAGATTTATGATCATCTAGCTAGAGTTATCAAGAAAAAAAATTCAAATTATCAACATGAGGAATGATATGACATCACTACAGATCCCACAGAAATTAAAAAGGTAAAAGAATATTATATGCTGTTATATATTACTTTATACCAATAAATTGAACAACCTAAGTGAAATAGAAAAATATTTTGAAAGGCATAAATGACACAAACTGGCATAGAAAAAAATTTAAAACCTGAATACCTCTCATTCTTTTAAAGACATTAAATTTGGAATTTAAAAACTTTTCCCAAAGAAATCTCCAGGCCTGGCTGGTGTCAATGGTAAATTCTAGCATATTTTTAAAGAAGAAATAATATCAACTTAACACAAAGTATTTCCGAAAACAGGTGAAGAGAGAAGTATTACCCTGATACTAAAATCAGACAAAGATAATACATACTGATAGCCTTCATTAACATATATGCAATAAACAATAAAATATTACAAAATAGAATCCAGCAATATAGAAAAAGATAATACATCATAACTAAATGGGAATTATCTCAGGAATGCAAGTTGGTTTACCCTTAGAAAATAATGAATGCAATACAGTGTATCAATGAAGTCAAGGAGAAAAACTGTATAACCATCCTGATAGATGGTGAAAAAGTATTGGAGAAATTCAGCAACCATACACATGTATTTTTTAAGTTCCTCAGCAAACTAGGAGTAGAGGGAACTTCCTCAACACAATAAAAGGCATCTACAAAAAAAAAAATCTATAGCTAATGTTATGTTTAATGCCAGACTGAATGTTTTCACCCTAATACCTGGGATAAGGCAAGGATGTGTGATCTCATCACTTCCATTCAGTGTTGTAATGGAGATCCTTGCCAGCTCAATAAGGCAATAAAAAGGTAATAAAAGGCCTACAGATTGGAAAGGAAAAAGTAAAAGTTACTTTATTCACAGATGACATAATTGTACATATTGAAAATCCTAAAGAATCTATGATAAAAACCATTATAACTAATAGATTAATATAGCAAGATTACAAGATACAAGATTAATATTTAAAAAACCATTTGCTATTCTGTATACTAGGACAATGAAGAATTGCAAAATAAAACTCAAAAGCAGTGCCATTCAAATAGTATCAAAAAACATAAAATACCCATAAATTTAAGAAAAATATCTAAGACCTCTACAATAAAAATTACTATTTCAGAGACAAATTTTTAAAGCCCTAAATAAATAGAGAGATATACGGGTTCATGGATCAAAAAACTTAATTTTTGTAAATAGATCACTTTTCCCTGAATTATCTATAAGATTTTAAAATGAATCTATAGATTCAAAATCTTAGGAAGCTTTTTAAAAGAAATTGATGGATATTTAAAAATCTTATAGTGCTATAAAGCAAAGGACCTAGAATAGGTGCTGAAAACTAGATATAGAAGCTAAAACTATAAAACTTCTACATGTATTATAGATCTCACAGTACATTGTTATCATTTTTGTTTTAAACTGTATGTTAACTTTTGAAGAAATTTTAAAATGAAATAAACTTCTTTTTTTTTTTTTTCTGCAGTACGCGGGCCTCTCACTGTTGTGGCCTCTCCCGTTGTGGAGCACAGGCTCCGGACACGCAGGCTCAGCAGCCATGGCTCACGGACTCAGCCACTCTGCGGCATGTGGGATCTTCCTGGACCGGGGCACGAACCCGTGTCCCCTGCATTGGCAGGTGGACTCTCAACCACTGCGCCACCAGGGAAGCCCTAAAAATGAAATAACCTTCTTTTGTATTTATTTGTATACTTAGCATTTTTGGACTTTTTTTGTTCCTTTTGTACATCTGAATTTCCTTCTGTTATCATTTTCCTTCAACCTGAGAAACTCCCTTTTACATTTATTGTAGTTTAGGTCTGCTGATCATAAATTCTCTCAATCTTTGTTGAAAATGTCTTCATTTTATTTTTATTTTGAACAATATTTTTGATGGATATAGAATTCTAGATTTACTTTTTTTTTTCTCTTCCTTTTGGTACTTTAAAAAAATGTCATTCAATTGTCTTTGGCTTATTTTGTTTCTGATATGAAGTCAGTGATTTTCTTATTTTTGTTCTTCTATATCAAGTGTGTGTCTTTTTTCCTCTGGTTACGTTTAATATTTCCTCTCTGTTTCTAGTTTTCAGAAATTTAAATATGATGTGCCTTAATGTGTTTTTCTTTGTGTTTACACTGTGTAAGCTGTATCGCTATTCTTGGACCTGTAAGCTTATATTTTTCATTAAATTTTGAAAAATTTTGGCCATTATTTCCTATAGTTTCTATTTTTATGTCTCCAAGTTCACTGATCTTTTCTAGTGTAATCTGCCATTAATCTCATTTGGTAAATTTTCATTTCAGATAATATATTTTTCAGCTCCAAAAATTCCATTTGTGTTCTCTTTTATTTCTTCAATTTCTCTATTTTTTTGGTTTATATTTTCTTTGAAATCTTTGAACATATGTATAATATTGCTTTAAAAATCGTGAATACTGTGATCTCTGTAATTTCTGTGTGTGTTTCTATTGTCTAACTCCCCCCACTGTCCCTGTCCCCCCCTTACCCCCCATTCCCCCCCAGCTAGAGGTCCCATTTTCTTGCTTCTTAGCAGGGCTAGTAATTTTTAAAAAATTTTTTCTTGAAGTATAGTTGATTTACAATGTTGTGCAGGACTAGTAATTTTTGATAGGACACTGGACATTGTAATTGTCATATTGTTAAATGGATTTTGGTATCTTCTTTTAAAAATTACTGGATTATTTTGGGGCAGAGAATTAAGTTACTTGCAGATGATCTTGATCCTTTTGAGGTTTTAAATTTAATTTAATTTAATTTTATTAATTAATTTATTTATTTTTGTCTGTGTTGGGTCTTCATTTCCGTGCAAGGGCTTTCTCTAGTTGTGGCAAGCAGGGGCCACTCTTCATCGCGGTGCGTGGGCCTCTCACTATCGTGGCCTCTCTTGTTGTGGAGCACAGGCTCCAGACGCACAGGCTCAGCAGTTGTGGCTCACGGGCCTAGTTGCTCTGCGGCATGTGGGATCTTCCCAGACCAGGGCTCGAATCCATGTCCCCTGCATTAGTAGGCAGACTCTCAACCACTGTGCCACAAGGGAAACCCCTTTTGAGGTTTTTTCGTGAAGGTCTGCAGTGGCCTTGCTCTAGTATAGTTTAGACCTAATACCTCTGAGTCTCTTCTAAATGCCCTGCTTGTTCAATGAGATTTTTCCACCACAACTGGTTAGAACTTGGATGACTCCCAGCCCTGTATGAATTCTGGGAATTGTTCAGCTTATGACTCCTTGTTCGTTGTTCTTTCACTCATAGTTATTCTTTGCCTGGTTTTAGTGGTGTCTTACCACACATATACAGAAATGGATATTTTGTCAAAGACTCAAGGGGCCACCTATGCAGATTTCTGGAGTTCTTTCTCTGTATATCTCTCTCCTCTCTGACACTTTGCCCTAGAGTCTCCAAATTCTAATATTATCTCTTCAATTCAGTGAGATCCTGTGATCTACTTGAGTTTTGCTTTTATACACTCCAGTCTTCAGTAGAAAACTGGGGTATTTTTAGGACTTATCTCATTTGTTTCCTTTCTTTCTCGAGTCAAGCCCTGTGCAGTCTGCAGCCCATGTTAGAAAAGAATTGTTTCATATATTTTGCCCTTAAAAATAGTGGTTTAGGACTTCCTGGTGGCGCAGTGGTTAAGAATCTGCCTCACAATTCAGGGGACATGGGTTCGATCCCTGGTCTGGGAAGATTCCATATACCATGGAGCAACTAAGCCCATGTGCCACAACTACTGAAGCCCACGCGCCTAGATCCCATGCTCTGCAACGAGAGCAGCCACTGCAATGAGAAACCCATGCACCGCAACGAAGAGTAGCCCCCCACTCACTGCAAGTAGAGAAAGCCTGTGCACAGCAACAAAGACCCAACACAGCCAAAAATAAATAAATAAGTAAATTTATTTTTTAAAAAGTGGTTTATATTGGGAAGGCAAGTATCAGTTACTGTATCGTACTTGAAGTATAAAATTGAATTTTAAGGTAATGGTATAATCCTTTTCCATTAGTCTTTGTAGGCATATATAGTTTTACTTGGTGACTGGTTAACTGAAAAAAATCCTCTTAGCTCAATTTTTAGAAATTAAGAATTACCAATAAGGAAACTAGACTCTTAAAGGTGAATTGATTTCATGTGTCCTTTGCCCACCAGACAGGACTCCAAAATGATTTTGGAGGAAACTTGGCTTCATTCTCTCTTAACAAATATCAAAATATCCTTCATTTTCTCACCTTCTCTGTTCTTGTCTACAGAAAATGAATTCAAAACAGATGGAGGAGAGACACATTAGATCAGAAGGGACAGTGCTGCTCTGGATGCCAGTTACAGTGCACAAAATACGTCCCTTTTCACAGAGCTACTAGTGTGGGATACATAGAGAGGTCTCTTATCTTGGCTTTGCGTTGTGGTTTTATGTTTTAAGCCATAACTTAGGAAGTGCCGTGGTACCTGGCTGACAAACCAGTTGACATAAATGTGCTAACCATATACTGGCAGGTGGCCTGGTCTGCTAGCTGGCTTCTGAGAAATGATAAACACAGAGGCCTCACAGACAGATCACCACTATCTCCAGCCTCTAAAAGTTGTGGAATCAGAGTCTACAGCAAGTTCATTGCTCTCTTATTTTCACTGGAAATGGACCAAAGAAACTGCCAAAGGCTCTTTCTGTGTCTGACATCCATCACACAATGCACCATTGTTTGTCAAGCTGTTGGGTTCTTTATCTGGGTGGACCTAGAAAGTTAAATATACATACATACACTATCTACCTACCTATTTATCTAAACACAGATGTGCTTTAGATGTATATATTATAACTACAGTTTAATGTATAGAAACTAGTGGAGGTTAGTTTCTCAATTCCCTCATCTGTAATATAGGGGTAATATTAATTCCCACTGTAAAGGGTAGAAGGATGTGATGAATTAATACATGCAAATAACTTAGTGCCTAGTACATAGTGCCTTAGCTCAATATGTTTTTTACTACTGTTATTATACATTATAGATGCAATAATCTTGCTTTTTGATTATCCCAAGACTCATTCTATAGGGTATGCTATGAGCTTGGCCCCCCCTCTGGCCTTGTTTTAGCTTTTTTGTGATATTTATCTGCATACTCTATTTAGCATATACTTTAGGATACACATTTTGACGGTTGAGGTAACAGATCTACCTGAGTATTAATATCTACCAGCCAAAACCAAGAAGAAAACTGAGGTAAGAAAATTCAAGTTAAATCGTGGTCATTCATAAATGTTGCGTGGAAAAGACTTGTCGACATAGTTGTTCTGCCTGAGACCTGGGCACAGGTGTGACAGACAAGAATGGGATTGTAAAATGCTGAATGGAAAAGGTATACAAAGTTAAAAGGCATCACAGAAGGAACATTTTAAACAGAAGGAACTGAGAAACTTACCACTATCTGTGGCGATCATTTACTTATTGACTCTGAGCCCCAAACACACCATTCTATACTCTTTTGCCAGCTGACTTCCTGTTGGGTCCTGTTAATTTCTATCACTAGATTGGAAAAGGTAGGAGCGGAGGAATAAAGGTTTCCTTCTTATTTTTATTTAGTCTTGTCAGTGTTGCCTTGACTTTGGAGGTTTACTCTTGTCTTTGGCTTCTTTTAGCTTTGTCAGAACCAGCTATATTTTACGTGCTCAGGGATATTGCTAGTAGCCAGATGTTGCCCCTTTCCCAGTTCCATGGACATCCTTCTCTGAGATTTTCAGATTTTTTCAGCAGCTGGAAGTATTGTCTCCTCAGAGGGCTAAGCTCCAGTCAGCTTAATGAGCATCCCTCTTCTGAGCCTCTAGGTTTTGATAATCCCAACCACTTCCCTTTTTTCCACCTAATCCTAAGGGTTGTAGATTCTTCCTTCAGTTATCATGTTTAAATATTTGGTGTAATTTCTCTTTCTTCTTCCCTCCTTCCCCCTTTCTTTTTTCCTTCCTTCCTTCCTCCCTCCCTCTCTTCCTTCCTTCCTTCCTTCCATGAACAGAATGTTTCTAATAGGAATAGTCTTATTAAACATATTACAAACAATGGGATTCTTGGATTCGTTCCGTTATCATGTTGGCCTTGAATGTAGCGCTAAGCTCCTTTCCAAAGAAAAACAAAATGTAGTTGGCCCTTTAACAACATGGGTTTGAAATGCGTAGCTTCACTTATATGTGGATTTTTTTCAATAGTAAGTACTACAGTACCACACGATCCCTGGTTGGTTGAATCTGTGGCTATGGTGCTGCCAATATGGAGGAACCTTGGATGTAGAGGGCCGAAAAGAGGGCCGAATATAATTTATATGCGGATTTCTGACTGCTGGGGAGGGTCGGTGCCCCTGCGTTGTTCAAGGGTCAACTATACTCTTAGTCTATGGCATGCAGTGGCACGATCACTACATTATCAACTCTGGTTACTTGGAATAAAGTTCCTGTTAAAGTAAGTTCCTTGGCGGGCAACGTGACAGCTGCACTTGATTGTTGTGTAGTAATAATGAGGACAAGGGCTGTCGGATGATGGCTTTTTTCAGTCTTCACTAGAGGAATAACAAAAAGAAAATGACAAGCTCAGTGTTTTAAATTCTCTGCCTAAGCCTCAGAGAGACAGAGAATTTCTATGGTTGTCTTATAAAAGACCATTATATTTCTTATAGTTGTGGAACAAATATTATTAGTGGGAGACAGTCTCTCCCTTCCTTGAAAACTCTATTTAATCTCAACTGACCCTGTTGTCTTGTGAGAGTATTTTATTCTGCCAAGGCCATCAAGACCCACTTTTTATTGCCTCTAGACATATAGGTAGAGTCAGATCCCACCATGTACAGGAGTACAAATGTAAATCTGACCTGTGAAGAGATAGTATATATTCCAAGAGAATTGCATGATTTAGTTAATTTATATCAGCTCAAACCTGGGGAGTATGGACTATGTGTGGGAATAAATTCTAAGTGTATTAAACCAAGGAGAATAGAATATAATGTGACGTTAAGCTGAATTTATTGATATTGGTGCATTTACCAGAGCTACTGGATTTAGTGAGTTAGCTTAACTAGCTTGAGGTGGTTCTGGCAGTGTGCTTGATTGGTTGCCTGAAACTAGGGTTAAATAGTGACCTACATTCTGAGATGTCAGAACTTCTGTAACATAATGTAGAACAGGGTCAACAAATTATGGTCCATGGGTCAAATCTGCGATCTAAGAATGGTTTTTACCCTGTGAAGTGTTACAAAAAGAAGGAGGAGAAGAGGAAAAGGAGGAGGATTACATGCAGCCTGCAAAGCTGAAAATATAAGCCATCTGGACGTTTATAGAAAAAGTTGAGGACCTCTGATATAGAGAAAGGAATCAAAGGTTTAAGGTGGTAGGTAATGAAATAGTTTTATCATGTCCAAACCCTCATTTTCTCTGTGTCATCCAGGTGTGTTTACAGCCATGGCGTATGTGGGCTCAGGTTAAACATAACTGGGAAGAATTTGATTTCTCTTAAACTCCTCAATGTTTGCATCGATGGGAGAATAATGATGTAAAAGACTCCTCCTTGCCTGTACTCTTGTTCTCTGGTACCCCTTGGAAGACGGTGGACAGGGGATGTTAAAAACTGGTGAGCTGTTGGATAGGGACTGGTTATGTGTTGGGTCTTTTCTTCTTTTAGTATTGTGGCTTCCTGAAGGGCTAAGGGAAGAGAAGGCTTAGACATTTCTGAGACCCATGCTTTAAAACACCTTATTCAGGCTGAGGTAAAGGTTCCTAAGATAAAGTCGTTGTGCATAACTCCACATACCTTCTTAACACTGGGGCTGACAAAGTGATTGCTGATTGTGTGATTCATTTCCATGGTTACCGCAAATTCTTTTGGGGAGAAATTCTGTTCCTTTTCCAGCTTATCTTTTCCAACTCACAGGCTTTTTAAAAAGCAATGTTTGTAGTTCCTGCCACTCCAGTGTCAACGAGAGAATTTATTTTATAATGTGTATGAACTGGCAGCTTCTCGAAAAAAAAAGCATTGTTGTCAGAATGAAGTCATCTGTTTGGAGATCAGAGCCTCAAGTGTCATTCAAGGGGCAGGAACCCAGTGCCCTCTGCATGCTCAACCCTTTGGCACACAGAGCCATTGTCAAAACCTGTTTCCAGAGCAACTGAATTCTCCCCTGAAATTAGTTGGCAGCTCCACTCTCTGAGGGTCTGGAGTAAATCCTTTCAAGGGATTTTTTTAAGGCAGCTTGTCTCTGATGGAAACCGAGATTGCTGCCAGCTAAAGAATTTAGCAATACCCTAAAGTGGGCTCACCTAATAAATGTTTAGAGTCTACAGGCCAAGGTGTGTGTTTAGGGGTTGGGCGCTATATGTCCCCATCAACTCCGAAACATGTAGATGGTCAAAACAACATCTGGCATTTGGGGTACTTTCGGAATAATATAATATCTGGATACATAATGCTGAGAAACAGCTTCTGAGGGTATTCCTCCCATGCATCTACCCAAATTGAGTTTGGAATAGATAGACAAAAATTCTGTTTTCTGACTGTGGCACAGTGGGGTCTGGAGAAAGAGAAGACTAGACGCTCTTTTGACTTTTTACGTCTTTACTTTTTTTTTTTTTTAAACATCTTTATTGGAGTATAATTGCTTTACAATGGTGTATTAGTTTCTGCTGTATAACAAAGTGAATCAGCTATACATATACATATATCCCCATATCTCCTCCCTCTTGCATCTCCCTCCCAACCTCCCTATCCCACTCCTCTAGGTGGTCACAAACCGCCAAGCTGATCTCCCTGTGCTATGCGGCTGCTTCCCACTAGCTATCTATTTTACATTTGGTAGTGTATATATGTCCGTGCCACTCTCTCACTTCGTCCCAGCTTACCCTTCCCCCTCCCCGTGTCCTCAAGTCCATTCTCCATGTCTTCATCTTTATTCCTGTCCTGCCCCTTGGTTCTTCAGAACCTTTTTTTTTTTTTTTTAGATCCATATATATGTGTTAGCATATGGTATTTGTTTTTCTCTTTCTGACTTACTTCACTCTGTATGACAGACTCTAGGTCCATCCACCTCACTACAAATAACTCAATTTTGTTTCTTTTTATGGCTGAGTAATATTCCATTGTGTATATGTGCCACATTTTCTTTATCCATTCATCTGTCAGTGGACACTTAAGTTGATTCCATGTCCTGGCTCTTGTAAATAGAGCTGCAATGAACAATGTGGTACATGACTCTTTTTGAATTATGGTTTTCTCAGGGTATATGTCCAGTAGTGGGATTGCTGCATTAAATGGTAGTTCTAGTTTTAGTTTTTTAAGAAACCTCCACACTGTTCTCCATAGTGGCGGTATCAATTTACATTCCCTAAAACAGTGCAAAAGGGTTCCCTTTTCCCTTTTCTCACACCCTCTCCAGCATTTATTGCTTGTAGATTTTTTGATAATGGCCATTCTGACCGGTGTGAGGTGATACCTCATTGTAGTTTTGATTTGCATTTCTCTAATGATTAGTGATGTTGAGCATCCTTTCATGCATTTGTTGGCAATCTGTATATCTTCTTTGGAGAAATGTCTGTTTAGATCTTCTGCCCATTTTTGGATTGGGTTGTTTGTTTTTTGATATTGAGCTGCATGAGCTGCTTGTATATTTTGAAGATTAATCCTTTGTCAGTTGCTTCGTTGCAAATATTTTCTCCCATTCTGAGTGTTGTCTTTTCATCTTGTTTATGGTTTCCTTTTCTGTGCAAAAGCTTTTAAGTTTCCATAGGTTCCATTTGCTTATTTTTATTTCCATTACTCTAGGAGCTGAGTCAAAAATGATATTGCTGTGATTTATGTTATGGAATGTTCTGCCTATGTTTTCCTCTAAGAGTTTTATAGTGTCTGGCCTTACATTTAGATCTTTAATCCATTTTGAGTTTATTTTTATGTATGGTGTTAGGGAGTGTTCTAATTTCATTCTTTTACATGTAGCTGTCCAGTTTTCCCAGCACCACATATTGAAGAGGCTGTCTTTCCTCCATTGTATATTCTTGCCTCCTTTATCAAAGACAAGGTGACCATATGTGCATGGATTTATCTCTGGGCCTTCTATCCTGTTCCATTGATCTATATTTCTGTTTGTGTGCCAGTACCATACTGTCTTGATTACTGTAGCTTTGTAGTATAGTCTGAAGTCCAGGAGCCTGACTCCTCCAGCTCTGTTTTTCTTTCTCAAGATTGCTTTGGCTATTTGGGGTCTTTTGTGTTTCCATACAAATTGTGAAATTTTTTGTTCTAGTTCTGTGAAAAATGCCAATGGTAGTTTGATAGGGATTGCATTGAATCTATAGATTGCTTTGGGTAGTATAGACATTTTGACAATGTTGATTCTTCTAGTCATCTTTAATTTCTTTCATCAGTGTCTTATAGTTTTCTGCATACAGGGCTTTTGTCTCCTTAGGTAGGTTTTTTCGTAGGTGTTTTATTCTTTTTGTTGCAATGGTAAATGGGAGTGTTTCCTTAATTTCTCTTTCAGATTTTTCATCATTAGTGTATAGGAATGCAAGAGATTTCTGTGCATTAATTTTGTATCCTGCTACTTTACCTAATTCGTTGATTAGCTCTGGTAGTTTTCTGGTAGCATCTTTAGGATTCTCTCTATATAATATCATGCCATCTGCACATAGTGACAGCTTTACTTCTTCTTTTCCAATTTGTATTCCTTTTATTTCTTTTCCTTCTGTGATTGCTGTGGCTAAAACTTCCAAAACTATACTGAATAATAGTGGTGAGAGTGGGCTACCTTGTCTTGTTCCTGATATTAGTGGAAATGCTTTCAGTTATTCACCATTGAGAATGATGTTGGCTATGGGTTTGTCATATATGGCCTTTATTATGTTGAGGTAAGTTCCCTCTATGCCTACTTTCTTGAGGGTTTTTATCATAAATCGGTGTTGAATTTTGTCGAAAGCTTTTCCTGCATCTATTGAGATGATCATATGGTTTTTATCCTTCAATTTGTTAATATGGTGTATCACATTGATCGATTTGCATATATCAAAGAATCCTTGCATTCCTGGGATAAACCCCAATTGGTCATGGTGTATGATCCTTTTAATGTGCTGTTTGATTCTGTTTGCTAGTATTTTGTTGAGGATTTTTGCATCTATATTCAGCAGTGATATTGGCCTGTAGTTTTCTTTCTTTGTGATATCTTTGTCTGGTTTTGGTATCAGGGTGATGGTAGAATGAGTTTGGGAGTGTGGGAATGTTCCTCCCTCTGCTATATTTTAGAAGAGTTTGAGAAAGATAGGTGTTAGCTCTTCTGTAAATGTTTGATAGAATTCGCCTGTGAAGCCATCTGGTCCTGGGCTTTTGTTTGTTGGAAGATTTTTAGTCACAGTCTCAATTTCAGTGCTTGTGATTGGTCTGTTCATATTTTCTATTTCTTCCTGATTCAGTCTTGGCAGGTTGTGCATTTCTAAGAATTTGTCCATTTCTTTCAGGTTGTCCATTTTATTGGCATATAGTTGCTTGTAGTAATCTCTCATGATCTTTTTTATTTCTGCAGTCCTTTTTCATCTCTAATTCTATTGATTTGAGTCTTCTCCCTTTTCTTCTTGATGAGTCTGATTAATGGTTTATCAATTTTGTTTATCTTCTCAAAGGACCAGCTTTTAGTTTTATTGATCTTTGCTGTTGTTTCCTTCATTTCTTTTTCATTTATTTCTGATCTGATCTTTATGATTTCTTTCCTTCTGCTACCTTTGGGGTTTTTTTGTTCTTCTTTCTGTAATTGCTTTAGGTGTAAGGTTAGGTTGTTTATTTGAGATGTTTCTTTCTTAAGGTAGGATTGTA